>NC_051415.1:29472591-29473138 GCF_015228065.2 Penaeus monodon
GACCCACCTCCTTCGGGAGTGGAGGTCGCGGCGCACGAGCGTTCACCCCGCCGTCGTCGTGTGGCCCTCTCGTCGCGTGGTGACATTGCATCACGTTTCCCCCACGATTTACACTAACTGGGTGCTGTGCTTGTTTTGTCATTCGACGCCTCCGGGTATATATGTGTACGTTAATGTGTGTGTATCGTATTCCTAAGAATGTTTTTTAGTAGCGGTGTGTGCGGTACTTTCTTTTGCTTGTTTGTTTGAATTCTCTAAATACGTATAGTGTGGGAATGTCGTATCTGTGCGAGCGTTCTTACAGTGCTGGAATTCGGACTCGAAAATGTCAATCACTTCCGCGTGCTGGACTGTGAAATCACGGCAGCGACTGTGTTTATGGAAGGGAAAAGTAGAGAAGGAATATACGTGTACAGAAAGAAATCCTCGTGAAATAGTGGCGGCGAAAAGCCATCGTTATGTAGTGGAGTGTGGACGAGGATGCTCATAACGGTCAAGCTTCTGCGGAAATTTGGAAGGAATATTGACAAATATTAAAAAAGAAAAC
>NC_051415.1:29473202-29473365 GCF_015228065.2 Penaeus monodon
GTCTCTCGAGGTACCGGATTGTCTGCTCTCCATTTCACGCCTTTCCACCGCTCTGCTTCGAATTCTGCCGAGTTAACTGTGTTTATCTTTCTTTTTCTTTTTTTCCTTCAGAAATTGTACTCCTTTTTTCTGCCATTTCCCCACTTTTCAAACTGTACTCTCC
>NC_051415.1:29473427-29473543 GCF_015228065.2 Penaeus monodon
CGAGAGCGATTTCGACCGTTTCATGTTTCCTTTCACCGCTTTTTCTTCCCGGTCTGTTTCTTGTGACTTGACTCAGGCAGGTGCTGAGGTGTTGGGTCGGGAGATACACCGGGCCT
>NC_051415.1:29474319-29474511 GCF_015228065.2 Penaeus monodon
TTGGTAAAGGCACGTCCGACCGTTCTCAATTTTTCCTATACATTTTGCACACCCCAGTATACACGCATTCGCACGTCGCAGGTGCACTAAGCACAGCTACATGCAAGCACGCCGTCATGATCTACGGTGCATGACGGGCGCCGCGCGGAGTACCTCCGAAGCATCTTGTCCGAGCGTTGATCTCTTTCGCTC
>NC_051415.1:29474550-29474646 GCF_015228065.2 Penaeus monodon
CTCCGCCTTTTGCGCGGTTTCACGTCGAGTGACACTTTGGGAGCACTTGCGTGTTTCTTTTTACGTTCGGTGTGTTTTAAGGATGTTCTATCTCTG
>NC_051415.1:29474773-29474846 GCF_015228065.2 Penaeus monodon
AGACAGGTCGAAAGTATTAACTTCATTATTTTACTCGATGTAAATACCCGGTCTCGTTTGGAATGTTAGGAAA
>NC_051415.1:29474874-29475083 GCF_015228065.2 Penaeus monodon
CCTCAACACGGCAAGAAAGTATAGGCGTGGGGGCGTGAGTACATGGTGGGGCCACTAACTGTTCTGTGGTGTGTGTCACGAAATTCCCAGCGCTTTTTTAAGTTCTGAGGTGTCCCTACACGCATACCATGTTCGTGCGGGGGGGAGAGTATGGGATTCGCGACGCTTTTTAATCTTTAGATGCTGTTCTCTATGTAGTTTCTACCATC
>NC_051415.1:29475374-29475457 GCF_015228065.2 Penaeus monodon
CCCAGTGGATATGGGAAACGTTGGAGTCCAAACGGTCTATAAACGGCGGCAAAAATAGATGTTGAAGATTGGAGCTTCATTAT
>NC_051415.1:29475777-29475914 GCF_015228065.2 Penaeus monodon
GGGTATTTTCCGTGGACCAATTAACACTTCGCTTTATTTCCGAGGCCCAAGCGCACTCCATTGGTCAGGTAAACCTTGCATTCGTCAATAGGATTACATGTACAGTCACTCACGGGCGGGGCTGGTTGGGGTCATAG
>NC_051415.1:29476344-29476453 GCF_015228065.2 Penaeus monodon
TCGCGGCGTTGAGGCTCCGCGATGATGGCAGCAGCAGGTGTGATGGTGGGCGGGGCTGCCACACGTCGCCAGAGAGAGAGATATCGCCGGACGCCAACGCACATCTGTA
>NC_051415.1:29476779-29476859 GCF_015228065.2 Penaeus monodon
GTCAGGATGCAGCTTCCCCTGGGTCTACACGTCGTAGGGCATTGCTCTGTGGTTTATACGTGAAGCGAGGTGATTGGCGA
>NC_051415.1:29477184-29477292 GCF_015228065.2 Penaeus monodon
ACACACACCGGGGGATAACGGAAGGACATTTGCCTCATGTTTCCGGTACCTGGTGGTGTCGCTAACCCCCTTCTCTCCCCTCTCCGATCATTCCATCCGTTCTGTCTC
>NC_051415.1:29477612-29477858 GCF_015228065.2 Penaeus monodon
CTTCTGGCATGTGCATGACGCTCATGACGCACGGGGAGGCCGCATGTGTTATCGGGAGGTCGTGTGGCGGCGGCGACACCTTCCCCGGCGAACCCCGTCATGGCGCCTGTATCGTGAGTCTTATTGCCTGGTCAGTCCGTTCCGGCATTCCGCTTCGTTCGCGTGTGCTGCCCCTCTTGTTTTTGCTTTCGTTGGTATCATCCGCGTGCGTTTCCTTGACGTGTCGTGCGCTCGTCATGCTGGGTT
>NC_051415.1:29477991-29478339 GCF_015228065.2 Penaeus monodon
GCACTTATTACTCCGACGACAGGTGAGAGGCGCAGTGTCGCTTTATCTGACACCGGGTCGTTCTGTTCCTGCTGTTTATGCCGTTCCTGACGTTCCTACTGTTCCTATCGTTCCTACCGTTCCTGAAGTTTCTACTGTTCTTACCGTTCCTGTCATTTCTACCGTTCATGCCGTTCCGTCCGTCATTCGATCGGTGATGGTGCAGGCGGCGATGAACGGGCGCTTATTGCCCGTTGTCACGAGGAAACTCGGCGGGGAAATATTGCCGGCGATTCGGGAAATTATTGATATTACCCTCGGGTTCGGGTCTTGGGTCGGAGTGACGCATGGGATGATGGAGAAACAAGC
>NC_051415.1:29478378-29478481 GCF_015228065.2 Penaeus monodon
GAATGATAGATGACTGGCTTGATAGATAGATGGAGGCGGGAGGGGTAGATCGAGGCGGAAAATGGAACTCGGATTGGTTTTCGAGGCTTCGGAGACGGCGGGT
>NC_051415.1:29478806-29478911 GCF_015228065.2 Penaeus monodon
CCGTAGGTGGGTCTGGCAGGTGGGTCTGGCAGGCGAGCTAGGCGGGGCGCGGGACGTAGACGTAGGGTGCACGCTGGGACCCCGCCCCGCTATTGATCCAGGGGT
>NC_051415.1:29478998-29479077 GCF_015228065.2 Penaeus monodon
GAGGCGCCGTTTGGCTCGTCTACGCCCATCATCGCGATCACAAGCGAGGGTGTATAAAGGTTGTTGTGAATATGTAATC
>NC_051415.1:29479117-29479583 GCF_015228065.2 Penaeus monodon
CACTTTCTTCTCTTATTCTCAAGTCTCTCGAGTTAATGCATGTCTCTTATTCTTAAATCTTTCGAACGAATATATTTCCCTGTTATTTTTCGTCTAATTTCTTCAGGCTTTCGATTTTTTTTCTCTCTCCTTTTTATTCGGTGTCATCTTAATTGCCCTCCCCCCCCCTCCCCACGAGCTCATGTAAAGGTAATTTTGATAAGCAATTGCGCCAAGGGTCACTTTCATAAGGACACTTTCTTGACTTAATAGTGCGCAAGACAGTGTTTTTGTTTTATTTTGCATTTATGTAGATAACTTTTGATTTACTCTTCTTAGTCTTTCCCTCCTTTCTATTCCTCGTACCTCATTCCTCCTTTCATTTCCCTTATGAACCCCCAGTCTTTATCTTCCCACTTTTACTTCATCCCTCATCTTTCTATCGTTTCCCTTTGTTCACCCTTCTCTTTTTTTCTTTTTCTTTTCA
>NC_051415.1:29479902-29479994 GCF_015228065.2 Penaeus monodon
CCGCGGTGAGTGATAGGTATAGAAAATAATGGAGTGTCAGAGAGCGGCCCCCGACTGGCCTCGGCTTAGGCTCCAGATCCGTCAGACGAACG
>NC_051415.1:29480371-29480555 GCF_015228065.2 Penaeus monodon
TATCTTCATAGAGTGCACCTGTGTAGAATAGGT
This sequence comes from Penaeus monodon, assembly GCF_015228065.2. Classification (NCBI taxonomy): domain Eukaryota; kingdom Metazoa; phylum Arthropoda; class Malacostraca; order Decapoda; family Penaeidae; genus Penaeus; species Penaeus monodon. The sequence continues at coordinate 29,480,405 of NC_051415.1, forward strand.
AAAGAAAAAACGGACTCTTCATCTGATGAAAGTGTCATAGCTTTACCATGACGTCACCGACTTGCTATGGCGGCGCGTGCATTGTGAAGAGACTGATAGATGGATTTATGGAAAGGGTAAATTGGGTACAGAATTGACTTTCGAAGTTAGA
>NC_051415.1:29481138-29481348 GCF_015228065.2 Penaeus monodon
ACCAGGGGAACCCGGTACTCGACCGCCCTAACTCGGTTAAGGTCTCCGGCAGAAGGGAAACACTCGCGCCTCCAGACTATCTCTGGCGCTTATGGCTATTACCGTTATTACACCGGGGACTGCAGCCTGGCTCTTATCATTACGAGGCCGCCGCCATTCGCTGTTATGTCGCTCTGTTGGCCGCGCTGTGATGTGGTTGCGCCCTTCGTA
>NC_051415.1:29481593-29481735 GCF_015228065.2 Penaeus monodon
CCTAGTTGGCCCCGAGTGCCACCACACGCGCACCGATCCGAAGGAATTCTGGGACCGAAGTGCCACCTTCCCCCAGCGCTCAAGAAGCAAGGAAGAAAATAGATAGCAAGGAATGGAGATAAAAAGTAAGGAATAAATATAC
>NC_051415.1:29481793-29482309 GCF_015228065.2 Penaeus monodon
TACCAGGAAGAAAAGAAAAAGAAAAAGCAAACCTCGTATCGTTGGGTGGGGGGGGGGGAAAGGTCAAGCCCCGTCGGCGGTGCGTTGCTCTTTTGTTCCTTCGGGCTGGCTGGCTCCCTCTGTCGGCCGCAATCGGAATCTGTTGACATGAGCGGCCGGATACACGCGCAGATTCCCTCCCTCGGTCTTGCTCTTCTGATCATTCTTTTATCGTTCTCATTATCGTTGTCGTGGTTGCTGTGTTTATTCGTGTCGAGTTTGATTATGTTTATATAGAAATAGGATCAGTATGTATGTGTATATTAATTATGTTTATACAGAAATAAGATAAGCACGTATGTGTATATGTGTGTGGTTATTTGTGTCTATGGGGAATAAAAAAAAACGCGTGATCCAATTTCTTGGGTGATATTCGTGCCTTTCTTGATTAACATTTTTATTAGTTTTCCCTCTATCGACCTTATCCCTTATAATCTCTCTTCGAAGCTACTTAGATCAGGCCCTACGATAAACGAA
>NC_051415.1:29482361-29482444 GCF_015228065.2 Penaeus monodon
ATGAGAGTCCATGTAATTCTTAAGACATCCATTGCCTTTGATATGATACTGTGTTGGTGGAATGATGTTGCATTCTTTGTGGG
>NC_051415.1:29482657-29482871 GCF_015228065.2 Penaeus monodon
GACTTCCGTTTCCCGTGGAAAATGGAAGTCACCGGAACGAGATCGGCGACTGCGTTTCCCGCTCGGAAATCTACGGCTTGGCAACCCCGGTTTCGATCAAAAGACTTCAATAAGCTTAAGAGATTCCCCGACTGGAGGTTGAAGGTTGAAAGCTGAGCGAGAAACTTGAGTTTGACGACGCCCTTTCTTCTGCCAATATGATAGGGAGCTCGAT
>NC_051415.1:29483677-29483842 GCF_015228065.2 Penaeus monodon
CCGGAGCCCCATCTCTCAGCCCATCGTTAAAAGACTAAGGGCAATCCCGTCCCCTTCCCCCATTTGTTAAGGTTATTTTACGCTGGTAGTTTTCATCCTCGGGACATTTATTCCATTAAGCGTGACAGCCATAGGATGGTTTCATCCGTCCGTCTCTCTATTTAC
>NC_051415.1:29483939-29484060 GCF_015228065.2 Penaeus monodon
GTTCCATTTGCTATCAGTAATCTTTTCTTCCCGTCATAATAAGGAAACCTGTTTATTGTTTCCTAAATAGGCCAATGACAGCTGCCTTTTTTCATCCTTTCTATTTCTGCCATTTTTATTA
>NC_051415.1:29484340-29484497 GCF_015228065.2 Penaeus monodon
ATCCATCTATCCATCCAACCCCCCCCCCCCTTCGCTCATACTTTACCCTTTTCTCCTAATCCTCTTATATCTGCCCTTTTTTCTTTCTTCTCCTCTTTCTTGGCTCTTTCTCTTCCTCCTCTTCTTCCCGTTCATCCTCTTTCTCCTTACGGTTGAA
>NC_051415.1:29484663-29485168 GCF_015228065.2 Penaeus monodon
TCCCTAGGATTTGTCCGCGCGTTCTAACGACCTTGTCAATGGCGGTGTCGGCGCGAGGGGAAACAAGGAGTGAGGGGAAAGCGATGGGTGTTTACCTACTCCCTCTCACGACAGATATAGTGCCAGCTCGCGGTCGGGATCGGAGGATGGGAGGGGTATCGGGGTGTGGGGGTATGGGGGAGGAGGGGAGGGGGTAGTGAGGCTAGAAAGGGATGGAGGGAGGGGGAGGGGGTTGAAGGATAGAAGGGGGAAGGGGCGGGTAGGGGGGGAATGTGAGAGAGAGGGGTGGGGGGGGTAGAAGGTCAGGAGAGAGATGGAGGGATAGAGGGTAAGAAGGAGGGGAGGGGAGGGGAAGGGACGTGAGGGGGTTAAGGGGGGGAGGCAAGACTGGATGAAGGGGTAGAGGAACGGGAAGAAATGGAACCGCGGGAGGTTAAAGAATAGAGGGAAGGACGTAGAGCGACAGGTATGAAGGGGAGAAGGGAGATGTAGTGGATCCGAATGG
>NC_051415.1:29485229-29485536 GCF_015228065.2 Penaeus monodon
ACGGAAAGGAAACGGGAAAGTAACACGGGACGAATTCAAGACAGGTAAAAGGGACAATTTCTGTGGAGATGCCTTAAAGTTATTTACTTCTTTTTTTTTTTTAGTGTGTTTGTATTTGTTTATTCAAGGTATTTGAACATAGTATACATTAATCTTGTGTTTATTTATTCTCTCCCTTCTTCTCTATACATCATCTCGTCCAGGATTCCGGTAATAGGTTTATCGGTGTTTCGAAGCAGGAGTCTTTCTCGAAAGTCTGCTTATTTTTTTCTTATCGATATAATTGCCTCTTCACCTTCTTTATCAA
>NC_051415.1:29486406-29486766 GCF_015228065.2 Penaeus monodon
ATCCCCCTCTAACTCTCCTCTTGTCACTTCCTTTCCTTTGCCCTAACTCACACCGCCTTCAATTATTCATCTTTTCCCTCTCCTCTCCCTACCATCCTCTTTTGCTCTTTCCCTTTATTCACCTCCTCCACCTTATTCCTTGTCCCATGCTGCCCATACCTCTTACTCATTCTCTTGTCCTAGTTTCTGCTTCCTCCCCCCCTCCCTGCTTCCTTCCCTCCTCCTTTCTTCCATCTCCCGTCCTCACTTTCGTTCCCCCCTTTTACTCATACTCCCCCCCCCCTTTCCCTCCTTCTTTCCCCCGTTTCCCTCCTTTCGCCCGCTGATCTTACCTTACCCTCCGTCCCCATGTCTATGCTC
>NC_051415.1:29486812-29487181 GCF_015228065.2 Penaeus monodon
GTCCTCATGCCTCTGCCCTCTTCCCTATCTCCCTCCGCCCCCTTGTGTCTCTGTCCCTCTCCCTCTCTCCTTCCCCCTGTCTTTGTCCCCCTCCCTCCCCCCTCCCCCTGCGTCCCTGCCCTGACCGCTCTCTCTCCCTCCCGCAGGTAAGCCGCGCCATGTCCCGCAAGAGAGCGCGGGAGGCCGACCCCGACGACGACCACTGGGACGAAGAGCTGCACGACCCCGCCGCTGGGCAGGTGAGGGAGCGTGCCCCGTGCCTTGTGCCCCGGGAGTACCTGTGCTGGGTATGGTGGTGAAGGAGGCCCGTGCCCTGGGCTTGAGGAGGAAAAGGGAGGGGAGGGGGGCCACGAGGAGGGGTGGTGTGGG
>NC_051415.1:29487281-29487504 GCF_015228065.2 Penaeus monodon
GGTATGTACATGTTATCGTTTGCGTGGCACGGCCCCGTCGACGGCGGCGTAGCTGGCGCAGATGCCGCTGGCGCTCTTCTCTCCCCTAGGAGGAAGACCCGCGTCCCGTCTCCTCACGTGGTGTGCTGACGGAGCTGCTCGCGGGCGGGCACAACCTGGCTAGTACGTGCACCTGGAGCGGCGCGTGTGATGTGGGTTTTTGTAGCAGTGGTGAGCACTTCAG
>NC_051415.1:29487551-29488641 GCF_015228065.2 Penaeus monodon
TTTTTTTAAGGATGTGCGTATCTAAAGTGCTTTATAGCCCGTCGACCTGAACATTATTGTCGGTATGTGAGCTCGGTAATTGACAGGTGGTTCGATCCTACCCGAAATGAATGACAGGCTGTGTATGGGTCTGTAAATATGGCTATTAGTCATTGTAAATACCAGATACTCAGCAGTCAGCTCGTAAACTTTCCTGACAGTGCACTTTAGAGTTCGATAGACCTACAAGGGTTTAAAGAAGGCATCCAAACTGAAGATTTTAAATCGCTTAGGTTACAGACCCAGAGCCACTCCCATAGTCTCAAAAAGGAAGGTAAAGAAGTACATACCTTGTATTGCATATCCACGGTACTAGTTATCTAGAAAAAAAACCCTACTCGGCGTACACACCAGCCTTGTGCACGCAGCACCTCCGCGCACACTACAGGTAGATGTAGAGACGTGAATAAATAACACGCGTCCTAGCTACACCTCCAACGCTTCTCCGTGCGGACGAGGACTTGGGGTTAGATGCTCTGGGTGGGGTTAGAAGGAGGGGGTTGGGGGAGGTTGGGGAGGGCTGAGAAGGAGGGGGTTGGGGGAGGGGTTGGGGAAAGTTTAGAAAGAGGGGATTGGGGCGAGGTTGGGGTGTGAGGGGCGATGTGGTGGGGAGATATAGGGAAGGGGAAGGATTTTAGTCTGGGTAAAAGGGGAGACGGGTTGTGGAATTGGGGATGAGGGGTGAAGGGGGAGAAGGTGAGTTTAAGGAAATAAGAAAGGAGGGGAAATGAAGGAAAGAGACGGGGAGGTGGAGGGAAAGGGGGGAAGGGAGGAAAAAGTGTGTGTGTGTGTGGGGGGGGGAGAGACGGTGAAAGGATGAGCGAAGGAGGGAAGACTATGATGGTAGAAGAATAGAGAGGCGGGGTAAGGGAAAGGGAAAAGTAAGTCCAGGATAGTTTTATACTCGAGACTTCAGCTCTCGCCGCTCGTTACCTCCAGACGCCGAGATGTGTAAATATGATCGCATCGTCCGGCCAACCCTCTTATTAGCTTCTTTATTCTGTCCTGTCGCGGCCTCTCCGCCTCCTCTTAACAACCTCTTTGCCCTCGG
>NC_051415.1:29489187-29490136 GCF_015228065.2 Penaeus monodon
TTTGTTTATAATAAAATTATATTTCTAATAATTAATATATATCTTTTATTATTATTATTTATATATTAATATCTTTTATATTATAAAATTTTATAAATTTTATTTTTATATATATATACTGTATATTATACTATATAATATTTATATTTAATTAATTCTATTAAAATATATATTTCATTATATATTCTATATATTTATTTTATAATATATATATATTTATTTTGATATATTATAATTCAATTTCTTTTTTATATTTATTTTATAAATTTTATATTATATATATATTTATAATTTTTTTTGGACATTATATATTATGATTATAAAAATAAATTTATATAGAAATAAAAATAATATAAATATATATAAATAATATTATAATTTTTTTTTTTAATATTTTTAATATATAAAAAATAAAAAAATATAATATTATATATTTTAATTTTTAAAATATATAATTTTTTAAATATTTTAAATTTTAAAATTTTTAATTAATTAAATTTTTTAAAAGATATATTTAATTAATAATATATAATTATATAATAAATTATATTTTATTTATATATTATTTTATAATAATATATATAAATATTTATATATATATTATTTATTTTTTTTTTCTTTTAAAAAAATTTTAATATTTTATTTATAATTATATTTAATTCTATTATTCTAAAAAAAAAATAATTATAAAAATCTAATATATCCTATAAAAATTTAAATAATATTTTATATAAATTATATATAATTATATATATTTTTTTATTTTGTATTCTATTTTATATTATATTATTTAAATTAATTTAAAATTATAATATATTTCATGGTTTATACTGTATATATTTTTTTAAATAAAATATATTTAAAAAAAATAATATATTTATTTTATATATATATATACACCAAAAACCCTTTAAATATGTACTAGTAAAAATCTTGACTATGCACATCC
>NC_051415.1:29490215-29490392 GCF_015228065.2 Penaeus monodon
CCCACACAAAACCCCCCCCACACACCCCCGCTTAAAAACCAGGGAAAGGGAGAAAAAAACGACTAAAGGGGGGAAGACAAAAGGGGGGAACAGAAGTAAGGAAGAGGAAAAAAGAAAAAGAGGGAACTGGGGGGGAAGGGGGGAAGGATTAGGAGGGAAAGCAGGGGGAATGGAGGG
>NC_051415.1:29490445-29491376 GCF_015228065.2 Penaeus monodon
GGGGGACCGGGGAAAAGAGGTTTTAAGAGGGGCGAGAGGCCGCGACGGACAGAATAAAAACAAATAAGAGGGTTGGGGGACGATCGTCAATTTACACACCCGGGCGTCTGGAGGTAACGAGCGCGAGAGCTAAATCTCGAGTAAAAAACTTCCGGATTACTTTTCCCTTTCCTTCCCCGCCTCTCTATTCTTCTACCTCATAGTCTTCCCCCCTTCGCTCACCCTTTTACGCCCCCCCCCCCCCCACACACCACCCTTTTTCCTCCCTTCCCCCTTTCCACCACCTCCCCGCTCTTTCCTTCTTTCCCCTCCTTTTTTATTTTCTTAAAACCCCCTTTTCCCCCCTTTACCCCTCATCCCAAATTCCCCAACCGTCTCCCCTTTTACCCCGACTAAAAACCTTTCCCCCTTTCCCCAAACTCCCCCCAATCGCCCCCCACACCCCAAACCCCGCCCCCCAAACCCCTCTTTTTAAACTTTTCCCCCCTCCTCCTTTCCCCCCCTTCTAAGCCTCCCTAAAATCGCCCCCAACCCCCCCTCACTCTCCCCCCCTCCCCCCAACCCCCCCCTCCCGCTCTCCCCAAAAACCCCCCCCAACCCCTCCCCCCTAGCCCCCCCCAACCTCCCCCCCAACCCCCTCCTTCAACCCCACCCAGAGCACTAACCCCCAAATCCTGCCGCACGGAGAAGCGTTGAGGGTAGCTAGGACGCGTGTTTTTATTCACGTCTCTCATCTACCTGTAGGGGGGCGGGTGCGCGTTTCACAAGGGTGGTGTGTACCCGGTAGGTTTTTTTTTTTAGAAAATATACCGTGGAATGCAATACAAGGGGTTTTTTTTTTTTTACCCTTTCTTTAAACCTTTTCCCTTTTTTGGAGACCCTTATGGGAAATTTGGGCTCGGGGTTTTTTGTAAACCTAAGCCCCCCCATT
>NC_051415.1:29493748-29494473 GCF_015228065.2 Penaeus monodon
AATGGGCCAATAACAAGAGGAAAAGGAGGCGTTTCATGAGTTAGAGGAGAGAGAAAGGGAAGCGACACGTGGCAGAATCACGACGGCCGGGAGAACAGGTGCCGGGGCCGAGCAGCTTATTGCAGGTCGAGCTGAAGGTGGGAAGGGGGGAGGAGATGCACAATATTGATCAAGTGCCACGTTGGTTAAAGGTACATAGATTCTGTCTTCTTTATTCTCGTTATTTGTTTTAGTTCATTTTGGATTTCTTAATTTGTGTTTCTGCGCTGTCAGCTAACACGTGTGAATAGCAAGAAATTCTACACGGTTCTCTTTAAGTGTATATTAAGAAGGTCATTAAGTTCCGTTCGTTCGTCAAGTGACCTTAAGATACGCCGAAAACGTTTCTTTCTTGAAGGAAGGGGGGTGGGGGGGGCGCAAAGAAAGCGAAACGTTTCTGGGTTCTGTTTATATCGAAACGTTTCTTTGTTGCTAATGGTTGGTTAATCTAATAGTAATTGAGCGCAGGGGGTGGGGGTAATAATGATACGTAATTGATATGAAAATACAACGGTGATGACGCAGTGGCCGTGTGTGGGAGATGGTTAAAGCAGATGGCGGTGTTGCACAGCACAGCAACGGGTGTACATGATGGAACACGGTAACAAATGGGCCAGACACATAAAAGTATGTTGCAGGTTCTATGAAGGCATCACGATAGGGAGTGGAAAAGTGTGCAAAAATAA
>NC_051415.1:29494757-29494969 GCF_015228065.2 Penaeus monodon
TTTATTTCATGCAACACAGTTACTTCGGACCCACATAACAAGACCCTGCCCTCTTAAGGAAGGTGCTGGCGGAGGGGCAAACACAGCCAGTGGACGGGGAGGGGGTGTAGAGCGGTGGAGAGAGGGCACTGGTAATGCAGTGTGATGTGGCATAACCTACTGTCGCAGAGGTGTTGTGTTGTGTCCCGCTCCGCGGCCACGCTTGGAGGGAG
>NC_051415.1:29495049-29495417 GCF_015228065.2 Penaeus monodon
CGGGGGGGAGGGGAGGAAAAGAAAGAGGTGCTGCTGGTGGAGGTGGCAGTGACGTCACAAAACAAGCCACACGGGAGTCTCAGATCGTAAATAATGATTGTGATTGTAAACGTGATGGAAATAATGATGGTGAAGCCGACGGCGACAGTAACAATATCGAGTGTGATAAGATTTGCGTATTTTCGATCACCTTTCCGTTGGCAAGTAGTCGGTAACAACGCAGAAATTGCGCTTTGCGACGTAATCTGCATGTGTCAGAATCTGCGCGGTGAATGAAGAAGCCGGCTTTACAGGAGAAGGGGGGGGGGGGGAGAAGAGAAAGAAGACAGTCGATATGTGGATGGGAAGGAAAGGGAAGGACATGGGAG
>NC_051415.1:29495587-29495769 GCF_015228065.2 Penaeus monodon
AATATAACGAGACTGGATGCCAGCGCGTGCACTCCCCCCCCTCCCCCCCGCGTAGGCCTAGTCCACCTCGAAGTCGTCTCCTGATAAAGCCATCGGTACCTGGCCTGGTCGCAGGAACTAGGCCAGGCTAAGCTGGATGGCCCAGGGGTAACATTTGATTCCTCTATTGATTTTTGCCCGGA
>NC_051415.1:29495813-29495880 GCF_015228065.2 Penaeus monodon
TCGCTTCTCCGTGCGTGAGCGCTCTACCTCACGGCGAGGGTGGAGCCGGCCAGGTGGTGGTGGTGGT
>NC_051415.1:29495977-29496104 GCF_015228065.2 Penaeus monodon
AGTTCTCTTGCTGGCTCGCTTGCTCTCGCTTGCTCTCTCTCACTTGTTTTCACTTGCTGTCGCTTGCATTCGCTTACTCTCTCTCTCTCTCTTTCTTTTTTTCTCTCTTTCTCTTGCTTTCGCCAGT
>NC_051415.1:29496147-29496560 GCF_015228065.2 Penaeus monodon
TGTTTTTGCTTGCTCTCGTTTGCTCTTTCTTTCATTCTCGCTTGTTTATTCGCGTGTTTGCCATCTCTCTCGTTCGCTTATAGTCTCTATTCTTTATCCCTTGTTCTTTTCCCTTTCATCTTCACCCGTCCCCTGTCTTTCTTTCTGTCTCTCTCTCCCAATTTCTCTCTTCCCCTACCCTCTACACGTTCAGCCACGCCTCGTCTTTCTGTCCGTCCTCCTGGCCACGCCCTCCATCCTCACGCCCCGCCTCTAGGCCACGCCCTCGATCCTATTGCCCCGCCTCCAAGCCACGCCCTCGCTCTCCTTATGACTTTCCTGCTTCAGTTCTTTGCCTTAGTTACTGGTTTGACAGCTTTTAATGTTTTTTTCTCTCTTTTCTATTTTTATCTCTTCCCTCTTCCCCTACTTCA
>NC_051415.1:29496998-29497090 GCF_015228065.2 Penaeus monodon
CCCTCTCCTCTATCCCTTCTTCCCTCCCTCCCTCTCTTTTTTTAATTGTACTTGTTAGAAGTAGTAGTACTCACACATTTTTAAAAATTAAT
>NC_051415.1:29497139-29497255 GCF_015228065.2 Penaeus monodon
GAGTTCGTTGTGTTTGCTCTTCTGCGATTTCTAAATCTTTGCTCCACCTCGGGATCCCACGCTGGACCTTTACAGTACTTTCCCCGGTGTGTAATTGTTTCCTTCCTCTCCATTCT
>NC_051415.1:29497407-29497490 GCF_015228065.2 Penaeus monodon
CATTTCTCTCTTCTCCTCCTAGACCATCTCCTTTTCTTTTTTTCTTCTTATTCATAATGCTCTCTATCGTTCCCTTATTCTCT
>NC_051415.1:29497538-29497673 GCF_015228065.2 Penaeus monodon
CGCGGGGTGAGTTGGGGGTGGGGGTGGGGGGGTAAGGAAGGAGACGAAACGAAGGCTTCCTCTCTTCCCCTCGTACATCAGGGGAGGCTTCTTTTTAAATACCCCTTCGGCTGAAGCCCAAGGAGATGCTGTAGG
>NC_051415.1:29497735-29497907 GCF_015228065.2 Penaeus monodon
GTGGGGAGGGGGGCGTCTCTCCTTCCCTTTGATTCCTTCGCAGGACTGACAGGAAGGACTCCTGTCACGAGCGAGCGTTCCTGAGGGCGTTGGCGAAGGCTCTGAAGGGGCAGTGGGGAATGAAGGGGGGTTGAGGGGTAGGAGGGTGGAGGTGTGGGGGTCCGGGTCGGTC
>NC_051415.1:29498006-29498090 GCF_015228065.2 Penaeus monodon
TAGTCTGTGTGTCAAGTGGTCACGATAGCAAGGGTGAAATCAAGGACGGCGGTATTTACAGTCTGTCCCGGAGTAGAATCGTTT
>NC_051415.1:29498314-29498459 GCF_015228065.2 Penaeus monodon
GAGTCCGGCTGGGAGCGGGGAGCGAGCGACCACACCCCGTACCTCCCCTCACCTTTAAGTTTCCCCTCGCTTGCACCTACAGAACTCCCATGGCTTGGAGTTGATCTGCTTCTCCAACTCCCTTTTCACTCCCTGCGCCCTTGTG
>NC_051415.1:29498504-29498620 GCF_015228065.2 Penaeus monodon
TCACGCCCTCGTTTTGTCCCTTCTTTTGTCCCGCGGAACTTTTGGCTTCCCTCCCTTTCCCCTTCCCCCTTTTTCTTGCGTTTGTCTCCCTCCCCACGCAGCTCTTCCTTCGGTTT
>NC_051415.1:29498832-29499063 GCF_015228065.2 Penaeus monodon
TCAGCTCTGTCCGGCGCTGGGTGTGTCGAGTTGCCACACCCTTCTCCTCGTTCACCTTTAACCCTTCACCCTTACGTCACTCACCAGTGTAAGGTGCAGCCACTCCTCTTTCATCCAGATATATCCATTCCCTTTTCATCGTGTTTCCTCCCTTTCCCTCTTTCTCTCTCTCTGTATCTCCCCCTCTCCCTCTTGATAACCCTCTATCTCCCCTCTGTCTTATGTCGCCTC
>NC_051415.1:29499172-29499432 GCF_015228065.2 Penaeus monodon
CCCCCCCTTTCCCCCTCCCCCTCCCTCCCTCCCTCCCTCTATCTATGTACCTGTATCTATCCGTCTCCTCCACCCTATTACCATCTTCCTCACTTTCTTCCTTTTTTCTTCTTCTCATCTTACCTTCCCTTCCCCCCCCCTTTCACTGCTACCGACCTCTCCCTCTCTTTCCTTTACTCTCATATCAAGGTTTATTAGGTCATCAGGTGGAGTTACCGGGTCACCACACGACCGCGTACGCCTTTGTCCTTTCTCCAGTT
>NC_051415.1:29499782-29500166 GCF_015228065.2 Penaeus monodon
ATGTTTTTATCCTTTTCTTTCATTTTTTTCCTGTCTTGAAGATCTTGTTTACATCTTGTTCATAAAATTTGTCCGTTCATTTTTTCCTTCTCTCCGTCTTCGGTTTTCCTTTCCCCTTCCCCTTCCACATCTTCCTGGCCTCCAGAATTTTCCCCTATCTTATTCTTCTTAGTATGTTTTTTTTTTTCTTCCTTTCCTTCTCGTTCTCCCTTCTTTTATTTTTCATATCCCAAATCTATCTGTTCTTCATTTCGCAAATTCACTGCATTATTTGGTTGTTCCTTCTAGTCATATTCTGCGTCCTCCTCCTCTTGTTTCCTCCTCCTTTTCTCTTTCACCCCCTTTCTCTTTCACCCCCTTTTTCAATATTCTTTCTCACAAAAT
>NC_051415.1:29500214-29500286 GCF_015228065.2 Penaeus monodon
CGTGCTCTCTATTTTAGAAATCCGATTTTTCCTTTGAAGTTTGTACGACCCGTTTTCTCTTAAGTTATCTCG
>NC_051415.1:29500308-29500695 GCF_015228065.2 Penaeus monodon
AACTTTTGGCTTAAATTTGAAAAGAAATGTGGAAGAAATATACCTCACCTGCTTATGGGGAGGGAAGGGGCAAGGGGGGAAGAGGGAGGAGTGAACATGTCCCATCCCTTGCCCTTCCTCCTTCCCTTAACCTTAGCCATATCCTTGCCGTTCCCCTTTCCCTCTTCCCTTATCCTTCCCCATATCCTTGCCTTTCCCCTTCCCCACATCCTTGCCCTTCCCCCTTCCCTTGTCCCTATCCTTGTCCATATCCTAGCCCTTCCCCCAAACGCCAGGTTAAAGGCTTTTAGGGATTTCAGGTTAATGCTGTTATGCTTTTATGTGCATGCGACTGATGTTTTGATTACATCATTGTTTACATGTCCCTTGTTTACATGTTCCTTTGAC
>NC_051415.1:29501095-29501272 GCF_015228065.2 Penaeus monodon
GGGGGGGATAAAAGGGAAAGGGGAAGACAAGTAGACCGAAGAGGAGAAAAAAAATGGTGTAGATGGCTTTTTGTTCCTCCTCTCATCCTGTATTCAAAGGGCGAGTTATAGGGGTCTTGACATTTTATTCATGTTTTTTTTTCTATTTTTTTATCCTTTTCAGTCCGTTTTCTTTAG
>NC_051415.1:29501310-29501385 GCF_015228065.2 Penaeus monodon
GTCTCGTTCCTCCATCCTACATTTTCGAAGTCCATGATTATATAAATATATTATCTTGATGTATACCTCAGTCCT
>NC_051415.1:29502041-29502518 GCF_015228065.2 Penaeus monodon
TCTTTGTTATCACGGGCGGCGTATGGATAATTGACCCGTATTGTTCAGGAAGTCGCGGCCCCGGAAATTAAACCACTAGGCGTTTAACAAGAGAGAAAAAGAGGGAAGGGGTAAAGGGGTGGAGGAAGGGGAAAGCTGGGGAATGGGGTAAAGGGGCGGTGTGAGGGGAAAGAGGGGAGGTGGGGTGGAAAGGATGATGTTGGGGATTAAGGATCTGAGCAAAGGCAGGGAAGGAAAGGGAAGGGATTGGTATTAAAGGGGAGAAATGGGGAAATAAGGAAGAGAGTGAGGAGATGGTGTGATGGGGAAGAAAGGAATTGAAGGGAGGAAGGAAGGGGTGATAAATGGGGGAGGGGATATAGGCGGGGAGAAGGGGGGAGGGGATGATAGGCGGGAAGAAGGGGGGGAGGGGATAATATGAGGGAAGAAAAGGGGGAAGGAGTGATAGGCGGGGAGAAGAGGGGAGGATGATAGGTG
>NC_051415.1:29502563-29502775 GCF_015228065.2 Penaeus monodon
GAACCAAAACTAAGCACGGAAATGATGAAGAAAATGGTTACCGGCGTAATTAGTAGTGTTAGTTTTGTAAGTGAAGAAAGTTTGCCGATTTTATTTTTAAATAAGTGTCTGTGTTATTAAGAAGGCTCGAATGTTATGACTTTAACTGAAGTCTAGTTTCCGTGTTTCGTTTCTTGCTCTCGTTCTTTATCTGTCTGTTTATCTACCTACCA
>NC_051415.1:29503653-29503796 GCF_015228065.2 Penaeus monodon
TTTCTTCTCATGTATGATTGTTCCTCGTTCTCGTCGGTGCAGTGTTTGCCTCTCTCGACGTGAGGATGCGACGCTCTGTCTGCCGAGAAGTGGACGTTGTTTTGTTATCTTTGAAGACGAGATTAAACACACGTGAAGGGGAG
>NC_051415.1:29503886-29504024 GCF_015228065.2 Penaeus monodon
TTTTTACGTGTGGGTTTGTGTAATTCTTTTTTATTTGTTTATGTAGGCGCGCATCTCCAGGTTGCGAGACGCTGCCGTAAAACTCGAGGCATTAAACATTTTGTCCAACAAGTCGCAGCATCAACCGGGAGCTCTTCT
>NC_051415.1:29504067-29504161 GCF_015228065.2 Penaeus monodon
TATTCGAAGCCGAGGCTGTTTGGATTACAACGTATGTGTTCTCGTGTCAAAACTTTGTCAATCCCTCTTTAATCCCTCGACCTCCGCCGCTGTA
>NC_051415.1:29504571-29505096 GCF_015228065.2 Penaeus monodon
GACAGCTCTTGATCTCAGGAGGAGGAGACTATCAGTCTTGATTGTTTTGCTTATTTTCATCTTAATAGCTTCTACTCCGAGTTGCAAACCTCCTTTTGCTGCGTCGCTTCCTTTGTTCTTGTGGGTTTTCGCATGTATAGCAACATATCTTTTTTTTTTCCTTATATGATTATTTTTTATGTATATCGTTATTTTTCTTTTATATATATCATTGTTTTTATAAATCGATAACAGTCCCTTCTCTCCCCCCGTCTCCCCACCCTTCCCTCCCGAGGTGCATTATGAGAGTTACCCCCTGCCCCCTACCCCCCCCCCCTCAGCATTTGCGGCCGGCGGATAACATGGCCAGTGATGCGGCAGAGGTTGGTCCACGCGTCCACCTGAACGCGGACATAATTAGATTAAAAGCGTAAGCGGCTTACCCTGGAGTGGCAAGCCGTGCTATGGCGACCTTCTTAATGAAACTCCGGGGAGTGGGGGGGAATGAGGGGGTAGGGGAAATAGAGAGTGAAATTTGGGAATTTG
>NC_051415.1:29505281-29505664 GCF_015228065.2 Penaeus monodon
AACGAACAGAGGGACACGGGGGGCGTGGGGATAGAGCAGGAATAGGGCAGGGCAGGCCACAGGTTGCCGGGCTAGACGTCTCGCCATTACGGATATCTGTAGGCCGGATGTCCTATTTTAAACCACGATAAAAAAAAATAATCTCATTTTTTCCATCGCCTGTACGGATTCTGTTTACAGCAACGGAACTAAAGAGATTCTCAACTTGCCGGAGAATCCTGAAGAACAGAATGCGATTTTTGCGTATCTTGCAGAGCGAGATTCCAAGAAGCGTATGCGACCGTGTGGGGCCTCGGAGGCAGGAGCGCGGGAGCTGGCGCCGCGTTGAACCCCTCCCGCTCATTGCTTTTCACTTTTTTCTCTTTTTCTCTTTCTTCCCCCTC
>NC_051415.1:29505832-29505929 GCF_015228065.2 Penaeus monodon
TTCAGAAATAAGTGAGATTGTCTGCACAATGTGGGATAATGTATGTTAGACGGTGTGTGTTCGGTAGTATTGTTTTAACTAAGGGTGTCCGTGTTTA
>NC_051415.1:29506240-29506322 GCF_015228065.2 Penaeus monodon
GAAGGCGACGCCGCAAAGGAGACCGCAATGTTAACCTCATTACAGCTCCTCCGTAACCTCGGCTCGACGCGAAGATCAGCCC
>NC_051415.1:29506400-29506755 GCF_015228065.2 Penaeus monodon
ATTTCCCTGTTATCCCTTTTTTTCCTCCTTTCTCTTTACTTGTCGTCCCTTTCTTCTATCTCCCTCTCGCCCCTTCTTTTCCCTTCTCTCTCCTCTGTCTTCCTTCCTCAGCCCTTCTTTGTCCTTTTTTCCTCCACTTTTACTCCTACCCTTCTTACCTCCGTCTTTCTCCTATCGTCCTCTTCCCCTTTCTGTTTGCCGGTCTGCTCCTCCCTCCCTTCCTCCGTCCTTCTATCTCCTCGCTTTGTCGAGGAAATAGAAGGACGTTGCGGGTAGGCCGTGAAGTACTTCCTTCGGTAGTTTGATTTTATCTTTTGTTTTCGCAACTAGCAGCCTTGAATGGGTTTTTTTTGTA
>NC_051415.1:29507793-29508108 GCF_015228065.2 Penaeus monodon
GGCCATCCTGTCCCTCCTTATCACGTCGATCTCTCCTGTAATGCACCGTGGCGATGACATTGTTCTCGCTCTATTCAAATTTCGATTATTATTTTATCTATTATCTGCCCCCCATCCCCCTTCCTTGTTTATTCACTCCTTTTTGGTTCTCCCTAAAACGAGATGGGAGTAGAGAAAAAAAGAATAGAAGACGCGACATGAATGAAAGATAGAAAACGGCCAGAGTCGAAACGGTTCACATCTTTCATTTTCTTTCTTTCTTGCGTGTCGCTTTCAAAGTACAAATAAAAATGACCCCCTAAAAAAGACACGACA
>NC_051415.1:29508130-29508304 GCF_015228065.2 Penaeus monodon
ACAGGTTAGAGGTTGGGGGAGGGGAGGGGAGGAGGGAGTCCATTCGGGTTGGATATAATGCAGAATTGATTTATTACCCCGTCCCTGCAGTGTGGAGCGGGGAAACTAATTACTTTAGTCTCCCCAGTGGTTCACTGAGCAGATTTACCCACCCTCCTATATTTCTTTTTTTTT
>NC_051415.1:29508375-29508623 GCF_015228065.2 Penaeus monodon
TTTAATTAAGTGTTCCACCTAACTCCTTCATTTTTTTCTCTCCGGTCTCTTCCTTTTGTTTCCTATTGTCTTTCTCTTTCTCTTTTATTTCTCTCTCTTCCTATCTCGTGTTTACCTACTGTCTTCCTTTTTCCTTTATTTTTCTATCTCCCTGTTCCTGTAGTTTACCTTTCCTCTTTTTCTTTTTTCTTTATTGAACGCGATGCTCATGGCGTTGGCAAAACATGTTGTAACTTTCCGTGCAGCAA
>NC_051415.1:29508925-29509076 GCF_015228065.2 Penaeus monodon
GGTTATCTCTCCTTTGATCCAACTGGAGGTTGTAACCTGTTTATCCTCATTATAACCTCATATTAAACCGTTTTCAAATATATAAACTTTTTATTTATTTTTATTTTCAACATTATTGTGACTTTTATAGTAATCAACAACCAACCTCTTT
>NC_051415.1:29509198-29509306 GCF_015228065.2 Penaeus monodon
CCACGCCCCTCCCTCATGGGGCGGATGCAGGAAGGGAGGGGCGGGGCCACGCTATGGCTCGACTTGTTTTGAGTTCGTTTTCCGTTTTCATGTTTTCTTAGTGTTGTG
>NC_051415.1:29509347-29509449 GCF_015228065.2 Penaeus monodon
ATGTATATGTGCGTGTATTTTGCTAATTTTTGTGATTTTTTTTTTTGTAACCTGTTTCAATTTCTGATAGATTTATATATTCGCTGCGAGTCCTCTTAGCGT
>NC_051415.1:29509609-29510303 GCF_015228065.2 Penaeus monodon
TTGGAATGCGTATGCGCCAGAACAAACAAATTTAATTGCAATTTCATGCCTCTTTTCTTCGCTATTCGTTTCCTGTCACATCTCAGCCCTAACTCCCCCCCCCCCCTCATCACGCCTCCCCCCAACCCCCATACTTCCCCTCTCTACGTCCTTACGATCTCGCAAGATCTCGCTCACTCTCGTCTCTTCTCGTAAGATCTCGCTTGTTCTCGTCTCTTCTCGCAAGATCTCGCTCACTCTCGTTTCTTCTCGAAAGATCTCGCTCACTTTCGTTTCTTCTCGAAAGATCTCGCTCACTCGTCTCTTCTCGTAACATCTCGCTCACTCTCGTCTCTTCTCGCAAGATCTCGAACTCGACTCGTCTCTTCTCGCAAGATCTCGCTCACTCTCGTCTCTTCTCGCAAGATCTCGCTCACTTGTCTCTTCTCGCAAGATCTCGCTCACTTTCGTCTCTTCTCGTAACATCTCGCTCACTCGTCTCTTCTCGCAAGATCTCGGCTGCCTCGATGTTGTCTGTTTTCGAAAAATCTCGGTCATATCCGTCTCTTCTCGCGCCCGCGCCACGTTTCTCATTATTTTATGGATATCGGTTAAGTGTGTTTCCGCTGATCTCTTTTGTATAAAATATAAGATCCGTTGACGTTTTGTTTATGGTTTAAATTTGTTTGTTGTTTTTTTATGGACGCAGTTCCTA
>NC_051415.1:29510626-29511247 GCF_015228065.2 Penaeus monodon
GAAAAAGACCCATTGAGCCCACCGTTTTATTAGAATGATTTCTACTTTTCATTCATAAACTCCTAATGTCATTACCACGCTCTTTGTACCGTAGTTTTTGTAATGATAGCAAATGTTATGATTTGTTTGTCTGTGTTATTAGTACTTGTTATTATTTCAATTACAGTTGCTATTGTAACTATTATTCTGTTACTGTATAACTGCTAGAGTGCTATTGCTACGAATACTATTAATGCATAGTTATTAATAATAACGAACAGGATCATGTTGATGGACCGCATCACTCTACAAGAGGATGGGAATTTTTTTTGACTATGAACTAGTGCTTTAAAGTGCGTATTGCCATTATGATAAATATATTATAGTTCCGTTTATTATGATTATGATACTGTTATTATGTCAGTTATTTTGATACTGTGCGCGGTATGTTTACACAGACGCCAGTTTGTCTTCCTCTTCATCTACGCAAAAATCTAAGAACTTATCACATTTTCCCTTAACATCCAGTTTATTCCGCTACTCTCAGCCATTGTCCCATTCGGTATTTCCCCGTCCCCCCCAGCCCCCACCCCCCCTTTGTCTTTTCCGCCCATCCCCTCCTCCTTCCTCATTGATAGTTCC
>NC_051415.1:29511309-29511398 GCF_015228065.2 Penaeus monodon
CGCCAATATTTCGCTCTTATCTAATTCCTTTTTTTTTCTTTTCTCACATTTTTATCTCATTACTTAAGCTTATTTCTCCCATCTCTCTC
>NC_051415.1:29511435-29511703 GCF_015228065.2 Penaeus monodon
CCTCCTCCCCTTCTCCCTTCCTTCACACCCCTCTTCCTCACCTCCTTTGCTCCCTGTCTCCCTTTATCCTGATACCCTCCTCCTCCTGCTCCCCACCCCCTTCCCCTCCTTCCCCACCTCTCTCTTCCATCCCCCTTCCTCTTTCCTTCCTTCCCCCACCACCCCTTCCCCCACCACCCCTTCCCCCACCACCCCCTTCCCCACCGCAGGCGGCGCGTGCTGACACGCTGGGGGAAGAGCCTGGACGCTAAATCTGAGGGGATGATTT
>NC_051415.1:29511750-29511848 GCF_015228065.2 Penaeus monodon
TCGCCACCGACGATGAGAAAACAGGACGGGGATACGTAGCGTTCCTCCCCTCGATCAGAGCTGGTAATGCGAAACGGATACGGGGATTGGGGGTGGAT
>NC_051415.1:29512145-29512455 GCF_015228065.2 Penaeus monodon
TTGCTATACGTGTTCATGACAAGAAGGTGGAGAGGGGGGGAGGCGTGGGAGAAGGAGAGGGGGGGAGGCGTGGGAGAAGGAGAGGGGGAGGCGTGGGAGAAGGAGAGGGGGAGGCGTGGGAGAAGGAGAGGGGGGAGGGGAGCAGAGAAGATCGGTGTATATCTCGGAGGTAAGGGACGGGCGTGAGAGGGGGAGGGGGAGGGGGAGGGGAAAGGAAGAAAACTGTTGGTATTGATGCGTCCTTAAGGGTATTGTGTGATAGTATTACGGTGGTATTTGCTTGCCGTGAGAGCTTGATTGTAGCATGTGG
>NC_051415.1:29512615-29512817 GCF_015228065.2 Penaeus monodon
TTAGGTGGAATGATTCAATAAAGTAGGAAAAGCTTACGAAAGAGATGAAACTACAAAATTAAACAAAAAGGAAGAATCAAAGATACCACGAAGAGTAGCGAAAGACAGACAAAAGATTATTCTAGAACGATGCTAAGTCTCCGATCACAGGTATCTTGTGGCTCATGGACGGGTGAGCATTGCTTGATGCGATTATGTTGGG
>NC_051415.1:29512999-29513143 GCF_015228065.2 Penaeus monodon
CCAGGACGGACGAGGGCGAAAGCAAACTGCAATAACAGAGACATGTTTGTGCTGTATAATGTGAGCCTCGAGGGGAAAGGAAGGAAGGGGCTAAGGAGTGAGGGAAAGTAGAAGGAAAAAGGGGGAGAGAGGAAAGGAGAGGAG
>NC_051415.1:29513216-29513459 GCF_015228065.2 Penaeus monodon
GTGTCGAAAGGAAGATATGAGAAAGAGAATGGGTGATTGAGGAGAAGGAAAGGAGAGAGCGAGAAAAAAAGTGGCAAGGAGAGTGGTTGGAGGAGGTGGGGAGGGGGGGAGAGAGGCGGAAGCTACAGAAGCCACCGTCCAGGAGTGACAGGTACAAATATTTGATCAGATAATAGTGTTGGGACATAATTAGGTAAGTGGGGAGGGTGTTGGCTCCTCGCTCTGCCACCTGACTCTTGACGG
>NC_051415.1:29513513-29513742 GCF_015228065.2 Penaeus monodon
GGCCTGATTGGAGGATGGAAAAATGTATGGGGGGGGAGAGATGTTTGGAGAATGGAAAAGTAGGGGGTAGAGATGTTTGGAGGATGGAAGGGAGAGAGAGGAGAAAAAGTGGGGGGGGGGGAGGGGTTGTTTCGATGTCCCTACTCATTTTACGAAGCTCCTCCCTCAACTCTTCCACGTGGCCACGCCCTTCCTCAAATCCGCTCCCCCTACTCCCCCCCTACCCCTC
>NC_051415.1:29513867-29514084 GCF_015228065.2 Penaeus monodon
GTGGGGGGGGGGTTAAAGGAATCGGGAAGGCTATGAATTGGAAAGCGTTTTTTTATTCGAATTTCTGTTGATGTTTCGTTCTGTCTGCTGCGTGGATGAAGGACTCTGAAATACGGTCCGTTTTGCAGTTCCTGCAGAAAAAAAAGATGGGTCCAAGTAGCCATAGAAGATGTTTATGTTTTTGTGTCCCTTTTTACACAAGGATATTAAAGTTCGC
>NC_051415.1:29514112-29514373 GCF_015228065.2 Penaeus monodon
TTATTACAGACGAAGTAAGTTCGTAGACGGTCCTGCTGGATGAACATACAACGTTAAAATGTTGGCATTTAGGGAAAGTTGAAAAGTGGAGGAAAGAAAGTGGTCGCGTAAATTATCGAGCAGGTCTTCGACAGGTCCTCCTTTTTCTTTGCTTAGAGTTGGATGGGCAGGTCCAGGAGTTGTTATAGGGAGGGAGGGCCAGAATTACGCCACAAGCAGGAGTTTCTGGACGCCTCGCTGCTTGTGCATGGGCGCTTCCTG
>NC_051415.1:29514505-29514699 GCF_015228065.2 Penaeus monodon
GGTCGGCGGAACGATGGCCGAAGGAAGGTTGCCCTAAGCCTTCCTTTCCTCACTGAAGCGGAAGGAGCAAATGAGGGAATGAAGGACGCTTTATCGCACTCGAAATGGATCACGCACACTCAAATGCACACGCTCACATACCTCTAAGGAAAGAAACAAAAAATGGTGTGGAAAAGAAAAAAAGCACGAAAGAA
>NC_051415.1:29514938-29515111 GCF_015228065.2 Penaeus monodon
GATGATACACCTGTCCCACGCTTGAGGGAACTTGGCGGAGTTGCTCAGCAGGAACAACTTACCACATTGATCCTTGGTCCTTCTCGTCCGGCTTGCGCTCGGCTTGGCTCTTCGTCTTATTCTTGAGAAATCGTAGTGTCTTTGCCTCACTCGCAAGGGGGAGAGTCGGAAAG
>NC_051415.1:29515839-29515985 GCF_015228065.2 Penaeus monodon
TTTTTTTGCTCATTTGGTCACGTTATGCTGTAGACTAGAGGTCTGGTTTTGAAATTAATTGTATTTTTCCCCGTTGCAGGTAAGCTGAGTTTCATGACGTCATTCGAGGTAGGAGGTCGAGGTATGTGCATATATATATATATAAC
>NC_051415.1:29516384-29516521 GCF_015228065.2 Penaeus monodon
CCCCCCCCCTTCACTCCCTAGCGGACGGCCCAGCAGAGATTAATCTGATTAGTCTCTGCGCTAATTTCCGTTCGGGCAAGGGAAAGATCGACACGGCGCGAAATGGGGACACTAAGGATGGACGATAACAGATATGG
>NC_051415.1:29516582-29516728 GCF_015228065.2 Penaeus monodon
AGTTAATAGGGTAGATGGGTAGTGGGTGAATAAAGGAGGGTTATTGGGTTCAGGGGAAGAGGGGGGTTAATGGGGTAGGGGCAAGCATTTTGGGGATTAATGGGGTAAGGGATGCATTAACGGGGTCCATGGGGGTAGGGGAATGA
>NC_051415.1:29516855-29517048 GCF_015228065.2 Penaeus monodon
GTAATGGAGCGAAAACAAAGGGAGTGTCATTGCGTGCGAAGAGAGGGAATGAGAAAAAAAAGGAAAAGGGAAGGAAGGATAGAGGGGGGAGGGGAAATGCGTGGATTTAAAGGACGGAGAAACAATAAAGGAAAAGGGGGGCGGGGTGTAGGGGGACACAGCCTCGCCATCTAGAGGTAATGGGGTGGATTTA
>NC_051415.1:29517140-29517379 GCF_015228065.2 Penaeus monodon
TAAAGAGCTTAAGCGAACCTTGGGTTCACTATAGAGATTGAGGTTTCGTGAAGGAGAGTAAGATGTGTGTCCCTTCTCCCCCTCCCACTCTCCCCCCCACACCCTTTAGCCCCTCCCTCTCCCTCCCCCCCTTTCCCCTCTTGTCCATCTCTTCTTCCTTGTTTGATGTATTTATTGGGACTCGTTTGTTTGTTTTTGTGTATTTTATACATTCTTGTTTTTTTGTACGCGTAGCAGCC
>NC_051415.1:29517446-29517930 GCF_015228065.2 Penaeus monodon
TTCTCTATCCTCACTGTATACCATATTTTTTTTTTTCTTGTCAATGTTATTTTCTTGTATCACTGACAAACTCACGAGAAAGGAACCAGGAATCCTTCCACAGGCATCCAAAAATCCCTCTTCAAAATACAGTAGTCTACCACACAGTCTTGGAAGAAATTCCCCGCAAGCCCATTTTCTATGGCGGATCGCACTGGTAACGAATTCCTTAATTTCGTCGTAGATCCGGACCGGCAATAGAGTCTAATCAATGAGTCTCTAGGCCGCCCATAAATTTTCATCACAATCCGCCAGTTACTTTTCACGCACTCCCGCTGACAGACCAGGAAACGGATAAACTTCTTCGATGACCCGAGTTCTTCCTCTCGCAATAACAAAGGTGTTTGAGAAAAAGAAAAGCCATAAGAGAATTACATCGTCTTGGGAATAGTTTGGTCTACCATATGTAGATTGTATTACTGGCTGATAAAATACGCATGTGTAC
>NC_051415.1:29517964-29518032 GCF_015228065.2 Penaeus monodon
TCAGGTGTGAATGTTTCTCTTTTGGGCGTCTGACATGTCATGCTTATTGTACATTATAATGGTATCGA
>NC_051415.1:29518278-29518773 GCF_015228065.2 Penaeus monodon
TCCGACGAGCAAGGAGACGCGAGGGAGGGAGGGAGGACGGCGCAGGATGTAAGGGGAAGCAGGGAAGGGATAAGGAATGTTCGGCGCGGTAGGATTTATGGCTCGAGTTGATCCCGAGAAGGATAGAAGGATAAAGCCGCGTACTCAGGACTCAGGGGAGGGGGGAGATGGGGGGTAGTGCGTGGATAAACAGGGATTGGGGGGTAACAGGATAACAGTGGTAAAAGGAATAGATAGGATAGAGGAAGATGGGATTGGAGGAAGGATGGTGCCGGGTGCTTTGGGGAATAGGAAGCGGAGGAGGGATAAGACGATCGAGTGGGATAAGGATGACTGGATAATAAACGTAGAAAAAAATAAATGAACGATTGAAGTAAGGGTGTAATACAGGATAGAGATAACGTGAAATACGAAAAAGAGGAATGAAAAGAACGATAATGAGGATGCCTAGGTAGACCTGGATAAAGATATATATACAGTTGTACATTTATTGAT
>NC_051415.1:29518963-29519162 GCF_015228065.2 Penaeus monodon
TGAGTTCGTGTGTTGAGGTTAGGAAGCAGCAGCAGACGCAACAACGTACGGAGATAGAAGAATTAAAAAACCCCGAAGCAATACGCAATAAGCTCGGCTGAAGGCCATGCGACGGGCGTAATGGACAAGGGTTTGCTGATGACGTCATGAGTGATTAGTGCCGCGGCCGGGTGTGGGACGGGCCAGGTGGCTCTGGCAC
>NC_051415.1:29519437-29519722 GCF_015228065.2 Penaeus monodon
AACTTCGTTATTGCGCTTCCATTAACTTGTCTATTACTCATTTACAAGTATTTGTTTCCCACAACACGTAAACCCAAACTTCACTTTCCCATTTATTTTTCCCATAAAAGGATAGATAAAAATGCGGGTAAAAAAATAGTGGGAAAAAAACGTCCGCATCCCCACGTAATGCGGATGAATGGAAACGTAATAGGTGTATATATGGGTAACTTATGTATAAGCGATCGTGGGATTAATCATGCAGAGGAGGAGGATTTTCTGGTGGGGAGAAGCGAGTAATCCGAT
>NC_051415.1:29519936-29520101 GCF_015228065.2 Penaeus monodon
GGTAGGGTAGGAAGGGGAGGGAGGGTAGGGGGAGGGGGGGGGGAAAAAAGGGGTAGGTAAGGGGAGAAAAGAGAGGGGGGGGAAAGGGAAAGGGAAGAGGAAGACAAGGGCAGGAAGGTTTTTTTGCATTTATGGGGCGGAAAGAGGGGAAGGGGAGGTTGAGAA
>NC_051415.1:29520530-29521320 GCF_015228065.2 Penaeus monodon
CCCTTTACCTCTCCTCCTCCTCCACCTTTATCCCCCCGCCTTCCCCCCCTTACCCCCTCCACTTATCCCCAAGCCCCGGATGTCGCAGCGCCTCCCTCCACCCTACGTCACGGCGCATTTTTCAGCGTCCCGACGAGCGCTTATCTTGACCGTATCTCTCGCGTATATTATCATTTTTATCTTATGCGTGTCTGTGTGGGGCGGCAGCAGGGGGGGAGGGAGGTTAGAAGGGGGGGGAGGCTGCAGGTGTTGCAGTTCCGCTACTGAGAGCCACCTGCAAGGTCACCTCCGTGCATAAGCAGGTCACGTGGAGGTCGAACCGCCGAAACAATAACGAGAACGACATCGAAATAATGACTGTGATAATGATGAATAAAGGAGGAAGATGGCAAAAGGTCGATGATGATGATGATAAGGGTAATAAATAGATTAAAAAAAAACTGCCATCATGATTATGGGAACGAGGATGATGATAGATACACGAAAGGATTCAAAATAACAATAATAATAATGATGATAACGAATAAATCAAAACGACTCAAGAACATTGATAAAAAAATGGAAGCAAAATTAAGATAATGATAATAGATAGATAAAAAAAAAACTTGCATAATTGAAATAGTAATAATGAAAAATCAGATACCATATTAGTAATAGTAGGTAGTGGAGAGGGCAATGAACAGGTTGCTGAATGATACATTGCATATTTAGCTGGTGTATGTAATTATATTATCATGGGGACTTTAAAATTTTCTATGCATTGTGCTATTTAGAGAGACCAGTGGCGGAT
>NC_051415.1:29521641-29521900 GCF_015228065.2 Penaeus monodon
CTGTTTCATTTTTTGCCGTAAATGTCTTTTCCCTCGTCGATCTTCTTAAGAGTGATTAGTGATTGTTTAGTCAGTGTTGCCTTAGAGACCGACTCCAGTGTTGGGGGTTTGTATGGTGCTTTATAGGGTTTCCGTGGTATGTGCTTGTATGATGTGCGATGTTAGCGATTGTGTGTGTTTTTTGTGTTGTATGATGTTGGAATTGTGTATATGTAATCTTGTGTGTGTGCAGTCGACGGGGGTAGTTGCAAAATATGGG
>NC_051415.1:29522257-29522390 GCF_015228065.2 Penaeus monodon
CATTAGAGACAGACAGGAAATTTAATGGTACGTAAACCAGCGCACGCACGGGTTTTATGTCCTGTGCACGCATGGACAACAGTGGTAAATTGACCCGGTAAGTAGCAGAAATGATGAAGACTGGAAGAATACA
>NC_051415.1:29523020-29523651 GCF_015228065.2 Penaeus monodon
TGTCCATAATACCTGTTAATCCCAATGTCACGTTGACTGCGGAGACTCTCACTCTGACATTTCCCCTTTTTTGTCCCTCTATTTAAAAAAAAATCTGTCTTTATTCTGTTTCGTTGCTGTAGTTTTTTTCATTGAGGGATGTCGTTGTTGTTGTTTTTTATACATTGTGGAAATTACGCTTGGGTTATTGTCGTGAAGCTCAGCAATCCAGGTTTACTTTATTGTTGTCGTTGCCGTTGTTGTTTGGAAGCGTGTTTGTCTTTTATGACAGACAAATTGTGGTGCAGACTATGAGTCCATTTCTGATTATAAAAAAGGAGTATTTTATTTATTTCATTTTTTTTCTATCTTTGAAATTGGATTCTGCTCCTTCTTTTCCTTTTTTTTGACACTGTGGCACTAGAGTTAATTATAAGCGTTTGTATAATCTGTTTTGTCCTCTCCTTCCGCCCATCCGCTTGTGGAAGGAAAAGCTTGAATAGGCCTACTCTGTATTGTTGTGATATTTCATTCTTATTGTGGATCCGCTACGGCTGCCTCTCACATGAAGAATGCCATTTATTTTGCGTTGCTTTTGAGTCGGGTGGGAGGAGTGTCTCGGAATCCCAACGCTGTATTCGTGAGAAGAAGG
>NC_051415.1:29523725-29523984 GCF_015228065.2 Penaeus monodon
CGCATTCGCAATTTAGAGAGAAGAAAAAAAAATCGCATTCTTAATGTCCTCTACGGCATTATTATGGTTAGCATTGGTGTAAGAAAACGAGCAGACCCCCCCCCCTCTCCCCCGGCGGAACGGACTACGTGTAACTTTTCCAAATCGTCGCAGTCTAATGGAATTCAGGTTGACCCATTCAGCCGCTGCGGCTTCGCGGGCGGGCGGGAAAAGGCGTTTCCTTGGGCGCCGGGAATGCGTCTATAAAGCGTGTCTATTT
>NC_051415.1:29524412-29524829 GCF_015228065.2 Penaeus monodon
GCCCACGTCCATTGTATGATAACGCTTTTGGGAAGGAAGAATGGCTGTGCCATGTTTGTATGTAAATGTTCTTGGAAGTGGACGTGTGAGATCCGCAGGACCGCCGTCCCCGTGCACGATGCACTCGCTGCACAGTGCCCTGCCGACGCGGGCGCAGGGCCTCCCCGGAGGCCGACGAGAGCGCGAGGACAGATCGCATTTCGTGCTTGGGGAGAAAGTCAGCGTCTCACCCTTCCCTCACGAAAAAATGTCCGTGTGGCATATGACGCCTGATTCCCCCGCGGGGGAGGCGTGGTGGGGGCGGGGCCAAAAGCGACGGGAGGCGGGACTCGTGTGTGGGATGCCGGTGTTCTGGCTCCTCCCACAGGCCGTCCGCCCGCCCGTCCGCCCGCCCGCCCGCCTCACCTGTCGCCATGC
>NC_051415.1:29525015-29525488 GCF_015228065.2 Penaeus monodon
TACTTTCCCATGCCATATCCACTCTCATGCATTGATTTGCTCATTATCATTCCAAACATAAGACATTCCACACTCATGACGGCATGACAACTTCTGGCATGTTTCTCAAGGCAGTCGGCCGGTCGTTAACGAAACTTGCTGCACGAATTATTTCGGTGGCAGGCTACGGCCCCTTTCTGATTTCGTCGTGTTTCTCTTTCTCTTTTCGTCTCTCAAGTCCGCTTCCAAGACATGTTGGTATCGATGGCGTTTTTCCGACTTAAGGAAGCTTTCCGTAAACTTCAATTTCCCGTTTTCCATACCGCATTGATTTCGTGTTTTCTCCCGGGAAGCGTGTATGAGCGTGTGCGTGTGTAGTTTTGTTTGTTTTTGTATTTGTGAATGTGCGTTTTACGTTTGCGAGTGTTTGGTTCTCTGAGTATAATTGTCTCTTTCTGTGCACTGTGTACGTGCGTGTTTTTGTGTTTGTCTGC
>NC_051415.1:29525570-29525678 GCF_015228065.2 Penaeus monodon
AGAGAGAGCCAGGAAGCCGATGGCGGTAAATAGAGTGCGGGCGGGACGAGGGCCGCGTGCACCACACCCTCGGTTTCCGCTCTACGTCCGCCCACCCTCTCTTGTTAA
>NC_051415.1:29525700-29525785 GCF_015228065.2 Penaeus monodon
CTTCCCGTGGGCGTGTTGTTTTATGCGGTTCACTCCCCTTTTCATTTTCATTCATGTTCCTCGTCTTTCTTTCTTTATTTCTTGA
>NC_051415.1:29525843-29526182 GCF_015228065.2 Penaeus monodon
CTATCTTTGCCTGAAATTTATTCTCGACTTCTCGACCTGTTTCTTTGTTGTTGTTTTTCTCTATCTATCTATCTATCGTTTACTCAACTCCCTCCCCCCCCCCTCCATTCTCTTCCAACCATTTGCCATATCATTAACAACGAGCGGCAGGAGCGAGCAAGCCGTCGGCAGACTGCCAGGCCCGTCTCTGGAGCCGGCTGAGGCGCGCGTGGCTGCGTGGCGGACGGCGAGGTGGATGGTGTGGATGGGCGGGAGCCAGCGTTGGATTTCTCTATTTGCACTGTGGATATACTGTGTATTTGTGCCAACAGACACACGAACGCACGTGTACTGTCTCTC
>NC_051415.1:29526755-29526946 GCF_015228065.2 Penaeus monodon
GAGCCTCCCGTTTGTGAGACGGAACCTAAGTATAGTTGTCTAATTGCGTAGCTTTGATTAAAACTTCCTGCTGTTGATAAGATTTGCACATTGTTTGAAGTGAGAGAGGCGGCGTCGATGAGCTAGCGAGCCTGAAGCGGCGATGCGACTCTTTTGTCTCTCTTTGAAGCTGTTGTCGCCGGCGCTGCGCG
>NC_051415.1:29527238-29527798 GCF_015228065.2 Penaeus monodon
AGAGCGAAATGAAGAAGAAAGAGGGGGGGGTGAATGAGTGCTTGGGAAGTGGAAGGAGGAAAGGAGGTGAAAGGGGACGAAGGGAAGGAGGAGGAAAAGGAGGCGAAAGGGGACGAAGGAAAGTAGGAGGATAAGGAGGTGAAAGTGGGAGAGTAAAGAGGAGGAGAAGGAGGAGAAGGGAGGGAGGGAGATTAAAGAGAACAGATGGGACGTAGGAGGAGAGACGGATCGAAGGGGGAGGGAGGCAGGACGCGCGACGGAGGGCATCAACAGGTAGTGCCACGAGAAGGCACGGTGCCAAGGTGGACCAATGGCGGAGAGGGACATGAGAGAGAACATAAATGATGATGCAAAGATAGGATAATGAAGCGAAAGAATGGTTTTACACTAAAGACCAATTAAGGTCAGGATACAAAGGATTGTTTAAGATAAGGATTGATGAAGCTAAGGATGCAAGGATTGTTGCAATGTGTTGGCCAAAAGAAGGTGGAGATCGAGCAAGCAAGACGGTATAAAGTAAGAAAAACTGTAGAAGTACAAATTTTTCCACTATTCCCTAG
>NC_051415.1:29527924-29528063 GCF_015228065.2 Penaeus monodon
TGGTCTCCTGCACCATAGATATATTTACTCAAATACTCAATCGATTCGTGGGTCTCAACATAAACAATGAGAGGTTACGCTAGCTAATTAAGAAGCATCCACACCTGGTTTCGTGCTGATATACAGAGAAGAGCCGCCA
>NC_051415.1:29528101-29528175 GCF_015228065.2 Penaeus monodon
AATAGTCTTTTGTGTATTTATCCCTCCTCTCCCCCCTCTTCACCCGCTCTCCCTCTGTCTCTGCTCTCCCTTCG
>NC_051415.1:29528575-29528895 GCF_015228065.2 Penaeus monodon
AAACTTTCGATAATTAGATCAAGAAATAGGGTGAGAAAGAAAAAGGTAAAAGAATGAATCATAATAAACGCGAGATTTAGAGAGAATATGAGAGGTTAGAGGTCAAAGGTCAGGAAGGGGGCGGGGCTTAGAAGAGAAAAAAAAAGTTGAATTGAGAGATCTTTGCGTAAACTCTACGGATCTGAGTATCCACGTTTAACTAACATGTTGGAGGGTCTCGCCCTTACCCCCGCAGTGCAGATGGTTCAGCGTTTGTGTCCGTGGGCTGGTTTGCTTTTGATGTTGAGCGTGGTGGTCCAATCAGGCGCGGGCGGAACTCA
>NC_051415.1:29528943-29529132 GCF_015228065.2 Penaeus monodon
CTGCAATGAGAGGAGTGCATTCATCAAACGACACGCGCTGTAAAATAGCTTCCTGCGTGGCGTAGCTTGGGTAGTGTGGCCGGTAAAAAGAATAGTGAATAGCGAAGGCAGATGTTCCATGCGAGTACAAAGAAAGCTGATGAATGAAGAAAAAAAAGGAAAGGTAGGCAGTGGCTTTGCGATCACCCT
>NC_051415.1:29529223-29529625 GCF_015228065.2 Penaeus monodon
GTATTTGGATATTTCTTGATAGAATATTGAAGCGAAGTTTAAATACGGTTCTTCTGTAGTTATTATTAGTATTTTATTTATCATTGTTTGTTAGTTTCATCCCCTGTCTGCAAAAGTTACCTGCGCAGAACCTTTTTTTCTTTTCCCTCATGGCTCATGCAAAATTCAGATACGGTAAAACTGCGTACAGAAATGTCTTATTTGACTAACGAACGTTGAACGCGTCGCTGGGGGGAAGCTAATTATTTTGGCATACATTAAGAGCGTTCAAAGGATGAAATATCAGCAAAAGACCGTAGCATTAGCGAGGCGAAAAGTTCCACAAGTTTTCAAAAGCTGTTCAAAATCCACACGCGATGAAGATCACAACCAACTTGTACTAGTGAGAGACATAAGGCTAGA
>NC_051415.1:29529840-29530148 GCF_015228065.2 Penaeus monodon
AGCCTAACAATCCTTTGTGTTTGCTCGCTCATATTTGTTTAACATAAAGAAGCGTCGACGGACGTTTCGCTTCTCGACTTTAATTGCTCTTGAGGAGGAGGTGAGCACCCACTCGAGGAAATCCTGTCTGTCAGGGTTGGGCGTAATTACATGTACGTGGTGAAGCGGCCGACAAAAGAGAGATGTGTCGCGGGCAGAGAGAGACGCCTTATTTAGTCGGCCGGATTCCCTCGCCTCGGGTTTCCTCGGTTTTTGCACAAACAAGCAAATGCAGGAACTCAGTCGCCCTTACCATCTAAGTTAGTGGG
>NC_051415.1:29530188-29530332 GCF_015228065.2 Penaeus monodon
TTACACATACACGCGCAGGCACACCCCTCCCCTCCCCCCCACATGCACACCCCTCCCCTCCCCCCACATGCACACCCCTCCCCTCCCCCCAGATGCACACCCCTCCCCCACCCACACCCACGCTTACTTTCACATAGCACTCAT
>NC_051415.1:29530428-29530814 GCF_015228065.2 Penaeus monodon
GGCGCTCACCAAAGTGTCGCACGTGGAAGAGAGCGCAGGAAAGGCAGCGTTTCTACCCCGCTTTAATAGCACATTCCGGGAGACTTATGGCTATTAGGCTCGAGACGGGGAGGGATTGAGTCGCATGGCCGGCGCACTTCATTCCTGACGCGCCTACGGCATTTGATTGCTCCGATACGGCAGGACTGATAGACGTATCGATTGTGTAAAGGTAGATTGTAATACAATTAAGTGCGATTGAGATGATGTTGCTGATTGTGGGTCATGATGGACGCGCGGGGGAGGGGGGGCAGTAATGGTACTGTGAGAAACGAGAAGTAATGAGGGGAATGGTGACAGGGGTGGGGCAAATTACCCTGGCGAGCTCTCGAAGTAACCATGCACTG
>NC_051415.1:29530974-29531062 GCF_015228065.2 Penaeus monodon
CTTTCCCCTTTGTCCCTCCCTGTGATCGGCGTCGCGCGGTGCACAGGTACGGTTCTGACTGGATTGTGTCGGAAAAACTGTCCTTGTA
>NC_051415.1:29531327-29531579 GCF_015228065.2 Penaeus monodon
GCCAGATATTATCGTTGTTTCTTACCCTTATTTTCCCTTTCCAGTCCTTTCCCCTCCTTTGATCCGCCGCGCACTCCTCCTCTGTCTCCTTTCTTCGCCCGTCTCTCACTTTCTGTTTTTCTCCCTCTCTCCCTCTGTTTTTTTTTTCTCTCTCCCACTTCCGCGATACCTCCTTCTCTCTCCCTCCGTCTTTAAGCCGCCCTCCGGCCTTCTCTCCCTTCCGCCAGTTCTATGTCCGTCATTCTCCATTAC
>NC_051415.1:29531764-29531876 GCF_015228065.2 Penaeus monodon
GTGTCCACGTGCGCCATTGTCTCCGCGCGCGAGTCGGCCGTTTGCGCTTCATAAAAGCCCTCTTGTCCCTTGGCGAGTTAACAAGGACTCGCACGCCCACGGGTCGTTCCAC
>NC_051415.1:29531904-29532017 GCF_015228065.2 Penaeus monodon
TTCGCTCGCCAGCACGCGCGGATCTCAAGTGGTGACGTGTCTCGTTCGTTTGCCTAAAGGCCTTTCGGTTCAACTGCTGCCCCCCCCCCCTCTCCGACTCCCGCCCCAGGTTT
>NC_051415.1:29532121-29532240 GCF_015228065.2 Penaeus monodon
GTTACACCTTGGGGCTCGTGTTTCCGCTGGAGCGCATGTTTCAACGACTTAATTGTCTCGACGCAAATTGTCAATAACACATTCAGTGGGGAACATTTTGTTGGGGGTCAATGGGGAGG
>NC_051415.1:29532442-29532804 GCF_015228065.2 Penaeus monodon
ATATACACGCATATACTTGGATGTGTTTGCATGTGATTGCGTTTGCAACACAACACAAACACATACTTTTTTTTACTGTTTTATCTTATACCTGTATTCTTTTGTCGGAGAGCATCCTCGAATGTTACTAATAGCAGTTCTGTCCCCTGTCACAGGTACGTAACGGCCGGTGGCGGCTGACTCTGCCACGCTGCTTGTTGGTGGGGTGAGTTATTCGGATGAGTCAGTATCGTGAGTCAAGGTGAGTCAAGCGGCGCAGGCACAGTTACACTGTCGTTACAGTGTCGCATGAACGCGTTGCGCAAGTTTAGACATATAGGATTATGTCAACAATGGGCCATCACTGTCCCTCTGGCTACGGG
>NC_051415.1:29532889-29533075 GCF_015228065.2 Penaeus monodon
TGTAGCTCTGCCCCTTCAGCACCCATTCCCGGAATCGTCGATGGAATGATAATAGCTCGGTTACCGGCCGTAATGCGACTGGCTCAGGAATGCTAGTGATGCTGCCCCCTCTCCCTCCCCCTTCCGTAGGTAATCCTATTAAAGAAGAATTGTGCTCAAGTGCGTTTGTGTTCATATTGTTGCTTC
>NC_051415.1:29533355-29533712 GCF_015228065.2 Penaeus monodon
GCAGAGAAAGAGGGAGAGGTGATAAGGAAAACTGGTTAATTAAGATAATGATAAAACAGCAAGGCAGTGGATGTTTGAGCATAATGGTGATAAAATGGTAAATAGGAGGAAGTGGGAAGGGCAGTAATATTGGGGAATGTTGAATATGATAATGACGAGATGGGAGAGAGTTAAATATGATGAAAAAAAATGAAGAAAGTAAGTATGAATATGCCGATAGATGGTAAGGGAGAAGAGAGAGAGGAGTAAATGACAAGAAAATGGAAGGATAATGGGATCGGCTGATAAATTAGAGGAGGAAAAGGCAACACAGTAATAGAAAGCATTAAACAAAATTGAAAATAAACCACTATGTAA
>NC_051415.1:29533805-29533894 GCF_015228065.2 Penaeus monodon
CGGCAAACCAGGCAGAAGGAGATTGTGATGTCACCGCGTCCCCGAATTTGATGTCATTGATCAGCTGAGTCCGCCTTCATGACATTGGG
>NC_051415.1:29534030-29534436 GCF_015228065.2 Penaeus monodon
GTCCCCTTTGCCTCTTCCTTTCCTTTTGCCCTTCTCCGTAGCCCCTCTTCTTTTCCCTTTTCTTTCGTTTTTTTCTTGTTTTGTCGTGTCCTTATTCTCACTCTGTCCATTTTGTTCTTTTGTTTTTCATATTCATTTTCTCTTTCTTGTTTTTCGGCGTGTAGTTTCTTTTCCTTTTTTTTCCTGTTTTTTGTTTATTTTCCCTCTTCTTCCCCTTCCCTTTTTTTTCCTGTTTCTTTTTTTTCTCTTTTATCTTCGCTTTTCTTCCTTTTCTTCTTTCTGTCTTCTTCCATTTATCAGCCTTTCCGCTCTTCTTCGGCGTCTGACCTACTTAGCTCGGCGTGAGTCCAAGAATATAGTGACTGTGGACACAAGGAAAGTTGTGACCAGCTGCGTAAACATGGCT
>NC_051415.1:29534591-29534661 GCF_015228065.2 Penaeus monodon
CTATGGCTGTCACGC
Organism: Penaeus monodon; assembly: GCF_015228065.2. Classification (NCBI taxonomy): domain Eukaryota; kingdom Metazoa; phylum Arthropoda; class Malacostraca; order Decapoda; family Penaeidae; genus Penaeus; species Penaeus monodon. Next base: position 29,534,607 of record NC_051415.1, read on the forward strand.
TTAATGGAATAAATGTCCCGAGGATGAAAACTACCTGCGTAAAGTAACCTTAACA
>NC_051415.1:29534737-29535069 GCF_015228065.2 Penaeus monodon
GGCGTAGGGGTAAGGACGGGTGCTCCTCTGTACTACACATACCGGTGTCGAAACCCCCTTATCCCCCCCCCACCCTCAGGGAGTGGCCCCGGTGCCTTCGATCGTCCTAACGATATCGAAAGTTGATAAAATCATTCCGTCGTGCCGATAATTGGAGTGTTGGCTGCTGGCCGTGTCCGTGTCCGTGTCCCTCGCATGCTCCGGGGGCGGCCGAGGGAGGTCCTTGCGCTCTCGAGGCGGCGGGCAGGCAGGTCCTTCGGGGCCGAGGGCGTCGCGCCCGGATCCGCCGAGACCTCCTGCTTCGCCCCTTTCGCGCTTGTGGGCTGGTCTTA
>NC_051415.1:29535561-29535682 GCF_015228065.2 Penaeus monodon
ATTTACACACAGTCACTATTCCTTTTATATGCTATATCATCTCAGCACCCCCCCCCCTTCCTCTCACTGCTCTTCGATTTTGATAGATAAGTCAGATTCAAAAACTCAAGGTCCTCACCGC
>NC_051415.1:29536154-29536525 GCF_015228065.2 Penaeus monodon
CTTCCCCTCGCCCGCGCTTCCGAGCCGTCCGCTTGGGCATCCTCGGCCCGGCGCTCCTCATGTCCCCGAGATCCTTGGACTTTCCCCTCCACCTTCCGTGCTTCTTCTGTTTTGGCTTCATTTCTGTGCTTTCAGAACTCGGTTGTTGCCTTTTTTCTCTTCTCTGCGTTTTCTGCTCGGTTGTGTTTTCCTTTTTTCTCTTCTCCTCCCTCTTTTTCTTCTGTTTTTTCTTCTCACTGTTTCACTTTTCCTCTCTTCTTCTCCATCGTTCTCCCCTCCGCCTTCTCTCCTTTCTCTCTTCGCTCTCATTTCCTCTCCTTCTCTCCCTCTCTTTCTCCCTACTCCTCCTTTCTGCTCTTCTCCTGCTTCCT
>NC_051415.1:29536621-29536737 GCF_015228065.2 Penaeus monodon
CCTCCCTCCCCTCCAAGTGTTCTTATTCTCTGCTCCTTTTCTCCCCATGTCTCGCCCCCTCCTCTCCCTCTCTCTCTCTTTCCTACTCTCTTGGTCGCCTTAAATACCCCGAGGCG
>NC_051415.1:29536782-29536866 GCF_015228065.2 Penaeus monodon
AACTCGCACAGGGAGGAGAGGGTAGGTGTGGCGCCATGGGGAGGGGGGGTACAACGCGTGCTCAAGTGAGTGATCTCAACTCAG
>NC_051415.1:29536986-29537458 GCF_015228065.2 Penaeus monodon
AAGTGGATTAGCGAGGAGAAATCGTCGTGAAGAAATGAGGGGAAGAAAGAAATCAGAATAATTGATAAGAAGGGGGGGGGGCTGTTGATGAGGATGGTGGAGAAGCGATAGGTGTGGTGGTGGAGAAGTGGTAGATAATAATGGGGGAGAAGTGACAATGAATGGCGAGTGGGTAAAAATCGATAGATAATAATGGGGAGGTGGAAGCGATAGATGATAATGGTGGAAAGCTGATAGATGATAATAAGAAAGAAGCGATAATTAATGGGGGGTGACAGTAGCATAGAGAGGATTTCGTAATGCCAGTTGTAATCTCCCATTCCCGTTCTCCCTCCCCCTCCTATAAATAGTACTACTTGTAAAGGGAAGCTCACCTGAACACACCAGTCGGCCGTCATCATGAGGGTGTCAAGGGTGGGGGCGGGTTGGATGTCAAGGCGGCGTTGACACTAATTACAAGTACGGTGCCCAG
>NC_051415.1:29537565-29537858 GCF_015228065.2 Penaeus monodon
CCTCCTCCCCCCTCCCTCCCTCTCCCCCCCCTTCCATTTGCTCTTTCTTCACGTTTCTCTCTTTGTTTCCTAGTATTTCCTTCTCTTCGCTCCGCTCTTCGAAAGAGGAGGCAAAATGGGGAAGAGGCGACAAAGGAAGAAGAAAAATGCCTTTCCTCCGGCGCGTGGGGGACAGAAGGACGAAAAACAACAAAGGTTCGTTTCGTGTTCCGAGTCGGGTCGAAGAAATAAACGCGAGGAAATTGGGGGCATTTTCATGTCTATCCGCTGGAAGTGAGTGGAAAAGAATTAGC
>NC_051415.1:29537964-29538071 GCF_015228065.2 Penaeus monodon
CCTAAAAAGTACCTGTGCACGCTTGTTAGTGTGTGTTAAGTAAAGGGAACTATTGACTTCAGGCACGGAAGAACATCGGGGTTTTCGTGTCCTCCGTGAGTGTGAGT
>NC_051415.1:29538253-29538329 GCF_015228065.2 Penaeus monodon
AATGTGTTTGCCTTTGTCAGGGATTTTTTTGTTTGTTTGTTTATTATCCATTTTTATTGCTTTTTTATTCCCTTTT
>NC_051415.1:29538449-29538734 GCF_015228065.2 Penaeus monodon
AATAATAATATACTTATATGAACGAGAAAAAAATACCTCAGAGAATCTACAAAGACAACATGACAATCATTAAACAAACTTTTGATAAAATGATAAATGAAAAGAAAGAGAACGCAGTAGACGAGAGTAGAGAAGGGGGAGGGGAGGGGAGGGGGAAAGATATCTAAAAGAAAATAAACCCGACGTTTCCCGAGGGCACGGAGACAAGATGGAGGCAAGTAACAAGGGAAGGAGGTTGAGTGAGTGGCTCGTCGGTTGGCCAGACTGTAAGAGGTCACCTGCGAC
>NC_051415.1:29539077-29539169 GCF_015228065.2 Penaeus monodon
GATGTGATTAAAATGTTATGGTAAAGATGAATCATGTCAACAGTAAATGCATCGTTGGCTCAGCGAAATTAAAAACTGTACTTGGAATAGGG
>NC_051415.1:29539237-29539436 GCF_015228065.2 Penaeus monodon
GGGGGGGGGGAGATGTCACCCAGATACTCTTGGGGGGAAAAGGTGGGGAGTGGGGCAAGGAAGGGCAAGAGGGGGGGAGGGGGAGAAGGAAGACAGGGAAAGACAATGGCCTTGGCTCTTGACCCGTAGGACTCACCTTTCACATGAAGGAATTGATTTCCAAAGTTCAAGTGGTCTTGGGCGGCCGAAACTCGCTGTC
>NC_051415.1:29539513-29539761 GCF_015228065.2 Penaeus monodon
GGTATCGTCTCGGTTTCCTTCGGCTCAGGACACGCGGCTTGATTGACCCGGAAGTTCTCTTTCTCTCATTTTTTTTCTCTCCCCTTTATCTCCCTTTCTCTCTTTTCTATCCTCCTTTCCCTTCTCTTCCCTCGATTCCTCCATCTTCATTCTTTTCCCTCCTCCTTTCTTTCTTTCCTCTCCTTTATCCGTCCCTCTTTCATTCTTTCGTTCCACTCCACGGTTAATTTATGACTCGTAAGACGATA
>NC_051415.1:29540051-29540139 GCF_015228065.2 Penaeus monodon
CTAGCCTCCGAGAGAGGAAGATTTTCTATTTGCTTATTTATTAAATTTTCTCTTGAGGCGAAGAGTAAGATCGCGGGGTTTTGGTCGT
>NC_051415.1:29540344-29540469 GCF_015228065.2 Penaeus monodon
GGAGGGGGGGGGCGTCGGCAGGGCGCTAGAGGGAACTTTGGCGTTTCCCGGCCAGCGGCGTGGCGTGGCGTCGCCCCCTCAGATTACATTTGCATATCGCTCGAGAACCACCTGAGCCGAAGAGA
>NC_051415.1:29540558-29541085 GCF_015228065.2 Penaeus monodon
AACAGATAGGGGGTTAAATAAAAGAAAGAGGCAGGGGGTAGCAAGAGAGGGGGAGAGGGATAAAGCGGGGGGGGGGGGGTCGGAAGGGAGGAGTTGGAGGTTAAAAGTTGTGCCAGTTCCGAATTTGTTTCAGAAAAAGGACATGTGTGTGTGTATATATATATAGGGATATCGCGTGTAAAGAGAAGGAAGGAAGTAGAAGAAATCGGAGGGGGTGGAAGGAGTTGATGGAAGGATAAGAAAGAAGAGAAAGAAGGGAGAGAGAGGATGTGGGACAGATGGAAGAGATGAAAAAAATGGCCAGGAGGAATTAGGAAGGTGAAAGGAAATGAGGAGAGAGAGGGAAAAGGCGAAGGAAAAGGAGAGGATAGGAGTTAGAATGGAGTGGTTAAGATGAGAAGAAAGACGGGGAAAAATACACGGAAAAAAGAAAGTGGAAGAGCAAGAAAAAAAGAGAAAGAGCGAATGTCGTGGTGACTTTTCGACGTAAAACTTACATGTTAGCTTTGGCTCCTTCCTTCGCCAAT
>NC_051415.1:29541395-29541930 GCF_015228065.2 Penaeus monodon
GTTCGTAGGTTTCATGGTCAACTTATTTGGTCAGGCGCCCTGCTTGCTTGATGGACCCGCAGGAACGACAGCCAGAAAATGGCCAGGGAAGTGGCTCGTTGGCAGGAGAAGGGGCAGGAGGTTGAATAGAGAAGGGGAAGGAATGGAGGGAAAGGGAGGGAGGGAGAATAAGAGCGAAAGGGGGAAAGGAGTGAGAGGGAAAGGGGGAAGGGAGGGAGAATGTGAGGGGGGAGGGGTAAGGGAAGGAGAATAGGAGGGAACGTAGGGGGAGAGGGAAAGAGGAAGAGAGAGCGAATGGGAGGAGAGGGGTTAATGAGGAAAGAGTTGGAAGGAAAGGTTATATAGGAGAGAAAAGGAGGGGGAAGGGAAAGGACGTAAGACGAGAGAAGAGGAGAATAGGGAAGGAGAGAAGTAAGCGGTTAATAGGTGAGGCCCAGGTTTTACAGTTGAAGTGTTTTTGGAGGTTTTTTTTTAGAGTTGTTAGAGTTGGTTGGGTGATGTTGTACGCTGAGAGGGAAGGTGAGTGCTGGTATGA
>NC_051415.1:29542151-29542286 GCF_015228065.2 Penaeus monodon
GATAAGGAATTTCGGAGGGCAGGATGGAGGGAATGTTTCAGGTAGGAGGCTGTGAAAGGAAGAGGTGCAAAAGGAGGAAAACCAGGAGGCGCAAGAATGAGAAGAGGGGGGGTGGGGGAGAGTGGATTGTGTTCT
>NC_051415.1:29542400-29542480 GCF_015228065.2 Penaeus monodon
CACTTGTAGATCCTGTGGGACTCGTAAAGGGCGAGGCGCTCCTCCTCTCCCCGCATAGTTACGACGCACGCCTTCGCCGC
>NC_051415.1:29542542-29543587 GCF_015228065.2 Penaeus monodon
CCCAAAGTCGTTCCCCTCCTTTTCTTTTCGTTTTCTCGTTTTCTGTCCCTCTTTTTTTAATTCTTTCTCCTTGCATGTCTTATTCTTCGGCTTTTCTCTCGTGATGTTTATTGTTGCTATCTTTCCTATCGTCTCGCCCTTCACATTTTTATACTTTTTATCGTCCCTCATTTCTCCTCGTTTGTACATTCATTTATTCTTCTCGTTTACAGATTCTCTTTCGTATTTCCCGTTCTTTGTTGTTTTTTCGTCTTTACGTTCATTTCATCCTTACCTTTTATCTTCGTCTTTCGTTTTCTTCCTCCGGTTTCTCTCGTTTTACTTTCTTCTTTCTTATTTCGCTTTCCTGAGTGTTATCTGTCTTATCCCTTTCCTTTCTTCCTTTTGCCCTCTTTCAATTTATTTTTTTTTTCTCTCCCTTCCTTGTTTCTTCTTTCTCCCTCTTCATCTCTCATTCTCTATGTCCCTATGTATATGTTATCCTTTTTGTGTAATTCCTTCATTCTCTTTCCCCCTCTTTCTCTCTCAATTTTTCTCCATTCTCCTCCCACAACTCTCCCTCGCACTTCCTCTCCCAAGTTTTGGCCTATCTCTCCCCCATCTTCACCCACGTCTTCCCCTCTCCCGCATCTTCCCTCTCCTTACCCGTCCTCTCTAACCTCTTCCCCTCTCCTTCCCCTCCCTCTCTCACCTTTTCTCCCTGCCTCTGTCCTCTCTCACCGTTTCTCCGTCCCTCTCCTTCCTCTCCCCCTTTGACCACTGTCACGTCTTTCCCGCTCTCCCCTCACTCCTTCTCCCTCCCCCTGCCTTACCAACCTCTCCCCCTCCCTCACCCTCTCTCCCCCTCCCTCCCTCATCCTCTCTCCTCTCTCCCTCCCCTCCCCCCTCTCCTCTCCCCTCGGCAGCGTGTACGGTATATTTCCCCCAAGAGACAGTCTACCGCTATTTCTTAATGTGTCGCCGGCCCACCTGGAAGTCCTTTTGGCTGGTTATGCGCGGCCCTTAAGTCTCTCCCTCGCGCTGACCACGGATCTCCCAAGGGGTC
>NC_051415.1:29544090-29544353 GCF_015228065.2 Penaeus monodon
TATCCGCGGTGCTCGGTTCTCGGTCGCGGCCACCAGCGCCACGGAGAAAACCCCAAACGACGCACACGTTTTCAAGCCACCGGGAAAGAAAGAAGGAAAAAGTGTTGCACAGATGTGAAAGAAGGAAAAAAATGTTGCACAGATGTAATAGCCGCCGCCAGATGCGCATGCGCGATGCAGGTTGTACGAGAACGCGAGGGAACGGCTGTGTGCAGGTGCGAGGAGCATGACTGGGTCAGCACAGGTGTGGCAGGAATGGCGCA
>NC_051415.1:29544459-29544551 GCF_015228065.2 Penaeus monodon
AGCAGCGCTGATGAAATATTCACCAGGAATTCATTGATCCACACCCGCCTTCATCCACGGTCCCCTAGCAGGCTGACGCTTCTACAAGGTGG
>NC_051415.1:29544703-29544855 GCF_015228065.2 Penaeus monodon
TGCGAAGATATAGCCGTCTTGAGGTCGTCCTTCTTAGAAGCTCATTGAGTATAAATATGCGAAAGAGCATGGGAGGATATGTTGGGCGTCGTCGATGGCAGAAGAAATTACGACACATCAATAGGGAAAGAGATAAGGAAAGAATGACGTTG
>NC_051415.1:29544961-29545390 GCF_015228065.2 Penaeus monodon
ATATCAGTTAAAATAAAAACTGCTTTATGAGTGCATTAAACTTCAGGCAACAATAACATTACGACCATCCTTGTACGGAACAGTTAACATTAAAGGAAGAACAAAAGCAAGGCACACAATGGAGTAAAAAGAATTTGACCGAAGCTGTACAATTTCATGTCATTTAATGTTATTACATTAAAAGAACTTACAGTTTTATATATACATTGAGGTATAATGATAATGAATGTTGAAGTCATAGCGAATGCAAGCTTGTAGTATGTAACATTAAGTATTTGTTAAAAAGTAGCTCGTAACTGGAAGAAGAAGAAAAATATGTGTTGCGTCATGAAACTTGGAACATTTTGGCAAATTGTTCCACGGCTTCAGACCCCAAGTTGCTTGTTCCTCGTCCGTGTTCCAGTACTAGAATTCTTGACAAAAACCTAA
>NC_051415.1:29545535-29545849 GCF_015228065.2 Penaeus monodon
TATATCTTATTCTATTACACTAAAAGGGATGCACAATAAACAAGATCATGAACATTAGTAACTATGACAATGAATAACCGACAAGGAAATGAAGGAGGCGGGTTATCGAGAATTCACGTTAAAGCGATTATCATTACCATTACAAAGAAAGGGGGGGGGGTCCATTGTACTCAGGGAAATGGTAATTGCATGAAGAATAGGTTAAAAACATAGGGCGATAAGGAGCTAATTAAAAACTTGTAGGATTTTTTTTTTTATGGATGGTTTAATTGGAAATGCGCTTACATGTACGTACGTGTAATCACTTCTTCGTA
>NC_051415.1:29546042-29546231 GCF_015228065.2 Penaeus monodon
TGACACGTGTAGATGTATAGACGCAATTAGAGCGTAATGACGTGTCGCGAATATACCAATCACGAGAACGATTGGGTTTATTCCCCGTCCACATGCTGCGGATCCGTTCATGTTAATATGTACTTTATATGGCCTCAATTTCCCTCCTTAAAACACATAGTCATTTCGTGTTTTCTCTCCTCTCTCCGG
>NC_051415.1:29546286-29546401 GCF_015228065.2 Penaeus monodon
CTGAGAAAGCAGTTTGTTCTGTAAATTCTCAACCGGGTATCTGTGATTTTCATACAGATACCTTTGGACAATATGTGTGTTTGCGTGTATGTAAGCATATGCACGCGCGCGCGCG
>NC_051415.1:29546516-29546689 GCF_015228065.2 Penaeus monodon
GAGAGTAAGCCTGTGCGTGAATGCCAGACACACACAGTCCCTTCGTAAGAATATGCCCCATTCTTAGGTGATCCTTTGTGGCGTAAAGGAGGGTCAGCACCTGTTATTGATCCCTCATTCTGGTAACACTGCATACTTGTTGTAAACCTCCCGCTGTTCCTTCGCTTTTATCG
>NC_051415.1:29546728-29546808 GCF_015228065.2 Penaeus monodon
TTTATTTAAATCGATTGTTTATCCTGATTCATTCCCTTTTCTTTTCTGACCCTAGCGCGCGCGTGTTCCATTGTATATGA
>NC_051415.1:29546943-29547153 GCF_015228065.2 Penaeus monodon
GGGGGGGGGGTGTTCATGGATTTTCTTTCTCTATGCACCTTCTATATACAAGAGATTAATGGCAATATCCCCCCTCCTCCTGCTTGCAATGTACGCCAGTGTAAACCGCTTGGTTGCTATGCTTTCCCCGTCTCTTTGCACAAACTCGCCCCCCCCCCCTCTTGTGTCCCCCAAATACCCATAACTCATTGGTGAGTTATGTGTCAATAT
>NC_051415.1:29547263-29547717 GCF_015228065.2 Penaeus monodon
CAATGTAATATTTTTTGTTCGTTTATTTATGGTATGTGTGCGCGTATCCTGGAGAAACGAACATCATCATCTTTTAAACGCATTTTAGAAGTCTATCATGTCACTGCGAGATGTTCTGAGAATGTGCGAATGTAAATGTCATAGTTTTTTTTCTATGTACGAAGATAAGTTAACCGATTTTTTCCCCCTAAAAAGGATATGTCGCCTCTAAACAATTAGAGTTGATATTTCACCGTAATTATTTTAGCCGATCTTTCCATCTTTTCTTTGAACCACGCATGCAAACACGAGAGAGAGAGAAAGGAAGAGAGGGAAAATAATAGAAACGAGGTGAGTATAAAGAAGGAGGAAATGTCGAATAACTTGGGAAGAAAAGGAGAGGGAGATACTTGAAACTGGAGGAGAACAAAGGTAAAAAACAAAGTCGGATAATTTATGAAAATTCTATAAGTTG
>NC_051415.1:29547758-29547853 GCF_015228065.2 Penaeus monodon
GGGGGGGGGGGGAATGAAAAGTGGAAAGTAAAGGAATTCAGAGAAGGAGATCGGATAACTTAGGAAAAGCAGAGTTTCAGAAATCAGATCCAAAG
>NC_051415.1:29547965-29548151 GCF_015228065.2 Penaeus monodon
GTCAAGGAAGGTGGGGAAGCAGAGCCCTTGGAAGAACATCGTCGGGGGGGAGGGGGGGAGTAAACATACCTGTTGCGTGGCCAACTCTTGTACGTCATCCAAAAATTACGAGCCTGGGATACCCACAGCACAATGCATGTTGTTGGTCCGCCTCCCACCTTTGCAACCTTGCTGGGAATATTTGCT
>NC_051415.1:29548289-29548474 GCF_015228065.2 Penaeus monodon
CTCACAGTTTCTTTTTTTTTTTTAAGAACAATGAACATACTTGAGCTGATATTTTTGTTTAATGTTGAAAGATAAATAAATGGCCAGTAATGGCGGTTTTGGATATTAGTTACATCCTTTATTATTTTCTCTAGGAGGAAACTTTAAACTATTTTTGCATTGTTCATTCCGATCTTTAAGTAGTT
>NC_051415.1:29548709-29549508 GCF_015228065.2 Penaeus monodon
CTTCAGGTGCCTTCTACATGACGTCAGACCCCAAATATGCCGAAAGAAAACGGTGCCGTACATAATATATCATAATTGTGAGATGCATACATTACTGTGGAAAAGAATGTTAATAAGATTCATTTCTTGCAATGCAGGCGATTTGATATGATAATGCGGTCATTGTGGAAAGCTTAATAACTGTAACCTGTATCTTAATATTGAAGAAAGTTATTATTTTTTAAATTGGTAATTAGTAACCACTAGATTGTAGGAAAATAGAAAACGTGGCGGTGTATATAAGAGGATGCTGGTACACAGGAGATAATGAGGGGGGGGGGATGTTGAAATACGGGAGGGGAGAGGAGAGAGACACAAGGAGAAGAACGAAGAAGGAGAAGAATGTTGATAATGGTGGGTAAGGTTTGTAAGAGGAAGGGGAATAATGCAGAGAAGATAAAAGGAGAGTGGAAGACACAGAGGAAACGAAGGAGACAGAGAATGGAGATAGGGAAAGGAAGAAGTAAAGGGAAGTGGAGAATGGAAGAAGACAAAGAATAGGAATAAGGGAATGGAAGAAGATAGAAAATGGAAATGAGGGAAATGAGGCAATTGGTTGGCGGCGAAAGGGTAAGGTAGAGGAGGAGGCGCGAGAGAGACGGGGCAGGGGGGGGGTCGATGGGGAGAGATGGGGGGATGGGGAGTCTAATTTTCCTTTGCGGGCGTTGGCGAGATTGCGGGAAAAAGCTGGACGACATTATTGCTCTCTTGATAAACTGTTATTGTTTCCTCCCTTAGCCGAGTGACCCCCGTTGCTGCC
>NC_051415.1:29549817-29550106 GCF_015228065.2 Penaeus monodon
GGTAATTTCAAATGAGATAAGGGGAACATGTGTATACTCGCCCCAACCCCCGCCAGCGCTTAGCATCCGTGTCACTCGGAGGTGTGTCGAGTGTCACTTTGTGTCATCCCTTCGTTGTGTTGACACGCGCTGATGTTCTTGTGTTTGTGCCCCCCCCCCTCCCCCCCTCCGATCCCACCAGTGACGCATCTGGCTTTAGTTAATGTTGTTTATCTGCTTTGATTTACGCATTTGTTTATTCTTTTTTTTCTCTCTCTCCTTTTGTAAATATATCATTGAGTCATATATA
>NC_051415.1:29550175-29550330 GCF_015228065.2 Penaeus monodon
AGTTCAATTATAATACAGTTTTGTTTGTTTATTTATCATCGCCTAAGGAAAGTGTGAAAACCTCTTTTTCGCCCTTAAGTGCCCTGGGCATAAAGGTGAAAACTCTTAGGTGGAGGACCTTGTTTGGAAGCGCATCTTAACGCTGCCTTACTAAT
>NC_051415.1:29550518-29550663 GCF_015228065.2 Penaeus monodon
GATAATGAGATCGTACTAGAAGTCTGAAATCAGGAAACCGTGAACGGACGCGCGAATGCCGGAAATCAAGGGCACAAACCCCGGTGCCATCGTTCCCGACGTGACTTCCAGTGGCCTGACCGGCTTACGGCACCTACCACGCCTT
>NC_051415.1:29550748-29550842 GCF_015228065.2 Penaeus monodon
ATTCCGACTCTACTTCTTATTGCCATAATTACAGGTCAGGTACACACGCCGACGCGCGACCTTGATTGATCCTGCCACACCTGTGCTACGTCAC
>NC_051415.1:29550872-29551086 GCF_015228065.2 Penaeus monodon
GGCGTAGCTGACACCGGGTTGCGTGTGCTGACAGCTTTTGAGGGCTGGAGAGCCGGGGGGAGGGGAGCGCGCGGGCGGGGGAGAGCCGGGCTGACTGTTGTGAGAACTGACAGCTGGATAGATAGGATAATAGCTTGCTCAGGTGTTGATATCCTACAGAGGGGAAGAGGCGAGGGGAAGCGACGGGAGAGTCTGATGGGGAGACGACTGGTGA
>NC_051415.1:29551107-29551361 GCF_015228065.2 Penaeus monodon
GAAGGCGTGGCCGAAGCGCCTGGAAGGTGCACTGAGGCCTACCACTCCCGACGGCGAAAATTGGCCGGCCGGGTCGAGTGCGTATGCGTCGTTGTCGTCGGGCAAAGGGCGAGTCGCGCGCTTTGTGGAATGCGTAAGGAGCGCGCGCGCCTGCCCTGCGGACGGAGCGTAGCGCTGCGCCCGCCCTTGTGGCTCGACTGCCACGGGCGCCGACGGGGGCGCGGGCGCGGGGTCGGAAGTGCCTGGTGACGCTA
>NC_051415.1:29552201-29552608 GCF_015228065.2 Penaeus monodon
CGCCGGCAGGAGCAGCGCGCCGTGTCGACGGGGCAAGCGCGACGCCGTACCAGGAAACATTAGAAATTCATTATTAACTAGTCGCGTCGACCCGGGTCTTGGTGGCCCTTTTTGTGTCTTTGTCCCGAAAATGGTGCAGGGAACATGTACGCGTTAACGGGCGGATTCCGTAGAGCTTAATGGAAACTATTGATCGGAGATAAACTTCGAAAAAGAACAATGACCATGACTCATTTTCCGGCCGCGCAGAGCAGTCAAGTTTGAGGGCAAATGGCATTCATGTTGTTGAATTCTTAGCTAGATTTCCCTTCTCCGGGTTTGTACTCTCTTTCCTGACTGTTTTTGGTGGGGTTAGTTTTTTATCACTGTTAATTAGACAGATTATTAGATAAGTGACAAGCCCGCGA
>NC_051415.1:29552664-29552899 GCF_015228065.2 Penaeus monodon
CATGACTACTTGGGAGCACAAAACTTTGCCTTTATCCACATTATTGATTGCGCCACCTCGACGTTTGTGAAGATAAATGCCGGCTACCTGCTGCCGCTCACTCACCCCCCCTTCCCCTTCCTCCCTTCTCCCATTCCTCCCCCTTCCCCTTCCTCCCCCTTCCCCTTCCTTCCCTTCCCCTTCCTCCCCTTTCCCCTCACGCCCGACGCGCCCGGGACCCTTGCTTTGATGGAAT
>NC_051415.1:29553061-29553665 GCF_015228065.2 Penaeus monodon
TCGTTCTTCTTATCCCGCACTTACGCCGAGGCGAGGGGGGGGGGTTGTCCACAGGAAGCCTAATCATGCCATGCGTCGTGAGCCTCGCTGTCATTCATCGTCGCGGCGCACGGTTTTGGCGGCGACAGGTGAGCTGCCAGGCATGAATGGGATGAGTACAGAAAGATTTCGTTGCGTAAAAAAATAATACTGGTCATTCTCATTCATGCGTTTCCGACCTGCGAGCACGGGTCAGAACCACGCTTCTCCACCCGCCGGACCAGGTCGCAGGTCACTCTGTCATTACTCCCAGGTCACCTCGCCGCCCCGCCCGACCGCCGTCTCCCGCCCTCGCCAGGTGCTGCGGCGCCGAACACACCTGTCTCTTGTTATTTAAGATGCGCCTCCTGCAGGAGAACCGCCGCTTTGTGTGTGTGGAGGGGTGAGGATGGGGGGGGGGTGGAAGGCGTGTGGAAGGAAAGTAAGAGATGGAAGGAAGAAGAAAAAAGAATGAGACACAAAGGCAAACAGCCATAGAGGCAGGCAAGCCAAAACCTCCTGCCAGAGACAAATGTCGCCGGGCAGAGCACTCCCCCGTGTCTTCACCTGGTTTCATGCAGCTGTT
>NC_051415.1:29553939-29554093 GCF_015228065.2 Penaeus monodon
TCTTCTTATTCCATCTTCGCCCTACCCCTTCCCTCCCTCCCTCCCCTTCACCCTCCCCCTCTCCCCCACCGTGGGTATCTTACCACCTGCTTCCCGGGTACTCGAAGGAGGTCGGAAGAACGGAACTCAGGTGTGAGGCGTTTCCTTGAATCGC
>NC_051415.1:29554142-29554392 GCF_015228065.2 Penaeus monodon
TTTCGGCCTTCACCGGAAACGGGGATTAAGTTATGATAATTACGGACCTTAGTTGTAAATACGGGAAGAGAAGGAGGGGGGGAGGAGGAGGGAAGTGGGGGGTGAAAGGAGGGGTGGGAGCGGCACGCGTACAGGAAAGTGGGGGGCGGTGGGGGGAGGGGGAAGTGGGACGCAAAACGGTATATAATAAGTAAGTAAGTAGAGGAGGAAGGGAAACACTTAGGTCAAGGGAAGGTGAAAGTCGAAGATA
>NC_051415.1:29554460-29554554 GCF_015228065.2 Penaeus monodon
GGGAACGTAAACAGCGATGGCGGAAACGTCACCGAGGAAAGATCAATGTTCTTGTTGTTTTGTCTCTTTACACGAATCTAAAGAGGAAGCGCCG
>NC_051415.1:29554685-29554784 GCF_015228065.2 Penaeus monodon
CAACGGCGGAAAGCGATACAGGGAGTGGCTGGATCGCTCGCAGGCTGGCTGACGACGACGAGGACAAAATGATTCATATGGAACGGCGAGTGCGAGAAC
>NC_051415.1:29554909-29555006 GCF_015228065.2 Penaeus monodon
AGAGAGAGAAGTAGCGACGGGTTGTGTGTGTGTGTGTCAGTCAGTGTTTGGAAAGACGAAGGAGCGGATCTCCAGGTATCCAAGTGTCACACGGGCG
>NC_051415.1:29555085-29555308 GCF_015228065.2 Penaeus monodon
TCATGTTGTCCAGCGAACAAGAGCAAGATATTGAGGTGAGCTTGATTTTGCGAATTTGCGATTGTTGTTCTTTGTGCGGTGTTTATGCGCGTCGAAGTGTCATAGTGACTTTGTGAAGGAAGGAATTGTGCGAAGGCGCGGATAGTGACTTAGAAGGCCAACGACCCCCGCCGCCAGGTGATCGTTTACCCCGGGAATACGATGAAGTCAGTCGCGCAAAACG
>NC_051415.1:29555423-29555552 GCF_015228065.2 Penaeus monodon
ATCAATTTCTTCTTCTGTTCACTTTACTTTTCCTCCCTTTTGGCCCCTCTCTTCTCACTCTTTTCTCACTTTTCTCCCTCTCTCTTCTTCTCTCTCGACGATCTTACTGATTCTCATTCTCTAGCTATC
>NC_051415.1:29556072-29556368 GCF_015228065.2 Penaeus monodon
ACTCGTTCCGTACCGTTTTTTTCGTTCACCAGAGACCACGTGATGTCAGCCGTGATCAGCTGGCTTGCGAATAGCTTTTGCATTTGTCTGTGTCTGTCTGTTACTTTTATGTCGGTCTGTATTTTTTGTCTGTACTGTCTGTCCGTCTGACTTGTTTATTTGTTTCTTTATATACTGTTTGTTTGTCGATTATTCCTTTCGTCCCGTTGTCTGCGTTCGTTCGTCCGCGTATGTGGATTTTTGTGTGCCTGTCTGTCCGTTCGTGTTTCTGTTTGTCGGTCTGTATGTCCTTTCTT
>NC_051415.1:29556414-29556938 GCF_015228065.2 Penaeus monodon
TACGTTTGCCTAACGTTGGTATCGCGTGACCCACCGGATATTAACAAGTTTCCCTCCGCCAGTGTTAATGTTGGGGACACTGATCCAGGCTTTGAGGGTTGGAGGGAGAAGGTAGGGGAGAGTTGGGGTAAGGGGAAGGGGAAGGGGATAAAGGTGGGGGTTAGGGGAAGGGGGGAAAGGTGGGGGTTAGGGGAAGGGGAAGGGGAGAAAGGTGGGGGTTAGGGGAAGGGGATAGGAATGAAGATGGGGGAGAGTTAAGAAGCAGTTTAGAAAGTATGGGTCGGGATTAAAGCAAGGAGGGAAGAGACAGGGGGGAGGGTTGGGGATAGGACTAGCGGGGCGGTGGGAGCGAGGTGGGGGGAGTCTTGGGGTAATGGGGAAGGTGGGAGGAGAGAGGAGGGTGGGGGAGAGGTTGTAGGTACTGAGAATCGTCGTCGAGTAATTTAAATTTGGTGTCTCGATCCCGCAGGTTGGGATTATTCTCACGTGTGGAATGTCTGGCGTTGTGGTGTGAGTGAGTGAGT
>NC_051415.1:29557022-29557185 GCF_015228065.2 Penaeus monodon
AATATGCATACCTCTATGTATCTCAATCCGTGTCTGCCCGTGCATTCGTGTGGAATTTATACAACGGGAAACGTCAGAAGGAAAACCGGAAGGCCTCGCCCTCTTCCCGCTGAACAGGCAGGCGTCCAACCAAAGTTCATTTCCCGAGGCGTTCCTCCCGCAC
>NC_051415.1:29557219-29557915 GCF_015228065.2 Penaeus monodon
TACCGGGAGAGGGAGCGGCAGGTGTCGCTTCATTGTTCCTTGTGATAAGATCTCGACGGGGAGGGCAGGAGAGGGGAAAATGGGTGGGCGGGGGGGGGGGGCAGCGTCCCAACGGCCCCAAGGATAATAAGCTGCGAGGCCGGACAATGGCAAACGGACGCCGTTAAGCATTGTTGTGCGCCCGTCGAACAGCTTGGTGGGAGCTGTAAAGGGAAGAAGTGCAGTATTGTTGTTTTCGCTGTTGTTTGTCAGAAGAAGGGTGTGAAGATTTCGCATCGTCTTTCCCTTTGTCATCGGCGGCCTCCCTTGAGTCTCGGAAAAGGAAAGTCGCCGTTTTTAAGCCTTCCGAAGAAAGCTAGGGATTTAAACCTCTATCAATCGCCGTTTCAACTGTATATCGCCTCGATTTTTTTTTTAATAGGAAGCGAGATTTTGTTATTTCTTTTTCTCCCTTCACTCGTAATCTCGCTCATCAAATAATGAATAAAGGAAGAGAGATATCCGTCATGGCACTATAGACTCATTTCCATTACTCACGTTGTCCAAGGATGTTGCCGTTAAAAAACAATAGTTTGGCCTTTACCTTGTATACCTCTATGTCACGCAGTTACAAGGCGAGACGCTACGAGGCCAAGTAACACGTCCGCCATAGATCTTGGGTCGGATAGAACTGCTCCTTGCACGCTGTTGAGGTCA
>NC_051415.1:29558212-29558407 GCF_015228065.2 Penaeus monodon
GACCACCTGCTTCACCTGTCACAGCTGGCCTCACCTTGTCTCCCGCGCAGGTGGCTTGTTGCCTGCTGTTCTTCCTTTCTTGATGGGCCTTGCGTCTGTGTGTCGGCGCGGATATGCCTTCGGTTCGACCTCGTCTGTTTTTGTAGCTTTTGTTTTTAGTTTATTTGGTTTCGATTTACTTTTAGGGGTTTGTTT
>NC_051415.1:29558453-29559236 GCF_015228065.2 Penaeus monodon
GCTATTATCTCTTTCTTATATATATGATATGGCAAATAGGTAGACATGTGAGGTAACTGTCGTTTGGATAGCTTTGTAGTATCTACTTTAAGGGCTCGTTTGATTATATCAGATAATTAACATAGAATTTCCCTAGCGCTTCCTGGCGGTTGGGTAGCCTCCCCTTCATAATACCCTCTCCCCCGTATCCTTCACCATTGTCCGCCCCCTCCCCCCGTTCCATCCCCACTCCCTTGCCTCCTCCCCTACTCCGACGCCTGGGCGAGAGCGCCAGGCTTATGCTGCTGTGGTGCTGGCAAGCATGGCATACTGTGGCATACCGCCGACAAGTTATAATTGCATTGTGCTGAGGAGGTTGTGCGCCGCCCTTATTAGTTTGGTCGTAATTGCCTGCCCTGCGGCGTAACCTAGTATACTGTGAGGGTTTCTGATTAATGCAGCTGCCCTCTGCCCACCCCCTCATCCACCCTCTTCTCTTAAACCCCACTTCACCCCCCCCCCCCCGCACTCCCCATCCAAACTTCATCCGGAATTTTAAGGTCCGGCGCCCGATTTCCTTAGCGGCCTTTTTATGATTGTCTCGGATTTTTTTTTACGTTATCTTGTTTCCTGTTGACTTGTCGTGAGTATTTTGTCTGTACTTATTATCTCTCTGTCTATCTGAATGTATGCGCATTGCTCAATAAAAAGGAAAAGAAAAACAGGTACAGCGGTGTTATTTCTGTACTTTAGGGAAATAAGTTACTCGTGAATGTGTAGTACAAAGAGTACATGGAAATAACT
>NC_051415.1:29560024-29560622 GCF_015228065.2 Penaeus monodon
CCTGATTTATAAATGTGTTTTCTAACTATCATTTTCTTCTAGTCTATTTGGACGCTGTTTTTGCAGCAGGTCTACCAATGGAACTGCGAAGCCCAGAGAACTGTGAGCCCTTCTCTTCTCAGGCTTTATTTAGGTAAAAGTGACTTTTATTACCGGTTGTGAAAGTGAAGAGAGAGAGAGGTAAGCGAGAAGAAGAGATAGCGGAATTTTTAGCGTTTGAAGTGTGAAATAGGGAGAGGCAGAGATGTGCTGGTGAGGAATGAGAGAATTGAAAAATAATGAGATGGGATTTGTCATTTTGTCTCTCTCTCTGTACCTCGTTTTTTCTTCTTCTTTTATGGGGGATTATGTCGAGTGAATTGAAGGGGAAATGCGAAGCAACGAATCAGTATGTAAGAAAGGGAAGGAAAAGGGGAGTAGAAGAAGTTAAAGATTAAGGAGAAAAAAAAATAATGACTAAACCGCTTGTCGATGAATAAGGCTTTAGTTTCATAAAGTGTAAGAAAAACAAATTTTGATATCAGTTACTTTTTTTTTTTTTTTTGAAAAATAGAGAGATTGGTGTATATGAAGGATTGTGACAATTATCCACGCGTAG
>NC_051415.1:29560699-29560768 GCF_015228065.2 Penaeus monodon
GAAAGGAACTACAAGATGCGCAAAAAGTTAAGGCAAAGACAAGAACAAGTAATTCCTTGTCAAAACTTG
>NC_051415.1:29560830-29561742 GCF_015228065.2 Penaeus monodon
GAAGAATGAATTCAAGAAGATTCGAAATTCTTAGTTAAAACTTAAGAGTGAAGTTTGGAGTCTGAAGGAAGCAAAATTGGTTTAATGAGAGCGTGGTTTGAAAATTGGTGTTATTAGTTGGTGAATGAATTAAGGGGAAAAGGGACGTATCGCCATGAGAGGATGGAAGGGTTATAGTGATTGCTATAGTGATGATTCGTTGTATAGTAGTGGATGGAAGAGTTGATGTTAAAAGTAGAATGTGTCATATCTGCGCAAATAAAGCAGTGAGAGTAGCAAATTCTGTAACATGTAACGAATGTGACGCAACAAATCCAGCAACGTAAATAACGAATGCAGTAACGCAAGTAACAAATTAAATAACGCTAGTAACTAAATCAGTACGCAATTAAATTCTAAATCGCAAGTAACGAATGTAGTAACGCAAGTAACTTTCAGTAACGCGAGTAACGAATTCAGGAACGTAAGTAACGAATTCTGTAACGCAAATTACGAATTCTGTAACGCAAATAACAAATTCAGGAACGCAAATAACGAATTCTGTAACGCAAATAAAGAATTCTGTAACGTAAGTAACTAATTCAATAACGCAAGTAACGAATTCAATAACGCAAGTGACGAATTCAGTAACACGAATAACAAATGCAGTAACGCAAGTAAACGATTCAGTAACGCAATTAACTAATTAAAAACGCAAGTGACACACGACCGCTGTGTCGCATTTGATGTTATCGCTGTGTCGTATAATACCGGATTAAATTTCCTCCAGAAATGACACAGTGCCAGGACGGAGGATCTGGCGCCATCTATCGGGGAGCGAGGAAAGTAATGCCACGGCCGTCACTTCTCCATGAGTAATTTATATGTTAACGATTACTAAGGGGGTGGGGGGGGAGTCTTGGAAGGGCGGCA
>NC_051415.1:29561798-29562579 GCF_015228065.2 Penaeus monodon
TTACCAGGTTTTATGTGTTTCATTGGATACCTTTCTTTGTATGTCGTGTTTTTATTACCTTTAATAATTATGTTCATGCCTTCATGTGTGTGTGTGTTTGTTTGGGTTTCTAGGTTAGATATGTTTATTTTACCTGTGTGTATTTAGTGTATTTATATCGTGTGTTTGTGTCCCCGTGTGTCCCTGTGTGTTCGCCCCCACCGCGTGATCGTTCGGTATACGCACGCGCTCGGGACAAGAGACATGAGTTTAGGAGAGTTACGTTTTGTGTTAAGCCGCACCCCAGGTAGTCATGCGTATTGATTGCAAGCGTTTGTCACGTGGAAATGCCCCCTGGCGTTTGTGTTCGCTGGCTGTGTGTGTGTTGGGGGGGGGGGGGTTCTCATGACAATTTTAATATACTGTTTGACACTTTTTTATGTTGCATTCAAGTGGATCGCGTTAATGTTATTTTTCTGGTGTGTTAGCTGTGTTTACGTCACATTTTTGTTACATTGCTATAAAGTGAGCTTTCTTTATGTCACATCACGTCACATTTTTTTAGAATGTTAAGTTGAGGTAACTCTTTTGTTGGTGATAGGTTAAAGTGGTGTGGTTTTCCATCAGACTTTTACGTTACGTTAAGAAAGGGTTACATTAGCGTCACACGGGCTGTCGGTACGCACTCTTAACGCCAAGCTTTTCTCTTATGTTAAAGCGAGCTGTCTTAATGTTGCACTTTTGTTTTCATCATTTTAACATTTTTATCATGTCAAAAATGTCAGCTTTAACAGACCCGGTC
>NC_051415.1:29562603-29562786 GCF_015228065.2 Penaeus monodon
AAATATTAAATGGCTCGAACGCATTCGTAGTTTTTTTCCCCACTAGATGTTAACTAGATTCGACTGAACGCGTCCCCTTAATTGGGTTGGCAAAGGGTTCCCGATGATCCCACGTGTACACTCCTTAAGGTTAATAATTAAGGATAAACTCGAGCTTGTGTTAACACGTTAATATCCCCAGGT
>NC_051415.1:29562858-29563033 GCF_015228065.2 Penaeus monodon
AGGGGGTGGGGTAGGGGCGTGTCAAATTTATGATCTAAAATTCATGCACTATTAAGAAACTTTTGAGGCGGCGGCGGTGACACGGAAATGGGGTCGTTATGTTGATGGTGTGACTTAAGTGGCGTTCGGTAATTGCTTTATTAAATCAAGAACAAAATGTGGTACTTTGAATAAT
>NC_051415.1:29563370-29563458 GCF_015228065.2 Penaeus monodon
AATTATCTTAACGACAATTAATTGCATTTAATTATAGCCTAGAGGGTGTTAACCTCTGCATAGTGAAGGATGTATGTAATACTCTGTG
>NC_051415.1:29563485-29563592 GCF_015228065.2 Penaeus monodon
ATGCTCTACTTGCTTACCCCCCCCCCTTCATCACCTCAACCCCCCACACCTCATCTCGTGTCTCTCGGCCTCCCCTTTCGCTCCAATAATTTTTTTTTCGCCAGCTT
>NC_051415.1:29563763-29564048 GCF_015228065.2 Penaeus monodon
ACAACTTTTTATGTAAGTAATATTTACATATATTTCACCGTGAATCTCAATGTTCATGTTTTATATATTTGTTTCGCTTGCCATCGACCCCACATTGCTTCCCTGCTTTGAACTTATATTCCCAGCCCTTCCCTTATCCCTTATTTCAACCCCCCCCCTCCCCCGGCATCACACCCACCCCTCTTCGCCGTCTCCCTTCTCCTTCGGTCTCCTGTGTGTATTGCCCTTTGACCTGCTGGGGAATCCACACGTTCTTGATGACCTGTGCCTTGTTCTTGCTACATG
>NC_051415.1:29564761-29564877 GCF_015228065.2 Penaeus monodon
TGAGATGTAAGCTTTTGTCTCAATAAACTTGTCAAAATAAAAAAAAAGTCTGTGTATGTATGTATGTTTAAAGAAATGCATGAGAGAAGCGCCTTTTCCCTGCGTTAGATAGATAA
>NC_051415.1:29564964-29565058 GCF_015228065.2 Penaeus monodon
CCCTCGTGTGCACGCAGCTCTAAGTGACGTGCCGCGCTCATCTTCCCGTGGGATGCTGTCTGGAGATAACTTGTTGCCGTGGCGGGAAGAGCCT
>NC_051415.1:29565414-29565512 GCF_015228065.2 Penaeus monodon
GCCGCCTTACCTTATATTTTGTTTCACCTTTTCCTGTGTATCTTGCTGCATCGTTTCCATCTCGCGCAATGGCAGTATCTTTCCCCCCCCCCCCCCCC
>NC_051415.1:29565696-29565773 GCF_015228065.2 Penaeus monodon
TGCGCCTCCTGTCACGTTTGCCTTTCTCATTACATCCTCCCCTCCCTATTTTGCTGTCCGTAGACCCCTTCGCGTGT
>NC_051415.1:29565932-29566106 GCF_015228065.2 Penaeus monodon
TAAGGGGGGACTGGTGCTTGATGCCTCCTCTCCCCTCACGCCTTGACGTTCTGACTCCCAAGCCGACTACAAATTTCCTTCCCGTCCATGCAATGTTCAGTGTCTCTTCCAGGCTCCATCTTGCGATTACCTCATCTATAATTCATCTAGCCAGCGCCAGTGTCTGTGCGCTGC
>NC_051415.1:29566247-29566374 GCF_015228065.2 Penaeus monodon
GTGTTCAAATCCGTTCGCAAAAATGAAGACAAACTTAAGGTCCTTACACTTCCGGATGTCTTCTTATATGTAATTGGAAACTTGTTAACGGAAATGTGTTTTCGTTATTTAAAAAAGTGGCTTTTTT
>NC_051415.1:29566539-29566774 GCF_015228065.2 Penaeus monodon
ATTACCGAGCACCAAGTACACATGAAAGCGAACCGGAGACGCGAGTAAAGTTGCGCCGCAGGTAAATAAGTTGCGCAACTGTCCTGGCCCAGAGTCGTCCCTTCGGTGATTGGTCAGTGCAAGCAAGCACCCATTACGAGGGACGGGAGGAGAGCAAGCAGGGGTCGTGACCATAAAAGAGAAGGCAAGAGCCAGGCCGAATGACAGGGAGGTAGATGGGCGAGCAGACGAGCGG
>NC_051415.1:29567000-29567080 GCF_015228065.2 Penaeus monodon
AAAGGAGGAAACAGGCAGCGAAGCAAGCGAAGAGAACCCAGGTACCGGCGAGGCTTGTCGGCCCAGGCATGGCGTAAATC
>NC_051415.1:29567131-29567448 GCF_015228065.2 Penaeus monodon
TGGGCAAATGTTGTCAAGGCGAAAATAAATTTGGCGAATATTGGTGGGCGGAGATGGCGCGGGGAGGAAGTAAAGGCGGCGGGAATTAGGAATTATGAGGTAATGGACGAAAGGGGGGGGAGGGGCAGAATGAGGCGAGGCCGAGACAACAGCGGATGGAAAGCTCAGGTAATAGAAAGGGAATGAAGATGGAAGAGTCTGGTCCCGAGAGTTTGTTTATGGCGAAGACTCGGATGAAGCCGGAGGTCCTGGGGGAGGGGAGGGGGTAGACGAAGCTCCTTGGGGGGGGGTTGGAGAAAGGGGGAGGTGTAAGGGCG
>NC_051415.1:29567487-29567672 GCF_015228065.2 Penaeus monodon
AAAAAAAAAAATTTTTTTTTTTTTTTCCCCCCCCTTTTTGGGCCCTTTTTTAAAACCCCTCAAAAATCCCGGGGGGGGGGGCCCCCCTTTGGGGGGGGGGGGGGGGTTTTTTTTTTTTCCCCCTTTTTCCCCCCCCGGGGGGGGGTTTTTCCCCCTTTTTTGAAACCCCCTTTTTTTTTTTTTAA
>NC_051415.1:29567769-29567926 GCF_015228065.2 Penaeus monodon
TTTTTTTTTCCCCCCCCCCCCTTTTCCCCCCCTTTTTTTTTCCCCCCCGGGGGGTTTTCCCCCCCCGGGTTTCCCCCCCTTTTTTTTAAATCTTCCCCCTTTTTTCCCCCCCCTTTCTAACCTCCCCCCCCCCCTTTCCTTTTTTTTTTTCCCCCCC
>NC_051415.1:29568185-29568269 GCF_015228065.2 Penaeus monodon
GAAATAAATGAGAGAAAAACCCCCCAAGTCTGAGAACGAAAAGCTGGAAAAGGGGAATTATTGATGGAAAAAAATAGTTCACAG
>NC_051415.1:29568640-29568950 GCF_015228065.2 Penaeus monodon
TATCAAGGCAAGGGAGGGTAAAGTTCTGCGGGGCGAGAGGAAAGGAAGGCGAAGGAGGGTCGAGCGCTCTCTCCTCAGCAGGTAAAAGACATCTTTGCGGTTGGCACAGGGAGATGGGTTGGGGGGGAATGTGGGGGAAGGGGGGAATTTTTTGAAGTGCATGTTGCATGAATACTCTGGAGTGCAAGATCCTCTCCCGTGGGCGTGGGGAAAGCTGGGGGAGAGGGGAGAGTGGCGGGTGATGGGGGGGGGCGATAAAAGAGGTTGGATGGAGAAATAGGATAGGTAGGGAGAACAGGGAATGAAAGAA
>NC_051415.1:29569093-29569332 GCF_015228065.2 Penaeus monodon
AGCCGCCACCTGGACCCGCAGTTTGGTGGCGGGAATGGCGCCCGCCCGCCACTTGGCTGAGTATATTACTCTTCCCTCCGAGCTATTTATTGCTTGAAAAACACACACACTACAAAGTGCGCCTCGGCCGGGCCTCTGCGCCGCTCGCCGCTTCGCCCGCGGCGCTGCATAGGCACTCTCTGATTGCGCTGCGCCGGGCACTGGCTCAAGATTCTGGCACATGGTTGTTGTATGGTTTT
>NC_051415.1:29569646-29570503 GCF_015228065.2 Penaeus monodon
TGGAGTTGAAAAGGGGTAAGGAACATATGTATATACTTCCCCTTTCTTACCTGCGTATTCATTTATAAGAAAAATACCCCCTCGATATTTTAAAACCGCCCTCGAGATACAGGGAATCATCATCATAACCACAAGAAAATAACCTTGCATTATCAGTAACTGTAATATAAGGTTATATCCTTTTTTATCGTTGTTATGAGAGTAAAGTAGCATGCTGATTACGCCCATCTCACCTCACACCTTTAACGTTTATTCTACCAGCCATGTATAAAGTTTTAATACACTATCGTTAAAATTGAGGGCTGGTTAAAAGTTTTTTTTCAATAACTGCTTAAACCGAAAAGTTTAATGTGACTTCCAATTAATGGTTAAAATTGGTGATCGAGGTGTTATAATCACATTAACAACAATTTTGAACGTACGTGTACGTTTGTTTGTGTTTGTGTATTTTTGTGTTTCAAAGATTATATTATCATTATTGTTTTTATTCCAAAAAAAATAACATGACTGCTATTATTTTTACAGTGAATAAAACGTTCTCAAGTTTCTGTTGTGTTTTTACAGGGTTACGAGGGATCACTCCTCAAGGTGACCAGTAAGAACGGCAAAACAGCCTCGGTGAGTGAAGTTTACTGTTATTTTGGTTGCCTCTTCTTTATTTGTGTTGTCCTTCTTCCTTTTTCAAAAAGAGGTTAACGATAAGAGAAGTAGAACCATTATTTTAAAACTCTTGTTGCTGCTTGCTTTATATATTTCGTACAACTTGGACCAATATATCTTGTGCGTTGTCCATAGGGGGCGCGAAATCAGCCCACCCTTGTTGCTCAACTAGAAACTCTAGGATTAGAAATGTTTGT
>NC_051415.1:29570874-29571350 GCF_015228065.2 Penaeus monodon
CCTGATGAAATGTCTGTGCCTGAGATTCTTCTTGTTTTACGTAATAGGGTTTTTCCTTTCTATATTTAATATGCTTTCTTATTTCGTTGGCGATTTAAGAACCTCTCTTTTTGGTTTTACTATCTCTGACTATTGATAGAAATACTTCCTCTTTGTATGGAAGTAGAACCAGCTGTTTGTATTATTGAGGAACAACTAGCCAGCTGATTGTGGTTTTCAAAGAGAAGTGGGTCAGCTGTTTGCACTGTTAACGGAGAATTAACCGACTGTTTATTGCTACTGATGAAATGTCCGACTGATTGTGCAATTAATGAAGAATCGGTCGGTTGTTTGTACCAATGAGCAGATGCCTGCGTGATTGTGTCACCGGCCGGGAATTGGCTATTTTTTTTCGCGCGCGCGCGTTTTTGTGTATGTATGTGTATGCGGAAATGGTCAGCGGAAATGTTACGAAGTCGACAACAGCAAAGCGAAAG
>NC_051415.1:29571537-29572173 GCF_015228065.2 Penaeus monodon
TTCATATTGTCTCTTTTCTTTCTACTTATTTTCCTTGTTTTCCTCATTTTCATAGTTTCCTTCTGATCTTTTTTCTTCCTTCTCCTATTTTCTTGAGTTCTTTGTTATTATTTATTCATTCTTATTTTATTAACCGTTCAGTTATTTGATTTTATCTCATTTGCCTCATTGCGTTTTATCTGTATGCTTCCTTCTTTCCATTTAATTTCTTTGTTTTTCTTTTCCTTTGATTTATGTTTCATGGTATGTCTTTGCATCATTTTAATTGCTTGTTAAATTGCTTTCTCTCCATTCCATTGATCGTTATCTTCGTTTTCCTCTTTTCTGTTCTGGTTTTATCGTATTTTTTGTCTTTTGTTATCCATGCCTGTTTCTATTCTCATTCTCTTCGTAATTGCATTTTAATTGTCTTTTGGTTTTCTTTGTGCAATTGTACCTTATTTCTTTTCTTTTGTCTGCTATTCATAGTTTTTTTTTTCTTTATCTTATCGGTTTTTATGTCAGTTTTTATTTACATCATTTGCTGTAGAATTATCTTTTCTATCTTCTCTTTCCACCCCTTCCATCATCATCACCATCTATTCTCCACTCCTCTATTCTTTCCTTCCCTACTTCCTTCCTTGCTTCCTTCATGTT
>NC_051415.1:29572764-29572992 GCF_015228065.2 Penaeus monodon
CCTCCCTCCCTCTTTTTCCCTTTTTCTCTTTTTCATTTTTTATCGGTATTCACTTTGTATTTTCGGTATAGAAAATACAAAGTACTTGAAAACGTCTTTCTGTAGTGTAATTCACGTGTGTATGCGTGTGTTTGTACAGGGGAAAAGAAAGAGAATGTGAGAGGATGGGGAAAGGAGGAAGGAAGGGCAAAGAATGATAGAATAAGCCACAAATGAGTAATCCTTTGT
>NC_051415.1:29573178-29573328 GCF_015228065.2 Penaeus monodon
GCTGAAGCATAAATGAGTAAGTATCGGTAGTCTCGGGACCGCTGTTTTCGTTGCTTTGCCTCTTTTACGGCACGATCAAGTTGCATTAGACGTTGAGGTAATGTTCTCTCCATCAGCGAACTTCCCTTCAAGAGACCCGTGATCACCACC
>NC_051415.1:29573563-29573796 GCF_015228065.2 Penaeus monodon
TGTTCTTAATATTCCTGATACATGCATACCTTTCCATTATATTTACCTGCTCATCTATTGTGTACTTAAAAATATATTTTAAAAAATATTTGTGGCCCCACGAAAATTATTTTGCTTTTGAAAAACGGATTTTCAGTCAAGACACGAGGCACTCCACGGTGACGCAAATGCGTTCTTCTGCCTCCTTTGTGGTTGAAGGAAATTGTGGCAGAGGAGGTTGGGGGGTTTAGAGG
>NC_051415.1:29573827-29573928 GCF_015228065.2 Penaeus monodon
CGCGAAAGGTGAGGTTGGAAGGCTTAGAGGTGGGAATAAAGAGACAAGGCTTAAGGTCTGGAGCAGTGGTTCTCCACGGCCCCGTCCAGTGTCTGCCATCT
>NC_051415.1:29574071-29574633 GCF_015228065.2 Penaeus monodon
TCAAAATCATAATTTTCATATTTCTCACCCATCCACCCCACCCCCACCCCGAAGTTACCCATGGCCCCAGGATTGGGACCCCTGATCTAGGGAGTGGAAGGTTGCAATGGGGAAAGGTTGCAGAGATGAGGTTGTGAGGGGTGGGGGGTGGAGGTGGAATAGTGGTGGGGGGGGGGGGCAAAGGTTGGGTAGGGTTAAAGGTTGCGATAAATGAGGGGGGTGGGGCAGGAGAGTGAGAGGTTGGAATAGAGAAACGTAACAATTGACGAAGATTGACGAAGTGAGAGGGTAGAATAAGAGTGGGGAATAGGGGCGAAGAAGGTGTGAGAAGTTGCAATAGGGAAAGTGAGAGACAAATTGAGGTCGAGAGGTTGTTAAATGGTCCTTCCTTGATCACGCTACTCTCTCGCCGTCGTTTTATCTCGGTGCGTGTAAACCTCAGACAGATATTTGGCCATGGCGAGGCACTTGCAACGCTGCCACTGTCCGAATGCCACTTAACTGGAGACTCGATAAACAGGTCAAGTCATGAGAGTGGGGGTGGATGGGGGGGGTGATACCA
>NC_051415.1:29574694-29574985 GCF_015228065.2 Penaeus monodon
CATTCATTCTATTCCACGTTATTATGCGGTTAGGTTGACAAGCGGTAAATCGAGGCGAAAGCAAGGTCGTGTGGTTTTCTGCTCTTGACCGGAGGAGGCAGGGAGGGGGCGTGGGCGAGGGGGGAGTGGTGGGGTTTGGTAGTGACGGGAGGGTGGGGGTTGGGCTTGGAAGGGGAGTGGGGGAGTGGCTGGCCGCATTTTCCAAGAACTGGAAGGGACAGTTTGATGAGGCGGCGGAGGTGGAAGCGGACACTGACGGGCGAACGGGCATAGCAAAACAGACGTCCGGAA
>NC_051415.1:29575032-29575361 GCF_015228065.2 Penaeus monodon
GTGTGTGAAAGATTGTTTCATCTTCGTTTTCCCTTTTCCTTGTTTTAAGGGTCTGTTTTATTTTTGACAACGACCGGGAAGTCGGTAGGCCGATCCCAACCCTCCGGTTATAATATTTTGAGCAAACTAACCCAGCCATAACGGGAGTTTTATAAGATTTAATCCATGGATAACAACAGCAAAAGAGAAACATATTTTATCCGATAAATCCTGATGTGTTTCCCCCGGAGCAATCCTCACGGTAATAATTAATAGCTTTGTCCTGTGCGAACATGTAAAAAGTCGTCCTTATTCTTGCCGCATCCGGGTTATCGCTATCGGAAAAGTTT
>NC_051415.1:29575387-29575579 GCF_015228065.2 Penaeus monodon
AATGTATGTATGAATGTATGCGTGATCTAGCGATAGACTCGTCCGCTTGCCCACTCTCCTCATTTTCCCTTCATTCGTAGCAGCGCCCCATGACTCACGAATGAGCGAGCGCGCGGGGAACGCAGACCGAGTCATGAGGAGAAGCAATAGCGGATCGCGAAAGCCCCGAGGCTGTCATTCGGTCTGGTCGAC
>NC_051415.1:29575748-29575929 GCF_015228065.2 Penaeus monodon
GACAGGTAGATGTACCCGGGGGAATGAGTGTGTGGGGAGGGAGGGGAGGAGGGGAACACCTGGTTTCCCCTCACCTGTCGTGTGTTGACTCGACCTTCTGGTCACGTGGTTTACGGGTCTTGTTCCTCCCCCCCCTCCATTCTCCCTCCGCCCTTCCCATGGTTACCGGTGGCCTGTGTTG
>NC_051415.1:29575997-29576234 GCF_015228065.2 Penaeus monodon
ACGCAGGACTCGCCATACTCGGCTCTCTGACCCCGAGGACTTAGGATGATTATTGCCTCCAGCGGCGTCAGCTATTGATTACTTGAAAAAGGAAAACAAGAGGCATGATTTGGGAGGTACTGCCTGCATGTATCTGTAAGTAGAAACCACAAAGGCCTTTCGCCCGTAAAAAAATGTTCTCTGCGCGTTTTAGTTGTCGACGCTGCACACCTCGTGAGTGATGGCTCTCGATGTTTG
>NC_051415.1:29576268-29576573 GCF_015228065.2 Penaeus monodon
AAACTCACTCTCTTCCGGGAATTCTTGTCGTGAGGTCACGGTTATTACTGTTTTTTTTTTCTATCTCCACGAAGGGCGCCAAAGGTTAGGGTACTCGACAGCGCTCGGCGACTCGACCACTCGACGATTGGTTTCGGGCTTTTTGCATTCACTGTTTCGCTGCGGGGACATGCCTGCGAGGGGTGGGTTGCCATGGGGGGGAGGGGGGGAGGTTGAGAACCCTCCACCGGCGCGTGGGCGTGAGGTTCTCTTTGTTTTCATTATTTTTAGGAATTTGGTAAAGCGGTTGGGTGTCACGCTAGTGC
>NC_051415.1:29576617-29577467 GCF_015228065.2 Penaeus monodon
CTGTTGATTAGAATTTTTCAAATGGCAAGTATTGCCACAAGAAAAGCATTTCTCCTAAGTGTAAACTCGAAATGTAGTCACTGTATTTCTTCCATGTTACCTATAACAAGTAATGTCTAAAGTGGAAGCTCCTCCGTTCACCGAGCAGAGTGGCCGAGTGGAGTTTGAGCGGAGCCGCCGAGGCCCGTGCATGTGGAGCGCGCAGTAACTTTCCCCTTTCCTTCCAGCCGGTGGGGTTCGTCACGTTCAGCACGCGGGCAGGAGCCGAGGCTGCTAAACAGGATTTACAGGTAAGTCCCACCCCACTCTCACGCCCACTCTACACTACACCACGCCCACCTTGCCCACCCACGACCCTCCGCCCGCCCGCCTGCCTGTGATCGTGCCAGTGTCACACCACCACACGCAAGGCGGGCGCGCGGACAAAACTCTACGGTGCGCAACCCGTGTTTCGGTAGCACCGAGGTGTGGCTGTTAGGTCATGTGTGTATAGGATAGGCTTTTGGCAAGCGTTAGGTGGCCAGCGAAGGGAATGGCCATCGTGTGGCCCATTAAGGGAGGGGATTCAGAGCCATAAAAGAAAACTCGAGTAAATTGATTAGGTAGGTCCTACCCGGCTCCCTTCGGGCTTGGTTGTAGAATAGAGGGGAAGGAAAGATTTGTCTTGCGTTCATTAAAAAGTAATGGAGAGGAAAACAGGACAGGAAATGCGTGTGTCGTCATTATGAGGCTCGCTAACATTCAAGAGGATTTAGGTAATACAGAGGAGGGGGGGGTTATATGTAGGGGCAGGGGACTGGGAAGGGGATTAAGGAGGTATTCTTGCAGAACTGGGGGATAATGTCACTAC
>NC_051415.1:29577554-29577654 GCF_015228065.2 Penaeus monodon
GGAAAGAAAGATAAGATGATTTGTGATCGAAGAAAGTTAACAAATTGAGAATAATAGCATCAACTTCGCATTAGAACTGTCACCCACATCCCCATGCAGA
>NC_051415.1:29577738-29578931 GCF_015228065.2 Penaeus monodon
TATAATAGTTTTCAAGGTAGACTCGCATACCTGGGTGCTCCTCTGATCTCCTCGGGTCGGGGAGCGAAGGGCGCTGAGCTGCAGGAAGATCGTTTTGACATTAGCGTGTTTATTGTGTTTCATAAAGGGACAAGCTCGGGTAATTTTATAGCATTAAAGTTTCATTAGTTGAGGTTATCACAGAATTCCGAGCCGCGGTTAGGTGTATATCACGTGATGGCGAAAATTACGAAAAAAAAGAGAAAAAAAAAGGCGGGTGAATAAATAGCATGCGTTGGCTGTGCGTCGTGTGAGTTCGTCCGGGGAAATTCGCGGCGTCGGTCATATTTTATTGGTTAAGGAGATTCAAGGCGCCGAGGAAGGGGAGAGAGAGAGAGAGGTCAGAGGTTCTGAAAGATCTTTTTGAACAATAAATGGCACTCTGAGGGGAAGGGGGGGGGGAGAAGAAGGTAGATAGGGATAAATGCTACAAGAGGTCTCCTGCATAACGTAAAGGGTGATTATAAAAGTATCTTGTTATGAGATGTTTTTGAGTACCTTACGGTCTCCAGCGGCGAAGTTAGAACAAGGGTTAATGATTTAGGATTACGGAAGATCGTGAATAGAGGAGTGAGTAGGGAATCAGGCCTTTTTAGACAAGTTAGTTTATACAAGAAGCGTTGTGAAAAAAAATCTTGGAGGTAGTTTAGGACAAAGAAAAAAAAACTTCCATCTGCATGTTTACTTCCTCTTAAAAAGAAATCATCCAAAAAGATAGGAAAGAAAAGAAAGACTCTCCTAATTTCTGCTGACAAGTTCTAATGCGAAGTTAATGGAGAGTATATAGAATGAGAGCCAAGTAGAGCACTGGGGTAATAGGGGGAGGTTATTAAGCAGAACACAATGGGGCGCTGTTTTGTGGCTTTATGGATCGGGCGCTTAGATAGTTTACCGCTTAATATCGTTAATTTCCAAGGTGATTCACGCAGAGGGAGCGGGAGTGGGCGGCCATGCTCTAAGGGATAGGCAATGGGCGGGGGATGCCTTGTAGCCAGTGTGTAGGTCAGTGCTTGAGAGCCAAGAGCGGAGTGTAGCTACGAGGCCACAAAATGTCTCACGGTGTGGTAGAGCACCAAGCTCCCCGGGGGCAACACGCATCCCCTGTGGGCCTCCAGGGGCTTCCAGAGGCTCACAGAGCGAGGGGGGCAGACCAG
>NC_051415.1:29578956-29579298 GCF_015228065.2 Penaeus monodon
AGGTGGCCCTCCGCACTCTTCCAGCCTTAAACAGACACGAGCTCCTCCCTCGCGACCCTTTCCCTGGGGCTGAGGGCGTCCCGCGAGCGAGGGAGAGACCGACCACGGTGTTGTGTGTTGGTGTGTGGTTGAGGGCTGGTTGGTGTGGTGGCGTGGGATGGGAGGCCGGGCTTTGCGTGATGCCGCCTGGGAGCGCCGCCACGTTTTGTCATGTAAGTTGGACCCTCGGCGCAGGCAGCCCGGGGCCCTCACCCTCTCGTCCCCCGGGGACCTCCACACCCGGGGGACGTCCAGGCCACAGGGAGCTGCACGGCGAGCGCTCATCGTTGTTACGTCGCGACC
>NC_051415.1:29579355-29579425 GCF_015228065.2 Penaeus monodon
CATTTTTTCTCTTATAGTATTTAGTCACAATCTTAGCATTAGCTTATGTCACGTATTTTGCCCCCTTGTA
>NC_051415.1:29579485-29579702 GCF_015228065.2 Penaeus monodon
CAGCACCAGCAGTCCAGTGCTGACGTCATGTACAAGTCAGACACGTTCCGACTGTCACTCACGAGCTGAGCATGACGCCCCTGTCTACCTCCGTCTCGTCTGTCTGACCTCAGCAGCAGCCAGCTTTGCCACAGCCCCGTGCAGGTCTCTTGGTAGGTCGCTGCTGCCTCCCTCTGGGTGCATTCTTGCTGCAAAAGCCACTCAAGTTGTATCTGTT
>NC_051415.1:29580167-29580277 GCF_015228065.2 Penaeus monodon
CATTTGTTTTCTCGTTTATTTTCTTCCTTCAAGCGTCGTGTCCTTTCCCCTCGACACATACTTTTCCAACCGTGGCTACCAGAGCACCATCTTGCTTACTCGCTCGCTAG
>NC_051415.1:29580414-29580645 GCF_015228065.2 Penaeus monodon
GTTTCCTCTTGATTCTTTTTATCCCAGAACTTGGCCTTGCTTCCATCCTTCATTCTTTCCTTTCTTCCTTCTTTCCTCCTTTCCTTCCTTCTTTCCTCCCTTCCTCCCTTCCTCCTTTCGTTATTTCCTTCTTTCTCCCTTTTATGCCTTTCTTTCTTCTCTGGATGTGACTCCTTCGAGCTCCTGGAGGGCCTTTTCCCGTAGATTTAAACTTTTAGAAACTAGTCCAAC
>NC_051415.1:29580987-29581393 GCF_015228065.2 Penaeus monodon
ACATAAATAAACACACACCACACCCGCAACTTTTAAGTGGTATATTTTCAACAACACTTCAATACTGTCACTGCAACACTTCACCGTCTGGGAACGTATTCAACACAATATATTATGGCGTGGTAATTATGTGTGTGAATGAGGAAGGCCCGAAGGATGGGGTAAAGTGAAGGAGAAGCGAAGGAGAAGGAGGAAGGAGATTAAGTAGAGAGCCAGAAAAGAATGCGTAGGCGAATGGAGGGAAAACATGGAAGTGTAAACAATCCTACACGTGTTTACATTTTACATTTTCATCCCATGCCCGGGGAAAACGCTGGAAATATGTCGGGAGTTGGAGGAGGAAGGTGGGTTAGGTAACGCAATTTGGAATGGTGACCACAGTGGCGAGAAAGGAAAGAGAGGGAGA
>NC_051415.1:29581666-29582061 GCF_015228065.2 Penaeus monodon
GCCTCTTGATGGACACTCCTGCCTCGACCCTCGCGGCGCAGCAGACTGTTCCGTGGTTTAGAAGGAAGGAAATTAAGTTTACGAATCTTGCCGTCGCTAGCTCTTACCTCTTGCGCCAGAGTTGGTCTTCGCCTTAAGACTGAGCCAAGGACTGCGTGGCCAACTGTACTTCCCCCATCCCCTCGTTTATACACACACACCCCGTTCTGTATTACATGGGATATTCATTTGCACACCTGGGTACGTCTGTATTACGTGGGAGCTTATTTTCATCCACTACTGGGGTACTTTCGTATTACGTGAAAGTTTTGTTTTATACACTAATGGGGTCCTCCAGTATTGCGTTGGAAACTTATTTTTATACGCTGGGTTAATTCTGCAATACGTAGAGGCCA
>NC_051415.1:29582088-29582529 GCF_015228065.2 Penaeus monodon
ACCCCTTTGGATTGCTTTATATTACAGTGAAGATAAATTTATAATGTTTTTTTTTCTGTGTTGCTCTTGATATCTTATTTTTATACGTTATCGGAGTTTCTTGAGTGTTGTATGGAAAAAAAAACTTTGAGGTACAGGGTTGTAGATTTATGTTGTAGGCTTTGTGTATTTCTTTTTTTTTTGCGTTGTAGGTTGAAAGCGATAAACCTCGGGCAGATTTAGGGTGAAAGTGGGGGTGGCGGGGAGAGGTAGTGAAGAGTGGACGCTACTGTTTTATTTTCTCCTTTCTTGTTGTTTAAGTTAGTTTCACATTTTTGTGTCAGTTTGAAACTCTTGAAACATATTCTTAGCAATATTAGTTTGATTGTGTGATTTACTTCGTATATCCTTTATGAAATAGTAGATTAAGAAATGTTTTACTAAAGTGTCGGATTTTCTAAG
>NC_051415.1:29582841-29582979 GCF_015228065.2 Penaeus monodon
TCCTCTCCAAGACTCACAGTACCCGAGCGCCACCGCCTCGCCAGACATTGTTTACTGAGCTCTACCATTTCAACAACACTCCACCACCACCACTTTTTGGCATCAGTTATTCCTTCACCTACCGCCTCTTGGTTTTCT
>NC_051415.1:29583138-29583588 GCF_015228065.2 Penaeus monodon
GCCTCTCTTCCGGCATCCTTGAGTCTTATCCAGCGTACGAGGCACCTGAGCCTTCACGTGTAAACCTTCAAAAAAAGCGAAGCAGAGAAAAGCAAGCAAGCCTGAGGTTGGCCTTCCGCCTCCCGGGCCGCACCTCTCACGTGGATGTTAACAGGCCTGGTGTCTCCGGTGTCTCTTGCAGCAGGGCGTGCGCTTTGACCCGGACATGCCGCAGACCATCCGACTCGAGTTTGCTAAAAGTAACACCAAAGTTAGCAAGCCAAAGCAGCAGTCACCCCCGGCGGCGGCTCCACACCCCACTCTCGTGCACCCCTTCACCGGACGTAAGTAACACTGCATGCTCACCGCCCCTTCCCTTCTGTCTCTTCTCTGGTGCTCTCTCCGCTCTCCCTTCCCTCCCGGCCACCTCCGAAGCCTCGAGACCTCCCTCACGCGTCTTTGACCCTATTT
>NC_051415.1:29583647-29584130 GCF_015228065.2 Penaeus monodon
AGTGCCCCGCCCTCTGCCAGCCCGCGCCGTCCTGCACTTCACGCCGCCTGACGAAAAGAAGACTTTCTCTCGGTTGATTTGTCTCCCTTTTACCGCCCCGCTCCCCCCCCATCCTCGTCTCCTCCCATAGAAGGAGTCGTCACTTCCCACTCTGGCGGAGCGCCGTCATGTCATCACATGTCATATCGCGGGTTGGCGTGAAGAGCCCGGCGTGGCGCGAGCTAACTGGACTGTTCGATCCGTCTCCGTTCCGCCCTCACGCCCACACGCCCCCCCCACGCACGCCCGCGCGTCCTTCGACCATCCACGACGCCTTTTAACTGTAAGTAGCCAAGCCCGCCTGGGAGGGAGCAAACTGTTCGAGCGCGGGCGTGCGGGCAGCCGCGAAGGCGTGAAGCAAAGAGCGGATATATCCCTATTACCTCCCCCCATTTCGTTTTCCCTCTAACCCCCACTGCAAAGAAACATATCCCTTCCCTTTGG
>NC_051415.1:29584185-29584316 GCF_015228065.2 Penaeus monodon
ATCTGGATTTGCCTCACGTGTGCTGCACCCACCTGAAGCACCTGCGTCACGGCCGCCCGGTGGGCTGGGATGACCCTCCCCCCGTCTGGCCCTGTCATGTCTTTTAGGGGTACTCCCTTTTTTATAGATAC
>NC_051415.1:29584437-29584676 GCF_015228065.2 Penaeus monodon
GTAAATGTATGCAGTATATATATAGTATATAGTGTGTAACACCTTAGTGATATATTTTCGAATTCCTCCCTTGAATCTCCCTTTTTTACTCCTTGGCCTACAGATTTTTCGCCCAGTATCTCTCACTATGGTGTGCTGTTTGTATGCTGACAGTAGGCATGTGTATTTTCTTGTCATTAAGTAAGATGTAACGTCGACATCACCCCCTTCCCCACCCTTCAAAGTTGGTATTAACCGGA
>NC_051415.1:29585097-29585642 GCF_015228065.2 Penaeus monodon
ATTAGACTTGATACACCCTCTCCTTCCTACCCCTACCCCCAACCCCCAAGGAACGACCGAGTCAGACGAAGCAAGCCATCGCAGGATGCCCCGCTCAGGATGGGCTTCATGTAGGATAAACCTTGACCAGAAAACCAGGTCGCTTCCTAGTAGGACTGTGGATCCTACGCTAAACCCCCCGCCCCCCACCTCCAAGTGTTCGGTTGCATTTAAAGTTTTTTTCTTCCAGAGTAGGCCTACTGATGTGCATGTGATAATGTTATGTATGGTTAAGGCTTTTTTTCTCCTCATGTCTCTCTGTAGAAGGATAAGGTTACGGAATCACTGTTCCCGTTGTCTGTTCCTGAATTTGTAGAACGGTATTAGCAAGATTTAATTAAGGATTGATTTTTAGAATACTTGTGATTTTAGAATGCTTGTTTACATCTTAGTACTGAAGGGTTTTGTTATTGCTGTCGATGCATTCATGTATTCCTTTTTTTTTTCTTAAACTCATTGTTTGTTATTTTCATCATCATTTGTCTTGTGATTATTGTTACAGTCAC
>NC_051415.1:29586341-29586629 GCF_015228065.2 Penaeus monodon
GACTTGATCACTTGTGAACTATATTCCATTGAGTCATTGTAACGTTGTGATGTAACGTTGTGATCGTATGCTTTATAACTTTAGGTCATTGGTAGCGTATTCCTCTGAATCCGTAATTGTGGTTACAGGTACAGTAGTTGTAGATCCCTTCCATTACAGGCAGCCTAAGTAACTAGAGGACATCTAGTGTTCAGCCAATATTCCAGGATGATTATGTCTAATTCCGTTCGTTTCTGTTAGGTTGATGAGAATTTCAGGTCGGAAAGAATACGTAAGTGAATGCATGTG
>NC_051415.1:29586829-29587896 GCF_015228065.2 Penaeus monodon
AAAAGGAGCGTTGGTTACACGCATATCTAGTTAAACTCTACGCTTTCGCCTAGCCGCGTTTCACTTAAGACGTCCCTTTTCAGTGGTTTTTGATGACGTTCCTCCCGCCAAAAAAGAGAGTTCAGACGTGAATATTTCCTTCTGGTATTGAAATTTAGAAGCGAGTTGTTGATGGATTTAATGAACAGCGACGACTCACAGGCTATGAATATCGAGGGGAGAGAAAAGTGACTCCGTGGCGTACGTGTTATGATGGCTGGCGATGCGACGGGCGCTTAAACCGGTCCAGCGTCGGGAACATTCAGGTCTCTTGGGAGTATAAGTGGCCCGATCTGAAACGTCACTCAGTCATGGTTATTAGCAGTATTTGTATTGAAGTTCATTCGTTAACTGTAGTGTAGGTGTGGCTTATCTTGGCAAGAGACGTAATAACGCCTGTCCCGTTATGATGGATGTCTCCCCTTTTTATTTCCGTTAAGGTAATCTCGGCTTTGTGATGCGCCGGATAGACGTGTGTGTGGGTGGACCGCATGGGCATCCAAGGAGAAAATAACACGGGCGTTAGTCGTATATGCAGTTTCACACGTTTCATGTTTTTTTATCGAAGTTAGTTTAATCACATTCGCATACTTCCGTTACTGATGGCTCATATATATGGCTCATATATTTCTACTTTCGAATGCACAGGGCCGATATTTATCGTTTTCCACGAAACTCTTCGTTTCTGAATATCGATATCTGTTTGTCTGGAATGTCACAGATTTCCGCTCCTTTTTCTTTCCTTGTCGTTTTTCTTTTTTTGTGTGTGACTTTTTTCAAACGTTGAAAAAAATAAACAACAACTGCATGACCTTAAACTCGTCCTTTCCTCCGGGTGGCCTGGGAAGCTCGCCACACGGAGGGGGTCTCCGTGGCGCAGAGAGGTCCCGCCCCGCCAGGACCTCTCATTGTGACCGCCTGCCCCTCGAAGCCCTTGTGCGTCGAGTCCCGCCGGCCCGGGACGACTCGACAAAGCGACGCCGTTGATAGTGGTATGATAGATCATGGCGGCAGGAGTGGTTCTCGCT
>NC_051415.1:29588136-29589101 GCF_015228065.2 Penaeus monodon
ATTCCAACCATCCCCCTCCATACCACCTACGCCCTGCCATCAAACTGTCTCTCAGATATTTTTACCTTCCTTTCCGTCACCGCCTGCCTGCTTACTGGTCGTTCCCTCGTCACAACCTTTTGTCTTCGTTGATTCGCGTCGTCCGTGTGGCGCGATAGAAACTCTGTCTCATTTGCTCTTGTGTTGGCGCGCGCTTGGTGTTCCCGATATGTCGAGATGATGTGAACCACATGTTTTTTTTCTCTCTTCTTCTGCCATTGCTTTTCTTCCATGTTACTGAAAGTTGATACATTGAAGAACTGAATTGCATTATTCATTTGTCTCTCTGGCTTTTTGGTGAACTAATTCTTATCGGGTTTACTATAAGGTTCAGCTACAGAAGCAGCAGCCATTATTTACATGCTTGTAGGTGCTTGCATGTGAACAGATACGGAGTCAGACTTGTTTCTGCATGCTCTTTTAGTGATTTAAGGTTATCAATAATGAGCAAGAGGCTATTGTTTTATAGCAAGGTAAGTGCTGCTTGTAGTGGTACTGTAGTTTACAGGTAGTGAGCCACCTGATGCACAGACTGTACACTACGAATGCTACAGTAGTGGTGTGCACAGGTAATTGACCTCCCTGTCTAGTGATGTGTTTATTAGAGGATGCGTGTAAGCCTAAGCGTGTGGTGACCGTGTTCGTTTGTGTTTCAGTAGAGCTGAACCCTGCGTTCTTTCCGGGCGCCCCCGACGTGTGGCCGCCCCACCCCTTGGCCTACACAGCAGAGTTGCCGGGCGCTGCAGCTGCCGCGGCCGCAGGTCTCCAGCACCACCCCGCCCTCTTCCCCGCCCTCCACGCCCAAGTCCCAGTACGTTCATATCTCTGACTAACTCCAGACAAACAACATCAACAACATCATCCACCGGCCGAGGGGGGGCCGCCACTACCGCATACCAACGTCCATGTTAGTCCTTACTCCTATG
>NC_051415.1:29589333-29589604 GCF_015228065.2 Penaeus monodon
GCCTAACTTCTCCCTTGCCCAACTGCCCACCTGCCCACTAGCTGCCTAACAAAGTTCTCACGCTAACGTTAGAGAAGTTCCAACCTAACTTGAACTCGGTAACACTCATTAATGCAGTGTTCATACATATACAAAGTTTTGATAGACAGTAAAGGAAAGTTGCTGACGATCAAGAAATGGGACTGAATGTTTGCCATTGCATTTGTGAAGAGTACATAGGTGGAAACACCTGTTCCTTAAGCAGTACAGGCATAAACCCCTTTGCGAATGT
>NC_051415.1:29590381-29591147 GCF_015228065.2 Penaeus monodon
TCTTTTGCCATCAGATGTAAACCTGCTACCTAAAAGATAAATTATTAAATAGATTAGATAGATAATACCAAGATAAAATGGGCACAGACGGCCTGAGAGATATAATGTCTCCCATCACATTCCATTAGTATGAATGAATGGCTTCTCATGCTCCCTTTCAGTTTTGCTATTTGGTTATCTTTCATTAATATCATCTAGATCCCACGTAGTTCATTTTACAAAAACTTACTTGAGCCTTTTTTCTGCAAAAACAAAACAAAAAACAAGAAAACTTCCATACTTTCAGACCAGCAATGTTATGATCAGTCCTTGTAGAGTAGTTACCAGATGTATTGCTGTTCTCATTCCAGACAGTAGGGATTCTCTCTAAAATAGTCAGATTTAAACTTGAGATTTGTGATACCATGTACTACCAGGTATCTCCCCTTGTCCCCAGGATCTTATTTAGTGAAGTTCAGTGTGTTTACTGCTTGCATATTATTAACTTTTAGTTCTATAATTTACCTGCACTTACACATAAAATTGTATTGCATTGGTAATGATATTTTTTTAGTACCCTCCCAAAGTCAGACATTAGTCATAATGTCTTTTTTTTATCCATTTTATTTTTTCAATACCATACCTCAAGATGCCAGCCTTATTTAGAGCCCGAGTACAGTAGCGACCTTTCACAATCTGCTATATCAGCACCTTGTTCAGGCTGGCAAAGGAGGGTCTGATCAACATACCACTCCTGGTTCTGACATTTCTAAATGGCCACATTTTC
>NC_051415.1:29591215-29591455 GCF_015228065.2 Penaeus monodon
GGGTTCACTTGTCTTTTCAAAACCATAGAAAACTCCCCCCTCCTTTTTGCCTCCCTTAACTTCCCTCCCTTTGTCAAGCCTACCTCCCATTTTCTCCCTTAGGCTTCCCCCATCCCTCTCCTTCCATCCCCCCTGCCATCCAATTTTTTTTTTCTAGAGATATATATACATACTTTTATGACCCCCAATAGAAAAGAACCAAAGTGTTCGTTGGTCCCGGAAGTGTTGGCTCCCAAGGCC
>NC_051415.1:29591571-29591852 GCF_015228065.2 Penaeus monodon
GGCTGAATGACAGTATTTTCCTACCTCTATAGGAGCTTTTGTAGTGGTGGTAAGCTGTACCAGTGAGAAGATTTTATGCACACTGTTGGGTGTGTCACCTATCTGATGCATCACTAACTACTTCATCTAAGTAGTATCATGTCATTTATGATAATCCATGCACAAGTTCATTTGATTTGTTTACTAGGGAAAATGTTTTAAACAAGCAGTTGCTTAGTGATTTGTCTGCATGACTCAGTGCAGCACAATTCTTTTAAAAATTTTTCCTTTTTGTTATTGAT
>NC_051415.1:29591885-29591998 GCF_015228065.2 Penaeus monodon
CACTGATGATTTTTATACATAGATAGATAGATATAAATTTAAAACATGAAAATAGTCTTAAAAGTTTATGTTTGTTAATGTTTCTGTTTGATATTCATGATATGCAGTGCCTC
>NC_051415.1:29592047-29592471 GCF_015228065.2 Penaeus monodon
GTTAATTATTTGGCTTTAGCATTAGATTTAGTTTTCATTACTGTTTTATTCCTGCATATCATGTTATTATAAGAGTCATAATTTTATTACCATTGTTACTGCTATTATTGCAATGGATGTAATTATTGTTCATTCATTATTTTTGTCAATAATTATAGTATTGTTTTATTGTACATAAATATTGTACTGTACTTTTTATAATTACTAGATCTTTAGATATTGTTAAGTTTTTAGTTTGTTTTGTTATGCATTTCTAACTTCTTGTTTCATTCCCCAACCTCATTTACATTAGACTCGGAAGTGTTCATTCATTTGTTTTGTTCTTTTATCATTCTCTGTTCTTTTCGTTATGTAGGATGTGACTGTAGAGATTCCACACGAGATTCTCAGCCATTGTCATCATCGTTACTTTAAGGAATCATGA
>NC_051415.1:29592529-29593482 GCF_015228065.2 Penaeus monodon
GGTATCACTACTAATGTTGTCCTTTTCATATTTATCTTTGATCTGCAAAATTGTTCATGTACCCTTACACTTTATGTATATTTCATAAGTAGTGTTATTATTTCTGTGTCCTTTCCAAGGTTAGTTCCTTCATCTAAACTGTCCTGTGTTTGAAGGAAATCCCTGGAATGATTGTGCCATACATAATTCATGCAAATCTTAGGATTTGTAGGCAGTAACAGAAACACTTATTAATTATATCTATGTTCATGTGATTCCCCTTTGTGTGCAGGTCATTGCTCATTACCATTTCTAGTCAGTTCCTGTGGATTCCTACATGTTCCAAGGATAGGGAATATTTGTGGACATGTAAAAGTACAGCTACATTGATGTCCCAAGGCTAAAGTTAGTCTGAATGAGCCTTTAAAAGTCTGCACCATTTAGTTGAAAGTTAGAATTTACTAATATTTTTCTCTACATTACACTAAGATTTTCATGCATCTGGATTTATACATGTTAAGAAGAGAATGGGTTTATTACATACAGTACATATGGTAATACTTTTTCCAATTTAATGCTATTAATGAATGCCTTTGCAAAATTTGTACATGTTGATAGGAAAAATACACTTACACAACTTTTATAATTCACTGGCATTCTATACAAACAAAAACAGATTAAGTTTAGCCAATGACAAAATAAAATATCTACTCTAATTTACCTATTACCCCAATCTGCTATTCTGACAAAGTTCAGTTCAACTTGACTCAGACATTTTTCACTTACCTCACATGCCATACTTTAGAAGAATTTAACTCAATCTATATGGTATAGTTAGGCAGCAGTGCATACAATTCAGTGTTTCCCCCTTCCTTCAAGTCCCAACCCAGTAGGAGTCCTAGCAATCGGAATGGTTCCATTTAAGATGGTGTAGAGCCTTCACAGTAGATTCTGGCATGAAATGTTTAGCCAGT
>NC_051415.1:29594220-29594339 GCF_015228065.2 Penaeus monodon
GAAAGACGATGTTTAGAACCGTTTTATTAGCTTATCTGATGTATTGGAATGTATTCTTGAATACACTGTAAATGCATAACATGAGTTGCCTTTGTACTGTAGGCAAGGATTTTGTTCGC
>NC_051415.1:29595232-29595367 GCF_015228065.2 Penaeus monodon
TTCCTTTTTGCACATCTATGACACAGGTGCAAGTAGATTTCACTTTTGTTATTCACTTATATTATTTTCACAATTAGATTTTCATGTAGAAATGTATTATGTATTTCGCACATACAAACTTTATTGATGTCAAAT
>NC_051415.1:29595867-29597544 GCF_015228065.2 Penaeus monodon
TTGAAGCACTTCTATTTCCTGACTTCCAAAGAAAACAATGCTATATTTTGTGCCGTTCCAAATCAGAATCACCTTGACAGACTGTTAATGACAATAAAGCAGTCTCCTTTCCTGTTGCAGCCTCCTTTAGCCTTGACCCACGCCCCAATGGTGTCCCACGCTGGAGGGGTGGTGATGCCGTCTCCCGCACTGGCCTCACCTGCTGGTTCTCCCCATTCAGCCCAACCAGCACCCCCCCAACACCCCGCCGCACCACACAACCCTCCCTGCTCTACACTCTTCATCGCAAACCTTGGCCCAAATGTCGCCGAGCATGAACTCAAGGATATCTTCTCTAGGTAGGTAACACTGGTGGCGGGTATACACTGAAAGGAGGAGGAGGAGGTTGAGGGGTGGGTGTGTTTTTTTCCGAGGGCGCACGTATTGAGGTGGTGGTGCCTGGGGGATGCAGTAGCTTTTTTTTTCCAGGCTGGTGATGGCAGTATTGTGAAACTTATGTATTAATTGTGGTATGGAATCTATGTTTTTCTCTTTTTCTTTAACCTATGGGAAAGAAGGTGTAGATAAAATCCTTTGTAAATAGATTTTATTGACATGTAACCTTGATTTATACTTCGGAATTAAGAGCATTTCACATTAAGAAGGAAAAAGAAAAAAGAAGAAAACAATCTTGCCTTTTTACCT
The DNA here is from genome assembly GCF_015228065.2 of Penaeus monodon. Classification (NCBI taxonomy): domain Eukaryota; kingdom Metazoa; phylum Arthropoda; class Malacostraca; order Decapoda; family Penaeidae; genus Penaeus; species Penaeus monodon. The sequence continues at coordinate 29,596,552 of NC_051415.1, forward strand.
CATCTGAAGCCAATAATGGTGTATCTGAGATGATTTCCAGCAGCGTGTTAGGAACTCGGCCCTCTGGTAATAGATTCCTTTTGATTTTATTATGATATATAATTTTTTTCAGTTTTTTCTCATGTGCTAATGAAAAAGTTTCACAAAGTATGCTATGTGCATTTTGGTAGCAAAAAGGTTTTTCTTTTCAATTCATTAGATGTTTTACAATGCCATGATAAGGAATTCTTGCAGTCTTCCTTTAGTTTCATTATGCACTATGACATCATGGCGATTGTTTAGTTTTACAACATCACAGCAACGTGCACAGCATTATCCCAAACCCACCTTAGCTGAATGTGTAGTTTCAGTATGGAACTGTTCTGCCTAGTTGGCTGCACCCCATCTCCCAGTTCACAAAATGTTCCATGTCGTTACTACCTAGACCATATTGTCTTTCTTATTTGACCACACTTTGTAATCACTTTTCACTCCCCAAGTGAAGCTCACAGCAAGAAGCAACTACTGCACTTTGCCACAGTTTTTAGACCTTACAGTAGCCCCACATATATATATGATTTTTTTTCTTTTTTTTTCTGGTGTTGGATGCTCACTTTCCTTGTGTTTTCAAGGTTTGACAAGTTGTCACAGGTGTTACTAGAATCTTTCCGCTCTCTTCCTAATTTACCACCAGATCTGCACAATTGAGTTAACTAAGTTCCCCTACCCCTTACTCTCCCTGCAAACTGCTCCTTAATTCAAGATTCTTTCGTATTTTTTCCTGCTAGAAATACACTTTTAAGAGAAGAAACGTTAAAAAGGTCCCTAATATGCACTCCCTAAGCAGCCTTGGATCCTTTTCTTAAAACAGCTGTTCCCTTGTGTAATTATTACCTTGAATTCTCAAGGTAAAGTATGGCTGCCCCTTAGTTTGTCACTCTGAACCAGAAACACGTTACTAACATCTGGCTACTATATATTGACATCTTTATTTCTTCAATATTTTTGGTCATA
>NC_051415.1:29597661-29599274 GCF_015228065.2 Penaeus monodon
ACTCAGTCTCAGTCTCACACATCTCGAGTACCCCTTTTTACTTCTTACTTCATGATGGTTGCCTATGTAAGTGCATGTATGTTAAGTGTTATGATTTTTTTTTGTCAAACACAAAAGTGGACTTAACATTAGGGTACTGAGGACCCATATATATATTATTATAATATTGCAACAACTAGTGCCAAGGATATACACCCTTTCCTTACAAAGATGAAAAAAGGAAAAGGGTTATAGTGTCAGTAAACCCTGTGAGCAGCCATAAAAAGGAGAGAAATTAGAAGTGCAATAGATATTTCTCAGAGATGTGTAAAAGCCCATTGAAACAGAAAACCAACCAAAATATAGATAACACAAAAAGGTGGCATTTTTGAAAGTGGTTAAAGATATACATCTACAGCTAAGTTCAGGAGTTTGAGCCAGACTAACTTACCAGAAGGAAGAGATAGTGAGACTACTATACAGCTTTCCACTATTCAGCACAGAAGTGTATAAACCCCTTGAGATTTGCTGAAGAGGAGAAGCAGCTAGATAGGCTGAAGTTCAGACAAAAACATTTATCTAGGCAAGGCAAGCTGCCTGCACTAGAAAAAACATATCAAGGGGGCAGCCTTTTATTAGTCAGGCTTGTATATTTTTACACAGTAGCATTGGCCAAGAAGAACAGTCATGCAGTAAAGACCATTGTGCATGGAGGATAGCACCAACATGTCAGAAGATGTAATAGCCTACGACAAACTATGCTTCATAATGGAAACATAAAGATTGGTAGAAGAGCAAGGGCCCTCATGGAAGCATTTGCAGGATTCAGACCATGTTGAATCTCTGTGCACAGTAAGTAACATGTGGCCAAGGAAGAAGGGGTCACTATATTCATCAAAATATTTTCTTATTAGGATGGAATCCTAATAACTTCACCCACAGGATGTAGAAGTGGCACATAAGACACTTCACAACTGGGCTTAGCTCAAGAGGTAGTTGAAACACAGGAAATCTCACCACCCACTTGCTCACTTATCCATGGCTAGCTATAGTCCTTACATACCAAAGGAACAAGGAAGGCCTCAGTGTAAAAATAAATAAAAAAGGAATGAAAGCAAAACAGTGAGAAACCAGATCAACAGCGAATAAGGGGCAGTAGTTTACACACACATACACATATCTACCTTAGTATCTTTACTTCTGTTTCCCAATATACTTACTTTTCCTTAATAACACCTTAGTTTAGTCACCTGTAACTTTCCTCCTAACACTCCCTTCACTCCCTAACCACCCACCCACCCACCCCCTGCCTGGGACACGGTAATATGGCTAGATTCTCACGTTCCTCACCCCTTGCCTGCTTTGGTCCACAGCTTCCCTGGCTATGTTCGCCTGCGCATGCACACTAAGGGAGGCACTCCTGTTGCCTTTGTCGAGTTCTCTGATGTGAGGTTTGCCAGCACGGCCCTCACTTCACTGCAGGGCTTTGTCTTGGTGTCCTCAGATCGTGGCGGAATCCGCATCGAGTACGCCAAGAATAAAATGGGCGAGGTTGGTACGTACCTTTAAGGTATTAGTGTAAGCTCATGCAAGTGCTCACTCCAGGAAAGCCACCAACAGTGTGACCTTACAGT
>NC_051415.1:29601179-29601395 GCF_015228065.2 Penaeus monodon
ATTATCATTGCTTAAGACTCCTTGGGAGTATCTGAATGCAAAGGAATGACATGAAATCCACATTGTAATTGGTTGACAGCTTAAGTATCATAATTCTTTGTGATACACAAATGCTATGGATTGGCTCCTGTATTTTATGCATCTGACATAAACTCGTAATCAAAATAATTACAGTTTAGTGTTCTTAATCCTGTCCATAAATTTATTCAAGTGATT
>NC_051415.1:29601561-29605083 GCF_015228065.2 Penaeus monodon
GCTTCTAATATATGTGGCTTACTGGAAGTACTGTGCTGAGTCAGCTCCACCAGTCCAGAGTGTTAAGGTTTCTTTCTTTTGCAAGAGATGAGGTTGAGGTACTGCATGTGTAGAGTAGCATGACCACCACCCTGATCTAGTTCTCCGTAACTTTCTATTTGGTTTGTTTTTTGAGGAAAATACAGTTATGTTATGCATTTTGCCCCTCAGGGGCCACAAGATCTTTTGTCTGGGCCTAAGCTTTAGATTTTGTCTAGGGTTGGGCCTAAGCTTTAGATTATATCCTTGACTTTTTGTTTACGTCTCATAGATATGCAATTGGGAGTCCTTATGTTTTCCTCCGGGCTGGGTTTGTAGCTCCTATGGGTTTACTGTGTTCTTGATTGATGAAAAAGGGAATATTGGTACTTGATATTAGTCACGTGACTATACCATTTTATATTTTGATGTGATTTATAATGTAGGATTCATTGCTATTGTTGTGAGTTTAAAAATCATTAAAAAAATATAGCTTTTATTTGATAGTTTTAGCATTTATGCTTTTTCTATTCATAAAAACTTCTTGAAGTTTGGGTACATATCTCTATGCCTTTCCTCTTGCCATATTAGAAAATGGCACTGGGTTGTAGGCATTAAAATTGTGCTCCGAGATAAAGAATTCATAGACATTTATGACATCCATGTTTCAGTTTTCGTTCTTTCCTTTTATTTCCTTCTTTTGATCTGCATTACTTGAAATTTCCTTCACAAGAGTTTATAAAGATTGGTTCCAGACTGATGGCTTGTTTTGTGTTTTCCAGGGACACAAGACTGAAGTTGATGGAGCCCAGGCCTGCAGCCCACATGGAGCGCCTGGCATCATAACTGTTCTGGCTTAGGGAACCACAAAGAAACCAGAGGGGGATGAATCCAAGAAGAAATGATCTTTAAAGGAGTCAGGAAGCATGATTCATGAGTTTAAAACAAACATTTAAAAAACAGTAAACTTATAATTTTCAGGTTTTCACAAAGTAAATATTCAAATTATATGTGGCTGTAGGCCGTGCACTGTGATCAACAATTTAATAATACAGACTGGAGTATGTTGTTAGTGTGCTATCAGGAGGAAAAAGGAAAAAGGATTTTCTATCACAAGACAAAAATTTAATAAATTTTTACTTGTCCTTGTTGACTTTTAAAATGTTAGCAAGAGATATTCATAGATGGGATTAGTTGAAAAAATTAAGCAGTTTTGAGAGAGAATGCTTGGATTTGGCTGCATGCATCTGAAAATTTGGAGAAAATTTGTTGGTTATTCTATGCTTCAGTTTTAAGTTTAATGGAAGGCAAGGTTTGCTATGGACCTCCCACTTTTTCAGAAACAAAGTGAAGTAAGGGTGAAGATGTTTCAAGTCTAACCTTATCAACACTGCTCTTTCACAACAAACCCAGTTTAAATAGAGATATTTAGAAGATTTAATAAGCTTATCATGCCTTGTGCTTGCTGTAACCTGAAGGGAGAGTTGTGCATGTCAGATGTCACCAAATCCTAAGGGGTATTGTGGACATCAAACCCCGGGCATTGACAGTACAGTAGTGTTCTCATTGACAAAGAAGGAATCTCAGGCCCGTCAAGGAGAATCCAAATCCTTATCCATTGTTCCTTTTATGTACCAAAGAATTCTAGTTCATCTAGGAATCTATACCAAAGCAAAGAATGAGCTGCTCACATGATGAGGTAACAGCAAGCATGGGCATGCAGTAGATTAGGAGAAAATATTTTTTGAGTCTATGATAAGCCAGATACAAGATGTGCTTCTGTAGTAAGTCCTGGCAAGCATTTGGGAGTGCTGATGATAATGGAGCTTTTCACTTTAACATGAAAACAAGGTGCTCATATCATATTTACTGCTGCACCTTGAATTTTTATGTTTACCAGTGTTTGAAATGTATAGTTTTAATTTGCATATCATCCTAAAAAATATCTTTGGTGTGTCAGTTGATATGGAGCTATGTTTATTGATAGCAATAAACCTTTAATTATTGAAATAATGTATAACATGTGATTGTGTGCCACTTCTGATGGCAGCTGATTGGTTTAAATGGCAGTGTGTGGCAAAGATGCCACTGTAAGGTTAGCAGTCCCATAGAATGACTGTGGCACACCCTCATGTTGTTATTTGTATATAGTAATACACTATTCTGCTACAGTGTTAGAAAATATTGATTGTCCATATTTTTTGCCTCTATATTCCGTTCCAATACCCCAGTCTTGGTTGTTGATGTTGAAACCATAATATGTATGAAGTACATACCAGCCAGAAGAGGCTGACTGTTTGACCAGGACTTGCCCTGCTAGACTAAGTCTAAAATTAAGAACAGGTACATATCATTTTAACATTGGAAATATCCTGTTTACAATATTGTTCTTTATTAGATGCCTGTATGAAACTTTACAGACAATGTTATGTTGTACCGTAATACCTGAGGCGAAGCTTGTGGTGTGTGAAGATTCTTGATGTTATTGTAGGGCAAGTCCATATTACTGTCTCAGTTGCTGAATGTGGTATATAATATACATATCTGTTTTGTCATATTGTAGTATGTATTCAGTGTTTGTTAGGAGGCATACACGTTTCTCATTAACTTTACCATAATTGAGTTTGTGATGTCCTATTACAGGATTTTGAATTTTAAAAAATAATTAGGATGGGTGTTAAGCTTTAAGTGATGAACCTGTGTGCCCCCGTATGTAGGCCAGGGCACACCAAACAACAAGCTGTTGCTTTTTCATGCCCCGTGTCCTGTCTGCTGAATGAACCCCAGTGGTTATATACCCTCAAGCTTTGTGGGTTATTTTTCAAGTCTGAACTGAGGAGATGCAGAAAAGGTATTGGTATGACCACTGCAGAAACAAGTAGCCTGTCCAGGAGTCTGTCATACTCATAACATCACTTGTTACGCATTCGATCATAATAGTTTTAAAACATAGCAAGAAGAGTCTGCCATTCTCAAAATTACAAAGATGCAATTTCTTGTTAAATTTCTGTTCCCTGGGCAGGCACTTCTTTTTGGCAGAAGACAGGAGGTCTCTGCTCAAGGTTGTAAAACTAAAAACATAAAAAAAAGAAAAAGAAAAAAAAAACTAAAAAACTTTTAAAAAACTAAAAAAAAAAAAAAGATAAAAATAAAAACTACGAGTAAGGCAGCCCTGACTCTTGTGCTCAGTACCCACTGTGATCTTACAGGTAACTTGGTGTCCTTCTGCTGCCTTGTGAGGAAATGCCCACCTTCTGCACATAACTATGTACATGGTCCCCAGCTTAGACTTGAAACTCACAGCTTGATACTTCTCCGTCCATTTTGAAAACTGTAGCTGTTATGAGCTCAACAGGTGATGTTCTTTTAGTACATATCAGTAGGCAAGTAGATTTCAGGTGAGAAGGCGTTACAATGATGTCTATAGCGAGATGAAACATTTCAGTGGTGTATATGATTAGGACCCTTTATGCTGTAGTTATCTCTTGCTGTGTGGTATATACA
>NC_051415.1:29605176-29606724 GCF_015228065.2 Penaeus monodon
GGAATCTTCTCATCTGAAACGCTGGCCAGTCGGCTTTTCTAGAGGGCCCTTATATACATATTCTATTAGAAGGTAATGTAAAGAATATGTGTAACAAAGTCAGTGATCATTCCTTTCTTAGGTTAAAGTTATTCTTACTGCATAATTGATTAAGTGCCCTTTCTAGAATTGTCCAATATTCTATGCCTTACAACAAGATAACGAAGCCATTTTCTAAGGATTATTATGTTAGTAGTTTCTGCATATTAAAGAACAATCTATTGGTTTTTGAAGATTATTTCCATATGTCATTTTCATCCAGTGTATGGACAATACTTGTGTTCTAGTAAAGGTTGGATTTAAGAGCATTGGTCAAGTATATTTGTATTGCCATGCTATGTATTTTTTTTTCTTCTTCTCTAAAAGTGAACAAAACTGATGGTTTGTTGCCAGTCTTTATTTTAATTAGGAATATCTTCTATTGTTTTGTTTTATTTTGACATGCAGGTCAGTAGCTTTGCTGCATTTTGTCGTTTTCCCTACATAATTGCCTATTATGTGTGTTGTAGAGACAAGTGACCTTTAAATTGAACACTTTGCCAGCACATGTCCACCATCTCAAGCAAGGACATAAAGGCTAGGTTGTGGGCACTCCCTTAGCTCAAGCCCCTAGCAATGGAGAAAAGAATTCCATAACTTTAAATGTGTAATATTACATTTTGTTTACCCCCTTTTTTGGTAATTTATCAAGGTCAAAAAGTAGAAAAGAGAGTTGTGCCTGTAAGGTTTTCATTTTTGTATATTTTTGGGTTTGTTTGTTTTTTATATATATTTATAATCATGATCATTGGTCATGCAATACAGGTTTTGTATGCTGTTCTTGAACTGGTTGCCTAGCAATAAGATTGGTAGGTTTTGTGGGGTAGCCTGCAGCCCAGCCTAGACTGTCCTGTACCCAAACACACTAGTGGCCGTGTGTTGGCAAAGTAATTCTATCAGCAGACTAGGCTGTAGAAAACCCCCTGGCAGAAGTAAAAAAAAAAATTAGGAAAAAAATTATTTTATTCCTTTTCAAATTAAAAAGAAATTGTAAAAACTTGTATCAAAATTAGTTCATAACTATATTAGGAAAGATGAAGATGAAAAAAAAAAAATCTTGATACTTTTAGAGTAAATCCTGCCCTAGTTTGCTGTTCCTGTTACCTCAGCGAGACAAGAACGTTCTGTGGAAAGAGACCGGTTGCTAACTGCCCCTCATATCTTTAAAGTTAGTATTTAGGTGGTTATCTTTTGTAAGTTACGAATCTCGGCCTGATATTCCTTTTTGTATGTTATATCTACTTAGAGTAAAATGTCATTTCTGTGATTTTGCAATATGTATCTCTGGCAATGAATTGAGATCTATTAGAGGATTTTTTTTTTTTTTTTTCTACTTTTCTTTTACTTTTGTTCTTCTATATTCAGTCTTTTCTTTCCTTTTTTTCTAATTTTGTATCTTTATATTGAATCTAAATTTCATACCTGAGGTGCTCCAAAAACATAGAAAAGAAGGAAATAATTTAGTGTTTG
>NC_051415.1:29606771-29607198 GCF_015228065.2 Penaeus monodon
ATAAATGCAAAAGGTCGAATGTTTCTGCAGATCAGAAATTAATTAAAACCAAAGGATGTCTTTTGTTGGGTTATTAGTTTAAAAGTAAGTCTTATATTTAGTTTTATTTAAATGTAGGCTATAAGTCCAGAGATCTTATAAAGTAATAATTAATACTAATATTATTTGTTCTTAAGATGGTAGTTGCAACCAAGTGGAGTACTAGTCAGGTTAACACATTTTGTTAAGTGCAGTATGAGGATACCACTATGTGTACGACATTGTCATTATAACTATATCATATCGTGTATAGGGTCCAAAGGCGGGGAATAAAACTTATAGTGAAGAGCATATTGTTTACTTTAAGCCAATTTTTTATATTGAATAATCATTTGTGAAGTACCATTGGAGGAATATGTCCATCTACACATCAGATTTTTATTTATTT
>NC_051415.1:29607311-29608724 GCF_015228065.2 Penaeus monodon
ATTGAAAATAGTTTTTCACAGTAAGGTAATATTATGTATAGATGAATTTGAATTTTGCTTTGACATACATTTTCATCATACCATTTTGCATAGTAATTTAACTGTTTATCCTAATAAATTATATTTCCAACATTCAAGTGTGTCCTCTTGTACATTTCTGCAGTCCCTTTAATTTCAGATATTGGCTTCATGAATGGGGTCTGCACTTTCTATACCATTCTTTTTAAGAAGAAATATGAGTGCCTTCATCCAACTGAAGCAGTTGTTTTCAAAATAAATATTAGTATGAATATTGATTGTCTCAATTACATTATGCAGAATATCAAATAATGATTGATGCCCTCATATTCATCTGGTGAAAATATGGTGAGAAAAGTGAGGACTTAGTTTTCACTTCTAAGTTTTAAGCATTTTAGACACATACAAAAATACCCAACTCACAAGCCCCAAAATCCCATAATGGGAAAAGAAAAAAAGGAAATCCAACCATAGTTCTGAAGACTAGTCTCACCCAACAATTTCAATTTTTGTTTTAAAGTAGGCCTCCCTTCATATTTAATCCCATGCCAGTCCTCCTCTTTGTGTGTGCATAACCAACTCGTCAAGCGGTTGGGTGTTTAAAAATCTAGAATGTAATGAGTTATGCACATAAAGAACTGAGAGTAGATCTGTGTGTGTGTACTTGTACTTAACCTAAAATGCATATATTGCTTAAAAGATCTATGCATATGGAGACAGGCCTATTCATATGGATATGTTTGTATCTGCATGTTGCATGTGTAGGTGGGTGTCAAAACACATATATTGTCACTTGTATATGATTAGGGGGGGTTCATCTTATTTGGTTGTAAACAGGTATGCAGATAATGATCATATCCAAGTTTAATTTCAGTGAGCTCTGTGTCTACAATCTCACTTCCTCACACTCTTCTTTTTTTCTTCTATTCAGCTCTTTCTTCTGTATGTCACTTTTTTTTTTGTCATCTTTACCAACTTTTTTTTCTTCATCTGTACACATTGCAGCATTTTACCTCTCTCTAGTAACTAAACTGACAGAAATTGACACCCCTGAGCTGTTCCAGTCCTATGCGAGTTATGAGCTCTATGACCAAATATTTTGACTATGCTCTAGCTGTATCAAACAGTCTTTACACAGGAAATATTAAGTAACATGTACTAGAGGAAGGGTTAATAATACTGTATTGGTTCTGCCAGCTTAGCAGAAATAGGCTTTTCAATCCTTCAGACTTGGTATGAAGGGAAAGGCATGGAAACTTGATGACATATTTAGTGCTGACAGCCTGGCCTCATATGAGTATAGTTTGAATGTACATGGATGTATGCATGTGTGTGTAAGTGGAGAGAAGGTTGCCAATGTGGACATCTCCATGAGCTCCAGCAATTTTGCAAATG
>NC_051415.1:29609499-29610178 GCF_015228065.2 Penaeus monodon
AAAATTTGCCATTAAAGTAGGTTGCTAGAATAGCAATCCCATACCTTACAGACTGCAACCAATGGGATTTATCCTTTGACCTTGTGTCTCTGTCTAAACAGCTAGGCAGGGTGAACACCAGGTCAACTAAGGTAATAATCTTTGCAAAATGTATTTAGCTACCAAGATGGGAGACTACAGAGCTCCAAACATCATTCTAAGCAGTGTTTAGAAGTCTATGATATCACTAATGGAAGGTATCCTGTTCCAGTATTCATGAAAGTCTGTAAAATACCATACTAGAAAAACAGCAAATTGCAAAGAACTAAGGTTTAGAAGCAGCAAGGAAAAGATCTTTCACTAACTCAGATGACAAGGGAAAGGAAAGTTGCAGGTCTTGAGGCAGCAAATGATAATTACAAAACCAGAAAACAAACAAAATGAGACACTCTGAATAACAATTATCACACTTCATTTTTTAGGGACTAAAACTGTCACACCTACAAGAGGAAGATGTAATGAATAATGAAATACAAGGAAAATCATAAAACAAAAGGGAAAGGCATATCTGTACTCGAAAACAGATAAGATAAACGGTGTTTCCTTCATAATGTCCTGTATATTCTAACCCTTTTTTTCCTGAAATCTATAAAGATATATAAATAAATAAATCAGATATTTAACCATCCTGTCAAATGGC
>NC_051415.1:29610326-29610421 GCF_015228065.2 Penaeus monodon
TGCCTGTGTAAATGTTTGCTTAAAAAAAAGCTCTTCCACCATTCCAAATATTTGACTTTTTTTTCTTTAACCAAAGGAAAGTCTACTAATTTCTG
>NC_051415.1:29610514-29611176 GCF_015228065.2 Penaeus monodon
GAAGACAGATATGTCAAGCCTGTATTCATTAGAAGAGCATAAGCTACACACATAACATGTTTTATGTTTTCTAACACTAGAAGAGGTCAATAATACCATCATTTGTCCATTTACCAAGGTTATAAAAGTTTAGTACATTTTACCTCCAGCAGATATAACAAGTTGATTTCATACATGATTTGTGTAATCATAAGATTCTACTGTTGATACAAATATTTTTAGTGTTTTAATTGAATCTTCTTGGATATAAATAGGTAGAAATAAATTAACTATTTATTGACACTCTTAAACATCTAATGATCTGTAATATAAATGCACCATTTCCATAATTCGTTCTAGTGACCATGTCATTAAAAGATTGTAATAAATTAACTTTTAAGAGTATAATATATATTTTTGAAAAATACAATATGAGTTTACATAAAATTATAGTGGGAACATCTTTGATAATAAACAAGGAGCTATCAGTCTCTAGTAAAAGATACATATATAGCAATGACTATAACAATAAAGAGGACAACAAATACAGCAATAAGGATGAATCTGTTCTGTAACACTCTCCGTAGCATTGTATTGAGCACGCGGGAACTCTGGTCCAGGTCAGTATCCGTTTCTCGCAGCTATTGTATGGGAGAAAATATACATGAATTCTTTGTTCCTAA
>NC_051415.1:29613310-29613861 GCF_015228065.2 Penaeus monodon
GGTATTCTGAAGTCTTTATATGTTAGGTTCACAACACCTATGATCATAAATCAATCTATGCAAGATTTTACCATTTTGCAGAAAGATAGAAAGAGAGAGAAACAAAATCATACTTACCCGCTCTCTAGCACGACTAATGGTTTGTCTTTGGCTGTGAAGGTCATTAAGAATTTGTGCTCCAATATGTTCAGTTTCCAGAGCTATTTTGTGACCCTGCGTTAGATTCATAGACGTGCGTTCTAAGACATCTCCGTTGTCCAAAAGAGCCTGCCGCTGTTCCTCTCCTGTGCTAAGGCCTGCATGCCCACTCTCCAGGAGCTCTGATCTCATGCTAGCTGCATGTTGGAAAATGAATATGGAATTACATCTTCTAAAGAGAGTCTAACAGAAAGCATAAAGAATAATAACAGCAAGCATATTCTTGGTTAGCTTTAAATATTAAATATGTTCTCTCCTCTCACTGCAATAATATGATCACCTTGCAAGCACTTTTTAGGAAAATCAAATAAATTATTCTAAGTTATTAAAGACTTTCCAATGACAACAAATTT
>NC_051415.1:29614376-29614672 GCF_015228065.2 Penaeus monodon
CATGACAGAAAAATTACAAAAATAAATACATATATAAACTATTCAAAACATGGTCCATTGATCCTAAAAGTAAGAACCTACCTTCATTTGAGGATGACCTAGAACGTACAAACTCCCCCTTCCAAGCGTTTCAGTTCGACTTGGTAGCTCTTAATACGGCCCCCAGATCTCTCTCTCTGCTGTGGCTCAAGGTCTCGCACCTCCAGTTCCATCCTCTCCAGCTGGTGAATATTTAATAGCATCATTAACCTTATCTAATGCAGGCTTTATCACATCTGTACATCTCTCCACAAATA
>NC_051415.1:29615541-29615846 GCF_015228065.2 Penaeus monodon
GGGGAACCCCTGATTTTGCCCAAAAAAAAACTTCCCCCCAGGAAGGGCTCTTAAATCCTCTTTTTCTAGTTTTGCCAGTTGCCCAAATTGAAAATTTTGGAATTCCCCCCATCTTCTAAAAAAAGTGTTATTTAAAAAAAGAAAGCATAAGAATAATAACAGCAAGCATATTCTTGGTACTTTAAATTAAATATTCCTCCTCCACGCAATAATATGATCCCCTTTGCAAACTTTTAGGAAAAATCAAATAATTTATCTATGATAAAGACAATTTTTAACCCAATGACAACAAATTTATAGCTACA
>NC_051415.1:29616329-29616598 GCF_015228065.2 Penaeus monodon
CATGACAGAAAAATAACAAAAATAAATACATATATAAACTATTCAAAACATGGTCCATTGACCCTAAAAGTAAGAACCTACCTTCATTTGAGGATGACCTAGAACGTACAAACTCCCCTTCCAAGCGTTTCAGTTCGACTTGGTAGCTCTTAATACGGCCCCCAGATCTCTCTCTCTGCTGTGGCTCAAGGTCTCGCACCTCCAGTTCCATCCTCTCCAGCTGGTGAATATTTAATAGCATCATTAACCTTATCTAATGCAGGCTTTAT
>NC_051415.1:29619350-29619571 GCF_015228065.2 Penaeus monodon
GATATAACTTACCACCTCTTTTGCTTCTTCAACCAGTTTCTCCACATCATGTATTAGAGTTCTCTTCTCAGCTGTGAGGATAAATAAAAAGATGTCATTAACAGAATATACAATATAATACAAAGCAAATATATAACAACAAAAATACCTCCTCTAAGGGTAAAATAATGTTAATTGGCTTACTCCAAAAACTGGGCACAGGCAACTTCACCTTCCATGTA
>NC_051415.1:29619618-29620413 GCF_015228065.2 Penaeus monodon
CAGAATCCTATATACAAAGCAAAACCTAGAAACTATATCCCTTTTTTGCATTTGTTTCCCATACTCCTGCAACGCTACATGATATATGACAACAACTGTACATGTTTATTGGTCCCCTTACCCTACCCCTCTCTTTTAGCTTTTAGCTGACCTATCTTCCCTTGAATCCTTCCTCAATAATTCACTATTCTTTCTCTTTTCTTTCAATGGTGTTGTCAGTTCAATATCATCAATCCAGTGTTCTTTATTACATTTATTCAGTTTGTTTTCTGCTTTACTAATTTCATTATATTAATATCTGTCAATTTCTATTTCCAACTTAATATTTGTGCTTGTAAGTCATACCAAAAGAATATCAAATGACTACATACATTAAAAAATATTGAATTTATTAGGAGTAATGATCAAACAGTGTCTTTCCCCAACACAGACATATACAGACAGTGCTTGATGGGTAACCCTGAACACCAAACACATTCAGGACAATGAAAAAAGAGAACTGTGGTTAGCCAAACTGGTGTCAAATATTATCGGAATATATCATATTTACACAACAAATATCATAATAAAATTCTATATCTATATTATATCCAAACATCCTTTTAAACTGTTAATTATTCCAACATAACTTTTGGTGTAACTAATATCTATGAATCAAAATCAATATTAGATCAATTTCATCAATTTTATATAATAAATGTGTATTTTTTATCCAAACATCTTTGACTGTTATTTTCAACTACTTGTTTGGGTGGTAATATTCTACTGACGAACTTTATGCAATTTCATCATTTA
>NC_051415.1:29620631-29621257 GCF_015228065.2 Penaeus monodon
AAGTACTACCATGACCATGACATGGAAGGTTTACCATGACTGTCTATTTGTTTATGTGGGACTATGGAATATTTGATCCATGTGTTTATGTACACAAACAAACATCTCTCTATCCTCCTTCATAAAACTATATTGCAGATTCCAGTCTTTGAGACAGTCATTAAAGATGACATTTAATTTGAATGTGGGTACCATCTACCAGCAAGTCAAATCTCTTTTAGTATGGATGGCATTTAGAATAACAGTAAAAATACCTAATAAAAAGAATAACAAATGGAATAGCAGTTGGAACAGTAGCAAGAATAGGATTAGGAATGATAAGTGTTATGAAAACAACTATAAGTCTGCCATCTGCCTCATACTCAACCTCTTCCATATCTTTTCTGGTCCTTTATCATCCCCAAGAAAGAACCATGCCAAACACTATTTTCCTCAAGTATATGTTGCAAAGGTTTGCCAATATTTTTTCCGGAGTGCAAAACGTGATGGCAGGAGTAACCACTTGAAGCTTTACTTTTATCCTATTGGATTTTAGACTGTAAAGCCATCCATCCCAGAACACAAAATTTCAAGTGGTTTTGGACAAAATACAGTGAAGATAACTAGATTAAAAATTGAATTTGAAA
>NC_051415.1:29623152-29623647 GCF_015228065.2 Penaeus monodon
AAAAGAATATATATCGAACAAAATCATCCACTTTTCTCTATTTGCATCAATATTCATTATACATATATTATTTAATAGTTTAAACATCAATAAATCAATATTCCTCAATTAGAAACCATCGAAATATATTTTCCTGAATATAACTCAATAACTTTATCATTTGATATTAAAATACACTTCCAAGTTTTATATCTTGGCACTAAATAAATCATAATAATCATATACAGCACCGTTTTTATATTTCATTTGTATTTTGTTCATTAATCAAATGGCATAATAGATTTTTAGGTAAAGGTTAATTTTTAACATCCATACAGTTATTTTCATTCATTTCTGATTCTACTCATATTTTACATTAAATAACTACTCATATTCTACACTAAATACAATTTATTCTTATAAATAATTTAATTTGTTTCGATAATGTTTCCCTGTCGCTATAATTTGCGTTATATTACATTGACAAATCAAAAGGCTGAGACTGAATGGGAAGAA
>NC_051415.1:29623727-29624122 GCF_015228065.2 Penaeus monodon
TGGGGAATTAATGAGAAAAACTGCCGGTCAAATAGTACTAAAACTCCCAAGGAGGCAATGGGTAATAAATATCTTCCATCTCCATCAAACTTACTGTTACTATTTCATCCAATTATGTAATAAATTCACCAAATACGATCACCAATAAATCACCAGGATGTATAAGCGATAAAACAAGTATTGTTTCAGCATCTCGTACGTGGCATAAGGTTCACAAACCCTTATAAACACTCCTCTTCTACCTTCTTCCTTCCTCCTGAAATTCGAATGATTAATAGATAACGAAGAGCGTAGCCGTTACCTCCTTCCCTGGACGAAATGTGGCAGATTTTGGACGTTATGTCAGCTGTAATCGTGGCAAACTGTTGCTCGAACTCAGGCAGGAGGTCGGCCAT
>NC_051415.1:29624171-29624817 GCF_015228065.2 Penaeus monodon
GGTTGGGTTTGGGGTCCTTCGGGGTCTGTTCTGGCTCCCTCTTCTGGTCTTGTTCTCTTCCTTCCCACTCTCGCTCCCACTCTTGTCGTTCGCTCCTGTCACTCGCTCGCTCTTGACATTCGCTCACTCGGGTCTCTCGCTCCTCGGGTTGGGTTTGGGTTCCTTCGGGGTCTTTCAACAGCGGTGGATCTTGATCTGTTCTGTTCTCTCTCTTCTGGTCTTGTTCTCTTCCTTTCCACTCTGGCTCTCACTCTTGTCGTTCACTCTTGCCACTCGCTCTTCAGGTTTGGTTTGTGTTCTCCTTGTTCTCTTCTTTTCCACTCTTGTTCTTTCGTTCCATGTTCTTTCGTTCCATTTTCGCTCTCACTCTTGTCACTCGCTCTTCTGTTCTGTTTTATGTTATGTTAGGTGTTTGGAGATCAAACGTATTCTGTTCCATCTCCCTCTTCTGTTCTTCTCGTTCGCTTCTATTCCACTCTTGTTCCTTACTTACTGTTCTTTTCTTTCTTGCTCTTCTGTTCTTTCGTTCTGTTCTCACGGTCTCACACTTGGCACTCACTCTTCTGTTCTGTTACTCTTGTGTACTTTCTGGGTCTTGTTCTATTCTTTCTCATTCTTCTGTACTTCCTGTTCTCTTCTTTTCCAT
>NC_051415.1:29625248-29625421 GCF_015228065.2 Penaeus monodon
GCACGCACGCATGCACGCGCGGAATAACACTAATTTACAACTTGCATCTTTACTCATGTCTCCTGTAATCATTATTCCCAAGCTACCCTTTAGGACACCCCTATGGCTTTGAAATATTCCCCCCCGATTAATTCTGTGCTGGTGGTCAGCTGCTGAGTACTATTGGTACCCTC
>NC_051415.1:29625462-29625585 GCF_015228065.2 Penaeus monodon
CAAGGAAACAAACTTTTTTTGAGCTTCGTATATATGCAGTTTCTCCGTTCTTTGATGCATCCTACTTTTCCCTCTATTATGGATTATAAATTTGATAGCGCTCATTCTTGTAATACAAAGACG
>NC_051415.1:29625619-29625770 GCF_015228065.2 Penaeus monodon
TTATCGGTCACAATGTTAAAACGTTGCTGACATCCACGACAGTTGCGAAATGTTTGTGGCTTGTAATCGGAAACCTACTTCAACTTCCGTTTATAAACTCAAGGCTAAGGATATGAATATAAAGAAACTAAATCCTGCAAGGATTTCATAT
>NC_051415.1:29626350-29626493 GCF_015228065.2 Penaeus monodon
TGAATGAACTAAAGATCTTATCAACAGAGTGTCTAGTTGTTTGACAATTCAGTCCGCTTGTACTTTGTCTTATGTTCGTTCCTTTTCAGGTCCACTGTGACAGCTTTAAAATTGGTGTTCGTCTCTGCCTGATCGTGAGAACG
>NC_051415.1:29626780-29626969 GCF_015228065.2 Penaeus monodon
AAACTATATTGACATCTTCGGAACCAGATTCTTTCGTTAAACAGTCAGGTCCAGACTTCTAGGATGTATGATTATGCAGTACTGTTAGACTCATTCCATGTCGTATCTATGATCTGTTTCAGATCTCTTCTAATCTTATCAGTAGATGCTAGTATCATTTCAGTGTAATAGTTTATAGGTCGAGTGCAC
>NC_051415.1:29627398-29627767 GCF_015228065.2 Penaeus monodon
AGATCGTTCTAGTTTTACAGTTTCCTAGTCCGTCAAAACTTACGAGTCATACATACATCCTATGCTTGACATAATTTCCTTTAACAACAGTTGTTCCATATCCTTTGAACAAAGTACCTTTCTTTCGTGTCACATCGACTTCCTACTCTTGAAATCCTTATATTACCCTGTAATTTACCCTGATTAACCCCGATTTACATAAAGTATTGCACATACAACTGCAGGAAATCCCACATTTGATGACGTCAAACCCAGAATCGTGAATCCGCGAACGGTCTCCGGATTCGAAGTTATGCGAACGCTAGCTGCAGGTTGTTGTTCGTCGACGGAAAAAAAAAACACAATTTTCTCCAAATGGTTGCGAAATAA
>NC_051415.1:29627792-29628134 GCF_015228065.2 Penaeus monodon
AAACGTAAGGCAAGAAGAATAATTTCTGAGTGATTTATGGTTCGTGTGTCTATTTGGTAAAGGAGAGAGTCACGTTTGATTCGTTTTATTTGAGGTGGAATCGTGTTTTATGTGTTTTTGTGGATGTGTTTTGGTCGTGAATTATAGATATGCAGATGTAAAATCCGTATTATTTTTTTTTTATGAGGCTGGAAGATTTCTCTATTTCATACCCAGAGTTGTTGAGTGTCTTCATCTGGCAAGGAAAAGGTAAATATATGTAACTGTCTGTTTGATATATGTGAATGAGAGAATGTTCTTTATTTCGTCAAATAGGTAAGTGATCAAAGTAGGAATATTTTG
>NC_051415.1:29628252-29629634 GCF_015228065.2 Penaeus monodon
GTATATGGAATGGTTACTTTGACAAAAACTATGGCAAACAAACCTACCATTTATATTCTAGTGTTATAGACAGTTATACTAATTTCTGCCCACTACTGCCCAGCACTGACCCATGCTAATAAATCTACTGCCTGGTTACATGACAATATATAGGACAGAAGGGTTACATGACAATATATAGGACAGAAGGGTTACATGACAATATATAGGACAGAAGATGCATTTATGGTGAAGGATGCAAATTCCTCCCACACGCGCCAGATTCTAGTGTCTGTTTTATATCAACCTGCCGCAAACTAAACAGAGACCTGAGCCATAAAATAGGTACATACATCCCTGTCAAAATCTCATCTAATCGACCACGAAATGACCTGAAAATAAATATAAGAATAGATTACCATGGAATAAAGAATAAAAAATAAAAGGCAAATGTGTTTATAACTACTGGGCAGTAGATTTATTAGCACCAGGTTGTGCCAGACAGACTGGCTGTACTGGGAGGTCCCGGGCAGTAATTAGTATAACCCATTATTGAGATTGATGACGCCTCTGTTGATTCATTGACAGTGGAGGAGTAGACCAATCTCTCTTGTATTAAATGTGTAAAGGGAAATGTCTGTCTTATTCCTGCCTCATCTCATCTTATTTTGTGGTTAAATAGAGATTGATAACTGATTTTACTGGGAATTTTTTTTTAATTTTAAAAGGAACCAAGCTCCCTTGGCTTCTGCTGGAGCTTGGAGGCTGCCATGATTGTTTGACACTATTTTCCTATGAAACTAATGTGAGGCCTTCTCAATCTCAGTTCAGTTTCAATTAATTTAAAGCACAGTGAGCACATATCATGGTCTCCCAAGTTTCAAGTGGATATAGACAGACTAGTCACATGATAACAAGAGGAGCATCCCATTTTGAAAGGCACTTCAGCATATACATTTTTTTCTGTCAGTTATAAATTTTTTTATGGTAATTCAGAGAAGGTAAATAGGTTAATGAAGCATCAGTGAAGCAAGGTTGTTTCTATTTTTTACACTGATTTATAATGCTCCATATTTATTTTGTAATAACCAGTTAGAACATATGCTTTGTTTGTAGTGTTCTAAAAATAACCAGTGACCAAGGGCATGTGAGAGATTACAAGAGGAAATATGTCACTTGACTGAATCCTATTTCTTATTCAAGTCTTATGACACTAGACTTTTTTTTTTTTCGAAATCTTTGTTGTGGACAATGATTCTTTAAGTGTAGGGGGGAGGGGGTATGCTTTTGTTATCAAGTTTTCATCATGTCAAGTTATCTTTCAATTTGATTCAAATAGTGTGAGTGAAGAGTGAAGAAACATGATCATACTTAACCCTTTCCCGACGGGTAGTATTCATTCA
>NC_051415.1:29629938-29630190 GCF_015228065.2 Penaeus monodon
ATGAGAGAGAACTGCCTATTATTTCTTTAGTCCCTCAGTAGCTTTCATTAGAATAGAGGATAAGGTTATATATGGTAATCAATCAGAAGAATGCAGTCTTTAAGTCTGCTCTGTTTCTTGTGCTTGTAAGCTATGACTGTGCTATAGACTTGTTCATCTTGCCCCACTGCCTCTTGGAATTACATATAATTATTTTTATTTTCATAAGTTATTTTCATGAAAATATTGGTTCGTCGTGGCATACAAAATTTT
>NC_051415.1:29631158-29631222 GCF_015228065.2 Penaeus monodon
TGAACAGACTGATGTCTACCAGTTAAATTTCAGTTAAAATACATAAAACTTTACGACCAACACC
>NC_051415.1:29631783-29632249 GCF_015228065.2 Penaeus monodon
GAAGATAACATCAAGGATGGGGTTTAGGAAAATAATTTAGTATTCTAGTATGTAGAGCTGAAGTTATATGTCTAATATGATTATACCTAGCCTACTTTTTATGTTTATAGGCTAGTTATTAGCATACATAGACACCAGTGCATCTGTCACAGGTCACCCTGGCTAAGGCCATCAAACCTCCATCACATATATACTGGTAATATCGAAATGATTGGCCTCCCTTGCATTTTATTGACAAATATGGAGCCAGAACAAACTCCTTATATTGCTAGAAATCATGTTAAGTGATGATTTATTGTCCTTTGCTGGACTAACAAAGTCATAGACGTTGGGCTGATAACAAGGCAGTATTTCAGTATTGTAATGTGTTTTGAATATTCAAAGAGAAATTGGTGACTTAGTATTCAGAAGCATATTTTCAAGTGGAGTTAGAAAATACCAACAACCTAAAGTTCCATGTAAAAAC
>NC_051415.1:29632666-29632801 GCF_015228065.2 Penaeus monodon
AGAATAGAACTTGACAGTATAGTTAGCAGCAAGTGTATGCATATTTGGATAGAATGCGCCTGGAGATGGGATGGCATTCGTCACCAGGACAGTGGGTGTACCCTTAGCAACAGGGAGTGGATGGGGGACTGCACT
>NC_051415.1:29634390-29634588 GCF_015228065.2 Penaeus monodon
AAAAGGGGAAGGTTGTGAAAGGTTCCGAAATTAAAGGGTTATGTACATCTTGGGAATGAAGTACTAATGAATTGTAAGAAATATTTAATTATCATAATTTTGATACCCCATACATGAAAACCTAAACTGAAAAAAAAGGGGACTATATCAGAAAGTAAGGTTTTGACTATTTATAATGAAGCAAGAGCATTGTACTGT
>NC_051415.1:29635073-29635726 GCF_015228065.2 Penaeus monodon
TGTCATTATAAGCCCTCCACAAGTGTGTAGTTTGAGAGTGATTTGCACAAGAAGGCAGTGAAATTCTATAAGTACCAAATTACACTGGTATCAACTGCATTGACATAGACAGGTCAAATCTTTTGTGTCATTTTATGATGTTTCTAGAAATAACACAAAGTGTTTAATTCCTTCATAGTTATTGATTACAGCCACAGTCTTCACAAGTGAAAAATTCATGATACTAAAAGGGCACAACTGTTTAATCAGGAATGATATTAGTTGGTGGTTCATCATCTAACTTGGGGGAATATTAATAGCCCAGATGAGAACACCTGTGCAGCCCTCATTATGGTAATTTTCCTTCCAAGTATTGATCCCTGGCAACATTTTCACCCAGTGTGGGGATGTACTAGGAAGTGATCAGCAGTGAATGACACAAGGCCCTGTTTCTGTTCATGATGTTGGGCGTTGCCTTTAGGTGCTCGGATTTGGCGCTTTGTGTGACAAGTTGGTCGAGAGGAGAGTATCACTGATGTGCAATTTTGTAGTGACCTTAATTTAAATGTATTTATAAAAGCAGAGTGTGTTTAAGACAGGAAGCAAGTGTAGTTCAGAATGTACCAGATGTTTATATGACTTGGAGAAATTGGAAAGAATGTAAAAACTATTTT
>NC_051415.1:29635750-29635938 GCF_015228065.2 Penaeus monodon
TGTACAAAGTTTATTGTGTCTGGATTAATCTACAAGGCAAAAGATGTTGAAGTTCACAACTAATCTTGTGAGAGGTGTGCAGAGGAAGGTAAATATGTCTGTATTTTGATTTTTATTCTGAAATAATGACAAGCTGAAAAGAGTCATGCAACTCAAAGGTACTTGCCTTTAGTAGCTACCATGGAAGT
>NC_051415.1:29636754-29638692 GCF_015228065.2 Penaeus monodon
AACAAATTTCTGGTTTGTTTTCAGGCTAAAGGAGTGGATTTAAAACATTGATGTGAAATAGCAGAAACTCTGAACTACTCTCCCAAGCATTGGAAAATATCCAAAGCGTTGGTCCTTTCCCTGATCTACCAAAGACTGCTTAAATTTGTTACACTATACATTTGCTTTTACTTTTTATTTTTATTATTCAACTGTATGATAAAGATAAAGATATGTATTTTGTAATTTTAGCTTTGATTAGAAATACATGTTATAATGTTCATGCCTTCTTTAGTTTCATTTAAGTTTCTCTGCTGTGAAGACGAGTTTCAAGTTAGGTACACTGAGAAAGGACTGCAAATGTTTTTCCATATGAAAGCAGTACCTCACTGGCTGTGACTTCTAGACGTAGTTTCTAATGAGTGATATTGGAATTGTCTTCAGGTTATCTGATCAAAATTTAGTAAAAAAAAAAAAAGATGTATGAATTTATATTGGAATAAGAAAGGTCAAGGATGTATGGGCAAGAGATGATAAGGGGAAAAGGAAAATTATTTTCTTGTTTGTTCAGTGTAAGATTTTTGTTGTTAATTGAAATAAAGAACATTTTAGTATATTTCAATTTTAGATTCATGATATAGTTTACTTGGTATCTAAGTGTTTTTTTTTTTCCAGATTAGCAAGAAAAGGCTCAAGAATGAGATGGAACCATTAGCAGCAGAGAATGAAGACACAGCTAGTCAGAAAGGATATGGGACATACAATGACATCATCAGCCCTATGTCAGAAGAGCAAGGGGAAAAGGAGAATGAAGAGCCAGCCAAGAAGAGTGTCCAGAATACAGGTATGCACCAGGGTTTGTGAAATGTGGTATTCTGAAAAGTGGCTTTACTGCCTTAGGCATCATTGGCATTATTTGGTTTGTTGAAAAAAATATTAGCTAAAAAAATTTGAGAAAGAAAGGCAAAAGATACCCAACTAAACATGCCTAGAACCAGAAATATTATGTTCTCCGAAGTGAATCCTGTGAATTTTTTTTCCTATGAGAAGCTCGTACAGAACTGAAAAATTATTTGTACCAGATGCTTCTCTACCAGCTTTATTAAGGATGCATTTGGAATAATGGAGCTCTAGTAATTACCTAAAAAGAGGGGATAAAATGGTCTCAGAAGGGATGAGGGAATGAGACCAAAACAACACGATCTGCCCACCAAAGGTCCACAGTAATTTTTTACATATTTCCTGTAGCTCTTTTTTATCAGTGCCACTCTGCTTTTAATCTTCTCATGTTGGATGGCATGTAATCATATTTTAGGGAGCTGGGCCTTATCCTGAGTGTGTAGATGTAGGCCCTCAAAAGAAGCCTTTAAAGTCTTTTTTTTTTTTTACCTTATATCCTAAAAGACTGTGTACAGTTGTGTACAGTACAGCCAAAAGAGCAGAGAGTAGGTTAAATATAGGTTTCCCATGCCTCTAATTTTCACCTAAGGGGGGACTGATGTTTTTGTGAGGTAAAAAATTAGTATTTATTTTTCATATGATAAATCTTAATTCGCCATGGTGAATGCAAAGGCTGAAGCTGAAGTAAAAACAATGAAATGGAATTAAGCAAATAAGATATCAATTTATTTTTAAGAATGCACTCTTCTCTTACCTAAAAGCAAGTGGATTCCCTTTTTGCAAAATATCCAATAAATTCAAAGATAGGAAACTTTCCAAAGTCAAATTTATAGATGCATAAGTTCAAAATATATCCTGAATTTAATCTCTGCCTTTATCCTGGGTCACCCTGTTAATGGATGAATGTATGCTTACTGTGACTACTGTAGGCTAGCTTTGGCCTTTCTAAGACAATCCCACCCACCCCCTACTTCCCAAGACACTCCCGCTATACTGCCTAGTTTACTGACTCCTCAGGCAGCCCATGTTAACTGTATGTAGGAAGTGGCTACACTTATG
>NC_051415.1:29639398-29640105 GCF_015228065.2 Penaeus monodon
TAAAGAAGAATTGCAGACTTTGTAACACAACTGTAAAATATGTTGTTTCATTAACTATAAGACATTCAGTGTCCAGCAAAAAATTTCCTTTCAAAATTTTGTGCTAATATTTTGCAATTGTTATGTACCTGCAGTTATAATTATCTCTTTTACAGACCTGGATTCCATAGAAGGCATGAAGTCTTCACAAACTGTAGTCAGTGGGATGAATGGAGAAGCACAGAAGCCTAAGCTCTCACGACCAACTGGTATGATATTTGGGAATGGAACAAAGGCTGATTTATTTTTACTTTTGAAAACAAACAGTTGTGCAAAAGGCAAAAGTACTTTTCTTTTTGTATATTTTAAAAGGCTTCTTCCACAGGATGGAATTACAGTTCCTCTTTAATTGCAAGTGATAGAAAGATTAGTCTAGAACTGTAATGGTTTCATGTATGAGATAATTCAGGTTTTTCATTTCATTATTGCAAAGTGTGGTTCATGTTTGTCATGTTAGACTCCTTTATTCATATATCTGTTTGCAGTATGTGTCTTTTCTTTAAATTTCCTTCTCTAATTCAAAGTAAAACTTGTAATCACAAAAAAGTAAATAAAGTGTTAATGCCACAGATTTATATGTAGACATTCAGAGAAATACTAGTTATTTTACAGATGAACTTTTTCAACTTTTTCCTTTCTATTGACCTTCTGTTAACTCATTGCTGCTA
>NC_051415.1:29640755-29640852 GCF_015228065.2 Penaeus monodon
TGCTAGGCATATTATATGAAAGATTGTAAAGTTGAGATTTATCTTACTTTGCTGGATATGTTAATTGTAGTATTTCAGTAACATCACTTCATCTTAG
>NC_051415.1:29640880-29641016 GCF_015228065.2 Penaeus monodon
GACTTATGATTTTCAGAACTGAATGTGTCCAGCGATGATATCGATTACAGTATTAATGCCATCCATCGACCAAAAACGTCATTCATCAAAAGAGAAAGGAAACAGGTAAATATAACTTGCTGAAGAAAAGGGTGTG
>NC_051415.1:29641698-29642486 GCF_015228065.2 Penaeus monodon
TTTGCCTTATCTGACTCCGGGACCTTACTCAAGATGGGTTACTGTAAACACAATTAGTGTGTGAAAGTTGATGTTTCAATAACTGTAAGTAAGAAAATCAGTAGGGAAATGAAAAGATACATAGATATATTTTTAAAAGGTTTTACATATTGAAGTTAGCTATGATGACTGCTGGAAAAGAAGCATTAGAGTACAAGGGTATATAATATTCATAAGCAATGTTTGCAAGCATGTCAATTTGGGTTGTTGATCCTTTTTTTTTCTAACACATTTCAATATTTATTACAGGTTCCCCCCATAGTGATAACATCTAATTCTCAGAGTCCAGTGCTAGGTTCCCCAGATTCTGATGGTGATATTCTGGGCTTCATCGACCATACTCCTGATCCTCTTCCAGATTCTACAGACTGTAAATATACTCACTCTTCTTTAGTATTATTAACCCATTCATGACAGGTGCCATGTCTTCAGGTCTTGGTGAAAATTTCCAGATACCTGGTGATGCATCAGGTTGCACTTAGCCTTCCAAATTCCTGTATTTTTCTGTTGACAAGGTGTGATATTGATGGTCAGAGAGTTATTTGAAACTCAGAATCACACAAGGGATAATCCCTTCTTGATTGACAGTGCCTATGCCATACCACATTCTCACAACTACCCTTGGACTAGTTGATGCAAACTAAAAGAATGTGGTGGAAAAATACAATATGAGATATCATTAACTGTTATGAGCTGTGGAAAGGCATTATATCCCAGGCATTAGTAGAACTTAACTAGTTTCCACCCTG
>NC_051415.1:29642971-29643320 GCF_015228065.2 Penaeus monodon
AACCATGAATTATGATACTTTTGTTAAATTCATCATATTTAATATCATGGTCATGAAATTCTTAAAGGTGAGATAGATAATATTTGCATAAGGAAATATTATACTGTAGTTTTAGTATTATAAAGTTATGTATATATAAAAAGGACTTCTTTATCCCCACAACCTTCCAGATGCAAGAACGCATACATACTCAAAGGTCTTCCACATCACAAAGTACTCCGAGCTCATGCCTGGGGTCTTCATTCCAGAGCAGCCAGTGCATTTGAACATCAGAAATGTCCAACCATCACACTCCCATATCAACATCTTCAATAATCATGTGTAATTATTTTCATTGTTTCTGTCTATC
>NC_051415.1:29643447-29643532 GCF_015228065.2 Penaeus monodon
AAGATTTTATTAAGATATTGTGACAGTAAAATCATAATATTTTTTCTTTATTTTCAATATATATATATATTCACATTGGATCATA
>NC_051415.1:29643710-29643996 GCF_015228065.2 Penaeus monodon
AGGAGAGAGGGCTTGTGTATCAGGAAATCACCTGTCAGCATTGGGTTAAAGGCAACTAACATTGTAGGAAAATACTTTTTTTTCTCTCTTTTTGATTCTAGTCTTCTGCATGAATATTACACCTCTAAATATATCTTTGCTTTTCAGCTTAGTTATAGAATTGGAACATGGAGATTTTAAGTGGTCTGTTCAGAGGAAGGTGAAGAATGTCACATCGCTCAATAACATGCTGTTCCTTCTACGGTTTGTACCTGATTTCATATTTATTTTGTGTTTAATATAATGC
>NC_051415.1:29644031-29646184 GCF_015228065.2 Penaeus monodon
TTCTGGAGTTTTATCTAATTCTTTCTTATCTGTAATTCTCTTTTTATACTTGTTCACAATTAATTTATTACTATTTACAATCTTAACATTTCTTTGATAGACAAATACTGTGTATATGTCTCTATTATGGGAGAAGTGTCTAAATTAAGCAGATTTTTTACATGTTTATTTTGATGTAATTTTCTTATAAATGCTGTATGAAATATTTAGTAATTAACAGCCTTCAGTAGATTGTTTTTAGTTTGTGTTTCTTTTTTGCTTGACCCAGAAGTATAACTATATTTTACTTCTTAATCAGCTTTCATGGGCCAAATCACATTTTAAAATCTTATAAAAACAAATTATATATTCCTTTATTAAATCGTTACTGCATATGCTCCCATTTGTGCCTGTAATTTTACTTACATTAGCTCTTGAATCATTACAGAACAAAGCTAAAACTACCAGCTGCAACAAGAGGAGCTAGGCAGCGGAGATTGAGCATGCGAGTACAGATGAAGGAGGCAGATAGAGAGGGTGATGCTGTTGAGAACGTTGGTACAATCAACAGAAAGGGATTACTCAAGTATGTTCTTTTTGATGGGTTTGCATTAAGATGATTATTGCTTGATAAGATCTACTTCTTTATCCTTGCATTGTTTAAGATCATAATTGTAGAAAAGTTTCTACAAATTACAGCTTAAACATGATCTTTTAAACAAAATTATATTTTTAAGCATGTGACTGCTGAAAGCATGCCTAAGCCCAATATATACATTATTTTCTGATTTGCTACATGTGCACATACACATGCCTACACCCAACCCCATGCATATAATGATGCTCCCATAGATGTCATGGCAGTAAGGCCAAATTTCCCTTTGCTTGATACTGTCAGTGCAATAGATGCCATAATTGTCCTTGGCAACTTCTTACATTTGCCAGAGTACCTAGCTTGAAGTAATATGTCAAATGAAACACTTAAAGTCTCTTTTTCCTGTAGAGATTTTAAGAATGACACAACCTTAGTTCATTGTGAATCTTACAGTTCAAGGGATAGACTCACAGAGACTGGTAATTTCTCCCACACTAGCAGTCAGACTCAGTTGCAAGCTCACTCACAGTCACCATTGTATTTATCCATTCACAGTAAAACTTATTAACACTCAAATGCATTTGCACTGAGGCACTTAATACACATTCACACTAAAATATTTAGCAGCACATTCATGTACCAACCCTCCTACATACACAAATGCAGACACTACTCATCTATCAGCTGCAGCAAAGCCAACAATAGACTGAGTATGATTCAGGTATCCCCGGCGGGCACTTCAAACCATGGACAGCACTGCGCAGTCAGAGTTGGAGGTGTACCTCAAGAATCTGATGCACCATTCATTGTTCCGCAGCCACCAAGCAGTCCTTGAATTTTTTGAGGTAGTTATGCAAGTCTGTTCAAGCTCAGTCTGTTTAGTGACACTGGGGCTGCACAGTGAGATGTCAATTTGCTCTTTGATGTAGTTCTGTCAACTACTATTGTAACTATTATTGTAACCATCTACATAGTATAGTTCATGTTGATATCTCAGGGACTAAGGGTGTATGAGAATTTTAACATTCTAATTGAAAACATTACTTTATGCAGTTATAGGCATGAGTGAGTGTAGCTTTAGTTAAAATTAGTAAATTCATATTGATTAACAGAAGTTTAAAGGATGGAATGTGATATTGATTAAGAAGTCTTTGATATGACTGGCATGTCAAAGAAAAATTTTGATGAGTAAGTAAGTTTATAAATGTTCTATTTAGTATTAATGCATATATGTAATGTTCATATTCCTGCATGAAGTATCCTTCTTTGATAAATATGAACAAAGCATTACTCAAGGAAATAATATGAGAATGTAAAATATTTTGTTTGATAATGCAATATATTTCCTAAGCATGTAGAAGGATCACTACAATGATCATTTTATGTATCAGTGAAGACCCATTTCTTTAGTGGCTGTGAAATGATTATGTTTTCTTATTTTGTGATTTTCATGTGTTGCACTGCCTTTTGTGTTTGCTGTTGTTGTTATAAATTTATGAACTATCTTCTCTGTGCAACCATTTGGCCTGTTTTTCTCTGCTGCATATTAATTTTATTTTGAGATATGTAATTTCTTCAA
>NC_051415.1:29646652-29647561 GCF_015228065.2 Penaeus monodon
TTAGAAAAAAATAAAAAAGAGAATGATTTGAAACAAGGTTAACACAGAAAACCGTGTAAGGTATGGATAAGAGCTAGACCTATAGAAGAAATAATTGTAGGTATACATAATAAGTAATTTATTGTTGGCTTTATGATACATTTGAGAAAATGAGGAACTGGAGTAAAGTTAAACTACGCAAAACATTCTGACAAATGTTATATTGAGAATAGAATATTAATGTTTTCATCTTTTCTTACAAAGATTTCCCCAGTGTCCTTCGTTAGTGAACTTGGCCAGAAGATCAAGGAAGGATATGTTAAGAAAAGAATTGGGGGCTATAATGGAGGATGCTGTAGGTGGTAAGTGCTTGAATGGTTGTTGGTTTTGTGAGTATCATGCCTGTGAGTGCAAGTTCTCTCAAGCATTGTTACTCTTCTTTGCTGAGTTGATAGATTTATATATATTTTTTCTGTTTGATATTAGTGCCTAGATTTAAAAAGATGGAATACAAATATTATGAATATTTTCTTTAGAGAAATAAAAAAATGAATAAAAGTTGTTTCAAGGGCCATTTTAACTCACAAAACAAGAGATTAATTTTTATCCATGTCCATTATGAATCAAGGATACCTATTGTTATGAATTCAGTTGGAGATTCTCATTGACATTAATAATGTTTTATATGCCTCATTATTTTGCAATGTTGCTATGTTCCTAAGGGGTTAAAATATTGGTTATGTTTTGATAGAGGGATATAATGATAAGTGTCTCATATATACTAGAATGATAGAAATGTAATTGTGCCTAGCTTGCATATGTGTTGAAGAGGATCTGATGTTGAAAATTGTACTGATGATCTCTTATATTTTCAATGTGAATCCATTTTTGCTGGTAGTTGTGGTATCCACTATTGATTTGTGAATCAGA
>NC_051415.1:29647692-29647858 GCF_015228065.2 Penaeus monodon
AAAAAAAAAAATACTGTTAATATTGTTCTTATTATCACTATTGATGGGAACCTGTGCTGGCGGCAAGTTCCATGTGAAATTTTGATAATGGATCAATACATAAACTACAGCATATAACCAGGGCGTCTCACTGGAAAACATATTTCATGTATAAATGTACACAAAG
>NC_051415.1:29647888-29647975 GCF_015228065.2 Penaeus monodon
ATTCACAAACTCATATCTATACACAATGTCATTATCAAATGCCATATGCAAAATTGCAACAAACAAAAGTACATACAGGTGTACGTG
>NC_051415.1:29648071-29648177 GCF_015228065.2 Penaeus monodon
ACATATAACATAGGCTAGCTAACTCAATTAGACCCTGTAACCCCCCCCCCCTTAAGGTATCTTGGCGAATACCTTCTCACATGACCAGTCTTGACCTCATTGTGTG
>NC_051415.1:29648215-29648441 GCF_015228065.2 Penaeus monodon
ATTTGAGTCAGTGTGAGTTCCAGCTTTTAATCATCCGTGGCAGTATCAGCTACCTACCCTACTTACTGTAGATAATTAAAAGGTTTGAACACCTGCAGGACAGGGCCTGAGTTTACTAGCTGAGGGCACTTGTCTAAGTGGTCTAGCACTAAACCTTAGAGAAAGGTCATTCAGCCACTTGGCCTTTGGTTAGGTCCAAATGTCTTCACGACAGATTACTACAGTA
>NC_051415.1:29648553-29649907 GCF_015228065.2 Penaeus monodon
CATGGATTAAAGGATTAAAAGGAATGAATATTGTAATGATACACTGTTGTAACGATACATAGTCCTTTCCATTGCTGATTGTGGTCTGAATTATGATGGTGTTATATTTCATTACTGCTTGAAAGAATTAATATATGTATGGATTACAATATTGATTTTCTTTTTCTCTATTTACTCAGGTGCACAAGTCCATGCACAGGAAAGTACAAGCAACGTTGGCTTGTCCTGAAAGAGACCTGCCTTTTCTTTCTGGCTCCAGAGACTGGGGAAGTGAGAGCTGTGATGTTAATGGATACAGGTTTCCAAGTCTCACGTGGTTACAGGCTCTTAGGAGTGCGTAATGGTCTCCTGATCTCAAATCTGTCAAGGTAAGAGTCAATGAGGAAATATTATTTGAAACTTTTTTTCTTTTTTTTTTATAGTGGAAATATATATATAATAAGTTATTCCATATTTGTATTTGTGAATAACATAGTTTCATCATATCACATACATAATTAATTCATGTTGCATATATATTTCAGGTCATTAGTTCTAAAATGTGACTCAGAATTCAGCAAAAAGGAATGGTATGCTCACATTACAAACACACAGCGTAAATATGGTAAGTACTCTATTCCTCTTCAATAGTTTAAAAGGCTACATCACATAGCTTTAGAAACAATAATTGGTTTTGTGTTTATATTAATTTATACTGTTAAGTGTGACATGCTTTAGTATTTTGTCTTGTGGCAGTTGTGTAAGTTTGAAGCTGTGATGCCTTTGGCTTTCAACTGCATGTGAAAAGACCTTTTTCTTTTGTAGAATTACCCTTGACTACATGTTAATTGCTATCTTCATTGTATACATGAGGAATTATTATTTTTGTTTTACAGGTACAGATTTTACTAGTCAAGACACAAGGTACAATGCTTTTGCGCCTGTTCGAAGTAATTCATATGCATGCTGGTAGGTACTGATAGCTTTCTTTGTTGTTTTGTTATCATCTATATACTCAACATATACATCCTTTGGTGAATTACTTGCAAGATTTAATAGATTTTAATGATGCATTTAATTTGTCTTTTCATGCTGCTTCTTCAGATTAATTTTGAAAATAGGTAAATACTTCATATATTACCATCTCTGTTTTGGTATATTGGTGTTTGTGAGAACATATAGCTTGATATTTGCTTTTCTCATGCTTTTTATACTGTACTGTTGATGGAGAACAAGAGATTGAATATACAGAACCATAATTAGAACAGTGGTGTTTATTCATGTTGATACCTGTTTATCCAGTGATTGCTTCTTGCAATTGACAGATAAATATTATAATGCTCGTGTGGAGAAATTTTCTACATGATACTTGGAC
>NC_051415.1:29650962-29651062 GCF_015228065.2 Penaeus monodon
TTATTACTGTGGTTGGGTTTAAACAAAAGTATGTTTTGTATTTGTTACTGTAAATCTGTTTGATGATGTGTAATCAGTCTTTATTACTTTTCCACAGGAT
>NC_051415.1:29651092-29652485 GCF_015228065.2 Penaeus monodon
TTATTGCTTATTTTTTATTTTCAAATTTGGCTATCCCCAGGTATGTAGATGGTGCACGTTATATGTGGGACGTTGCTGACATCCTTGAGTCTGCAAAGGAAGAGATTTTCATCACAGATTGGTGGATGAGTCCTGAGATTTATCTCAAACGTCCAGACCTGACGGGAAACCAGTGGAGGTTAGAGAGTTTTGTGTGTCAAGTATAGTATTGTTTTGTATGGAGGATATCAAAATGGCAAACATTTGAAAGGAGGATGTATTAACAAATCTGATTCATGATTTATTGAAGCTTGGGAACTGATAAAATTGCTATATAAGTTGAATTTTATATTTCATTGAAGACCATGTAAGTGCATGAGGTAAACAAATTTGACCTCGCACAGACTGGCAGAAGTACTGAAACGTCAGGCAGAACGTGGAGTAAGGATCTTCATCCTCTTGTACAAAGAAGTTGAGTTGGCTCTGGGAATCAGTTCCATCCTCACCAAGGCAACAATCAGCAGTTTGCACCCTAACATAAAGGTAATTAGGCGGAAAACATTTTCTTGTAGTACTTATTGCATAGTGCCTTCCTTTGTTTACTACTTGGACTTTTTTTTTTTACCAGGCACTTTAAACAGGTTGATACTGAGGTTTAATGATATGCAAAGAAAAGTTAGTTAAGTATCCAGGGGCAGTTCTTCAACTAGAGCCTGCTTATAAAAACTCAGCCAGGGAAGAAGTCTATACTTTTCCTGATGTATGCATGAAGTTAACTCAGGGTATAGTGCTCATCATTCTATCATGTGCAAGTAGACATTTATTCAGTGAACACATGAGCCTCAGTGTTTTATTTACATGTATACTAAGTGATTGTCTCAGATTAGTAAGAACTCTTTATTAGCATATTAATGATTCCAGTCTGCAAGTCAGGCAGTAGTGTCTCCACCCTTCCTTACATATCTGGAGTTGAATTAACAAATGTAGGCTGGACTGGAATAAAAGAAAGAGGAATGGTTACTCATCATGTGAGAAGATGCTGTTATGCCATATACTGCTGATCTATTTTCAGGTTTTACGTCACCCAGATCACTATGCAGGAGGGGTGCTGTATTGGGCCCACCATGAGAAGATGGTTATTGTGGACCAGATGTATGCGTTCATTAGTGGCATTGATCTGGCATTTGGTCGATGGGATGACTACAGGCACAAGTAATGCTGGTTTTTGTTTCATTTTTGTCTTTACATGTTTTCTTTCTTTTCTCCCTGATAGTGAGATATGTAAAATGCTGTTTTGTTCTTAAGTATATTCTTTTCATAAATGAAGAGTGACTTTATATGTTGAAGGAAGTAGTTATAGGGAGTATCCACATTATTTATAATTTTTTTTTGAGGTTTTAACCCATTGGATCTG
>NC_051415.1:29653071-29654131 GCF_015228065.2 Penaeus monodon
GGAAGGATATTTTGTGTAGTACATCTAAAATGCTCAGTACTCTGGTATAAAATTGAAAGTAAGGAAAATCATGAAATGGTGAAGTGCCTCTGTTTAGGTATTTTGAAAGTGTTTGTACATCCTATGCAATTCTTTGACTCAAGGGACAGTGTTTAGAAAGGATAAGTATAGTCATTCGGGGGAATTAATGACCCGGACCTTTTAGGGGTAAAAATTGATTGCCCCCATGGGGGGGTTTGAACACTCCTAAATTGAAATCTCTCTCATATGTAGTTAGGAGAAGTATTGAAGTATTTTCTGTAATTTTTTTGGATTTCCAAAATGAAAAATATAAGTATGAGATCAATTATCCCAAAACCTTGGAAAAAAAGTTTGTCCAAACATTTTTCAAGTTTTACTAAATATCCATTTTTTGCCTCAAAAAATATTTTTTGCTTTCCATCTGGGTAAAATATGAATCCTGGGGTATAAAGTGACCATCCTATGTGTTTGCTCAATGATTTTACTGCCCCCCCAGTTTGTGGGGGGGATGTCAATGTGGGGCAAATTATGACCAAGTATGGGGCAAATAATGACCAAATTGTCATATTCATTATTTACCCCGCAATTCACTTTTTACCTCAACTCTTTTTTCCCCACATATGATTTTTTACCCCAATCTTGGTCATTTTTTACCCCCAATGATTTTATTCACAACATAATTTATGTATATAAATATATTCTGGTATTCTGGTCTCCAGAACAATTGATAAAACCTGATCTAGGAACTATACTGTGTAATCTAATCTACTAAATTCTATTTCCAGAGTAAATAGACAGGTGCATTTAATATAAGGCTATCACAGTATCATCTAAAATCTATCAGAATGGTACGGACCTATAAAAAGAAAATGAAGCAATATAATGAAGTTACAATTGCAGTAGCAATTAATGATGTAATAGGAGGATCATCTATCAAGAGAACTGCTAAGAAATATGGAATGAGTAGTGGAATGCTGTGGAACCGTGTCCAGATGAAAAAATCTAATACTGAACACAAGGATAATAGGGTATATAAGTG
>NC_051415.1:29654213-29654290 GCF_015228065.2 Penaeus monodon
GAGTTTTCAGTTGTAAATGAACCTAGAATGGATACTGTACAAATGTAATATATATACTGTGTAGCCTATATGTACAG
>NC_051415.1:29654316-29656174 GCF_015228065.2 Penaeus monodon
CTTATCACCATTAATTATGTCACAGAATCCCTTATGAACAGGGAAGGAAGATTAGTCTTGGTACAGAGTTGGAAGACAAGTTGAAGAATCTCCTTAAGAGGATGGAAAAGATGGGGCTAGGTCCCACCTTCTTGGAATTCCAGGATATAGTACATGACTATCTCATTGCCACTGATCCCAAGTTAAAATATTATTGGGGTAAGGTGACGAAGACCTTTACAAATGACGATGACGACGATGACATTGAAAAGGTGGAAGTTGACTTCCTTCACCAAAAGGCATTTAGTAGTAACCCACATGACTGGACATGGTGCGAAAGACCAGTAAAAGACATTGAAGTATTAGAGTCACAGTACATATTTTATGGACCTGTTCTCCTAGAAATCAAAAAAGGAGTTTTCATTTTCCCTGATGTAGAGGCAAATGCCTGTCTTCTTCGTCTTAAAAAGGAAGGGCTCTGTTAATTAATTTTATTAACAGAATGGATCTGACCTAGTACTAGGGTCATTATTTACCCCATTCATTTTTTCCCCACGTGATTTTTTTCACCCCAAAACGGTCCTTTTTTTCCCTACAGGCAAATTTGCCAAATTTTTCAAATAATTCAGCTTGTTTAGTGATTCTTAGAGAAAATTCATCTCTATGAACTCTATTAGAATCCAAAGTAATTAAAATTTAGAGAAGTTTCAGCCCTTTTATTTTTTGCCCCTCACAATTCATTTCTTACCCCATTTGGGGGCAACAAATGATTATGTCTTTTTCAGTTATTAAGAAAAAAATATAAAGATTAGAACAAAAAAGTGTACAACATTGAAAGCACAACAGGATTACATATCTTATGGTGTATTTGTTTTTTTTTTAAGGCAAGTATTATGGGCTACAGGATGATGTTAATGAAAACTTTCATTTATTCCCCCGAATGACTATAATTTCTTTTTGGGCATAAACAAAGAAAAGTAGATATACCACATATACTTATGATACTGATGTGTGTTAATTTTGAACTTTTTGTTGCTTTTTCTTCAGACTTGTTGATGTTGGTCATGCTGGTGTTCAGATGTCCTCCCGACCAACAGCATTGGGGTCGGCATTGCAGCAGCTTGTGCGAGGGACAAATGATGTGTTGGTCAATACAATGACACAATCAACACCTAGTAGCCGAAGGACTTCTCTGGATGCTTCTTTTTCTCTTGACCAAACCCAAAGTACTACTGCAAGCTCTCTTTTCCTTAATCCCAGTGATTGTTCACCGAGTGTGCCAAGGTCAGGGACTACAGATAATGAAACCAACACACTAAGCCAAGCCAACAGTCCAGTAAAGGATACAATGACAGTTACCTTTGTCACAGGAAATGAACTTGATGGTGAATGGAACAAGTCTCTCGAAACTGAAAAAGATTCGGGGAATGAATCCAACACTGGCAGATCAATAACCCTTGAGAAAAAAGTAGAGAACATACCCCTACAGTCACCGGATAGAAACAAGCATCACAAAAGAGGAGGCAGTGATGGAACTGCAGATGGAGAAACCCTCTCCACCAGCGAGGGGGAGTACAGCACAGGCAAAATGGGGAGAAGTATAAGGGAAGTGAAGAGAATGGGGCTTGACTTGGTGGAAGAAGTGAAGGAGAAAGGAAGAGGGGTGCGTGCTTGGACGGCAAACAAAATTCCACAGCTGCAGCGGTAAGGACTTAAATTTCAAGGAAATAATCATAAAGCTTTGTTTTTTTGTGTGTGGTTTGATATTGATATGATTTTATTGACTAATGATAATAGTTGCAAGTGATAACTGGCAATGCTTTGGACTACTAAAATATGAGTTTGAAACTCAAGTGTGTGCAGTTTTTCCATTTAATTT
>NC_051415.1:29656952-29657243 GCF_015228065.2 Penaeus monodon
GTAAGAGTGTATTGCTTTTATAGGTATAACATTAAGTAAATTGCATGTTACCCATTTACAGGAAAAACCTTTCTGATTTGGAAAATACTGACAGCTCTTCATCTAGTGATGGAGAGAATGAAGAACCAAAGAAAAGGTTTGTTTGTGTTTTCATTAATATCTAACTGTGATGTGTAAAATCATTTGTGTTTAGCAGCCCTTTCAGGACTTCATTTTATTTTTTTAAGTAATTGTAATGTTGTTTTAGTGAACAGGTTGAATGTCTTGTTTATGCTATAAACATAGAAAGTT
>NC_051415.1:29657625-29658220 GCF_015228065.2 Penaeus monodon
TAATTGTGTATCATGTAATCATATTTAGCCCTATGCTCAATTTATCCCTTAACCCTTTGCAGTATTAAAAGATTTCAAGATAAAGTGCCCAGCAGCGTTAATCAAAGAAGATATATATTTTTCATCTATTTCAGTTGTCCTTACCTTGTGAAGAACTTTTCAGAATGTGATTGTAAAGAAAAATAACAGTTTAATGACAGAACAAGGGAAAGGAATATACCTGTGAATAGTTCTTATTGCTCTTTGTTCATTGTTTGGTTAATTAATACCATCATTTTGAAGATAATTAATGAAATGTAATTTTGATTGCTGGATATATCAGAAAAGAGCAGCTTAAGGGTTAAGTGTTAGTAATTCGGATATGCATGTTAATGATAACTCTACTTCTAGTTTCTACAAACGTCACCGTCACAGACTAGGCTACAAGAACAGACTGGGCAGTTGTTCATCTTTAGCCCAGGCAAACAGTGCTCTTACTGTAGAAGACACAACATCTGTTCATCTTTGGGTTGGTAAAGATTATGTCAATTGGATAAGCAAAGACTTGAATAATCTGGATAAACCATTTCAAGGTAAGGTCGAGTTAAAAAAAAAA
>NC_051415.1:29659227-29659591 GCF_015228065.2 Penaeus monodon
AAAGATAATGACAATGCAAACAGCATATCATTCCATATTTATTATCTTCTAGGAAATGTTACATGTATAACCCTGTTTGAGTTATTTACTTTCAGAAAGTATTCAACAAGTAAATGGTAGTCAGTGTAATACATTTTGTAATTAATGTAACTGATTATTTAATGCATTAAGATCTGATCTATAGTAATAGCATGGCCTGCTTGTTCCATGTGTTGTTCTTGATACTTGAATAGACTGAGAAGTTATAATTGGTAGAAAAATACACAACACACAAACTACATTTGTGTGTGATATTTTTTTTCTGCCTTTCATTGGATGTTATACATTTCTTGAAAACATGCGTCTGTTGCAACTGAGCAACTAA
>NC_051415.1:29659654-29661475 GCF_015228065.2 Penaeus monodon
CCATGGAAACATATAGGGGACCCTGGCTATCATGATACATGTTAGTTTGTCTGTATTTATGTATCTTTTCAACCTTTTGCAGATATTGTTGATAGGCATCAGACACCACGCATGCCTTGGCATGACATAGGTCTCTTTGTGGAGGGACCTGCCGCTCGAGATGCTGCTAGGCACTTTATTCAGAGGTGGAATGCTGTGAAAACAGAGAAGGTAATGGAGGCTATTTGTGTCCTTATGAACTGTATGTTACTAAATTTTGTTTAAGTATATGATGGTGTATATATTGATATGGGATAACATATAGATAGTGTGATGCAGTATTAAGAAGTTGCTACAGTTTTTCTTGTATTTCCTTCATAACAGGCAAAGCCAAATAGGAAGTACCCTTACCTCCTTCCAAGAACCTATGATAAAAAATCATTCAAACGATCCAAGCTTCAAAGAAAACATAAAGTCAGCGCTCAGGTAAGAAAAGATTTTTTTCTTGAAATAACCACAGAATTTATTCCTGGAAAAGCAGATGAACTCCATATAGCCATTAGTGTTGTTGAAATTAGATAGCTTTTATGTACATTTTTATATATATTTAATAACTGATTTGTAGAATGTCATTTAATTAATGGGATGTTACGTATTCCAGGTTTTGCGCAGTGTTGGGAAATGGAGTGCTGGGCTGGAAGAAGAAGAGGCTAGCATTGCTACTGCTTATGCCAGCCTTATTCGGAATGCAAAACATTACATTTACATAGAAAATCAGTTTTTCATTACGTGTGCAAGCAGTAGTGGCTCAAGAGATGTGTCAAATTATATTGGACATGAAATTGTGGAAAGAATTGTCCAAGCTCACAGGTAAGAACATTAAGATATTCCCTTTGGTATTTTTCTCTTAATAGATAATGTGAAAGAAGTGTATCTTAAATGCATGCATATATAGAGAAGTCAGAAATAGAGAACATAGGCAGTGTGTAAGATAATGGCAGACACAGAAACACACATTCACAGACAGTCATACAGACATGAGCATTTACATACACTATGACAATTAAATGTTTGATGATAAGTAAGTTATGAATTTATAGCAAGTACAAATGTCTGAAAGTACAATTCTATTCCACAGCAATAACGAGGTTTTCAGGGTGTTTGTCCTGCTTCCACTTTTGCCTGCTTTTGAAGGCATGATTGGCAAGTCAAGTGGTGTAGCTATGCAGTATATTGTGTATTGGAACTATGTCAGCATCTCAAGGTAAGTTTGAAGAATGTGTTAGTAGGTTGAAAAATATCTATATTTTATTTATTGCATGATTGTTATACTTACTCCCTTTTATGTTGTAGTGGTTTACATTCATGATGTGAATCTGACTATAAAGATGTATGGCACTAAAATATATGCAAATGTTTTTGTTGTAAACCCTCATTGTACTCTATACATATCATCACACTTGTTTTTTTTGTTTTTTTTTACATCAACAGAGGAAGGAACAGCTTGATTCACTGCCTGAAGGAAAGAGGAGTCAATGACTGGGAGAAATATATATCATTCTGTTCCCTGCGGACACATGAGTGCCTGGAGGGTCGACTTGTCTCAGAACTTATATACATCCATTCAAAGCTGATGATTGTGGACGACCGCTTTGTCATTGCTGGTTCAGCTAATATCAATGACCGAAGTCTGAAGGGAAACAGGGACTCTGAAGTGTGTCTGGTCTTGGAGGTAATGCTATCAGTTTTTTCTCCTTTCCTTTATTTGTGGAGTAGGAGGGGAGGTGGCAGTGATGCTGGAAACTTATTTTTTCTGTTTTGTTTTAACCCTTTGCCGATGGG
>NC_051415.1:29661862-29663466 GCF_015228065.2 Penaeus monodon
CATTTTTCATTCATTTTCCCTGTCGGCATTGGGTTAAATAGTTTGGTTGTGATTCTGATTATGCCTTGTTTATACTTTGATCTTATCTAGAGTTTGTTATTAGTGTTTCTACTAGACTAATATATAATTCTTTTAAGTAGTTGATGCAAGTTCATTAGATGTTTCTTTTCTCAAAATATTGAGTTTTGAAGTCATATATTCACAAACAACAGCCAACATCTGTTATAATATATAGCTATTAATAGAAAAATATATCTTTATAATCCAGAAGGACTTGTTTTTTGTTTTATATTTTTGCTTTCAGAGTAAAATCATAAAACATGTTCCTAATTACATCATTGTTTTAGGACCATGAGTTTGAGAAAGGCATCATGAACGGACAGAGCTACCAGTGTGGAATTTTTGCCGGAAGCATGAGGAAGTACCTCTTCAGTGAACATCTTGGCATTGCAGATGATGAGTCACCTCTCATAGATGTCACAGACCCTGTTTCAGATTCCTTCTTTATCAACATTTGGTGTAACATAGCAAAGAAAAACACACTTATATATGAGGAGGTAATGTGGGAATTTTTCATTGTCTTTTTTTTTAGATGCTGGTGAGAATCATGGGAAATTTCTTCATAATTTGTGCATAAAACTTCATGACACATTACTGTTCCTGTTTGAAAGTATTGTATAGTATGAGTTTTATTTGCCAGCTATTGTTCCTTTTTTCAGTTGGTAATGGTTTCACATGAAATATCTCTATATGATGACAATACTTATTTGAAGTTTTGAGTAGACTTGGCCTTCAAAAATCATACAATTATATTTGTTTCAGGTCTTTTCATGTTATCCCTGTAATAGCGCCACTACTTTTGAAGAAGTAGACAGATTGCGCAACTCAACTTCAAAAGCAGAGATGAATCCTTCTGAAGCTCTTGTGAAAGTGAAGGAAATCCAGGTAAATGACCTTATGTTTGCATGCATTGCTCTTGTGAATTGATGCTCTTTAATGACTAATACTTAATGTCTGCACACATTCTTATATTCTTTACAAATATATCTTGTAAGGATATTTTTCTTTATTCTTTTTCCTCATTTCAGGGACACCTGGTATGCTTTCCCTTAGATTTCCTGAAAGATGAGACACTAAAACCAGGTCTAGGTAATAAAGAGTATCTTTTGCCCATGGAAACCTGGACGTAGGTTTGAATGTTAACAAGATAAATGATATTATCTAAAGGATTCTGACTTTGTTGTCAATAATAGAAATATATTACTTTTTACATTTCTGATAAGATAAAGTGAGTGGCACAAGATCTTTGATATAGCATTGTTATCTGCCATTTACATTTGTGATACAGATTTTCTTTAGTATAGTACTGTTTTCTGCCATTTACATGTATGATTCAGTTCTTTTGCATGTTTATGTGAATTTAATTATTTATGAATTGACTGGTTCAATGAAA
Organism: Penaeus monodon; assembly: GCF_015228065.2. Classification (NCBI taxonomy): domain Eukaryota; kingdom Metazoa; phylum Arthropoda; class Malacostraca; order Decapoda; family Penaeidae; genus Penaeus; species Penaeus monodon. The sequence continues at coordinate 29,663,316 of NC_051415.1, forward strand.
ATGTTTTAGCATTATTGATATAAAGGCAGTCTAGTAAGTATGTGATTATAGTTTATTGAAACTTGTATATTGGATTTGAATATTTAGAAAAGTCCAGTGATTTATATTAAAATTATATGTGTATTTTTTAAAATGTTTCTATTTTTATATG
>NC_051415.1:29663522-29663857 GCF_015228065.2 Penaeus monodon
AATGTTTTTCATTTATATGGAAGTGGTCTGAGTATAGTATTTATATATATTTTACCAATTGATTTGATTTTTGAATTTCATGTTACATTTTTTTATGATGTGCATATTATCATGACTTATAGTGAATTGAATGAAATTATGATAAACATTAACTTTTAGTTTGGATATCCAAAGATATTGCATAGAGATTTGTGAATAATCCATGAAGACATCGTTTAGATTAATTGACTTTTTAATGCTGGTTGTGTCTATAGAAGTGTAGGGTGTATAAGAACTTATGGAGTAGTCAGCGTGATACATGTTAATTTCCTTATATTCACTTAAAATAACAATTG
>NC_051415.1:29663962-29664411 GCF_015228065.2 Penaeus monodon
GGGATTTGAAGAGCCAGGCAGGGCCCCAGGATAAGTCATGGTTTGGAGATTAAGTCTATTCTTTTTCAAATTAGTTATCATATTATTGTTATCTCAATTTCAGTAACTTGATGCTTTCTTAATGTCAAAATCACTGGGTATGTTGCTGAAGTCTATTTTTTCTAGCAGCTTCATTTTCAATGCCTAAAACTGTCAGATCTGTCAGCCTGCCTTGTGTCAAGTCAAGAAATTAACATTAAGGAAGAAAGACAATCATGGGCCCACTCTCACAAAATTAAAACAGAAATTTTGCATTTCTCACTGTTAGTAAGCTAGAAGAATTGTTGTTTTGTCATTGCAGTCAATTGTTTGGAACAAATCAAATATTCAGTGAAATAATGCATAGAAGCAACAAATTTTGTGGGGCTCCAGGATTATTGCCCTTTTTACCCTATCTTGACCCTATTGCC
>NC_051415.1:29664502-29664593 GCF_015228065.2 Penaeus monodon
CAGAATGATATGCATTTATTGAATGGAGATGTATATATTTTAGATAATTTGTTATATTTCATGTGTATTTGTTAGAAAAGTATTACAGATA
>NC_051415.1:29665020-29666442 GCF_015228065.2 Penaeus monodon
TGGAGACTATGGGTTAAATATGGTATTGTAATGGCAGCACCAACAGTTTTGCGGGTTAAGTACTCTTTAACTTGGTGAAGTTGTAGAAATTTGCATTGGTAGCAGTTTCTCAACATCAAGGAGTTTTAAACTGGAATAAGGATATATCATATATATTTATCTGGGTCTTTTATTATTCTGGATTGATTTGCAGCACTGTATATATAAAAGTATACCATAGTATCACTTCATTTAGAATATGTTTTCATTCACATCTTCATTTTATTGTTTTGATAAACTAATTGCTTTGTGCCAAGTCATTTAAGTACCATTATCTATTGTAATCCATTAAGAAGACAGTACAAATAATAGAATTTTCACCATTCCAACTCAACTTTTAGACCATAATTGCAACAGTATAGTCATTTACAGATGAATATATATGAGTATACATAAATATTGGTAAAATTATCAGAAGAGGCTTTTGGGCTTTGCTATCATCTATAAATAGTAATAATGACTTATAGTGATTATCTGTTGGTAGATATGTTGTATATAATAGAGTATAATGATTTCAAATTTCTGAAAATGCTGTGTTGTTTGTTTATGATCTCGAGAAGCATATATGTCAAGGGCTTAAGAATGTAGTTATTACTGATCTGCACTTTAATGTTATGCAGATAGAATCTTTTTCCTTGTTAATACCTGGGTTTATGATATTTTTTAATAATTTTTGGAAGGTGATTTGTTGGTGAAAGTTTTTTGATATGTTAGACTGCATTTTGTTGATAATATCCAACTTTGGTACTGTAAATGATATTGTGAAGGACATATATTTTTTTTTTGTTGGTGTATGTCTCCAACATCATCTGTCATATTTTACAGCATGTAAGATGCTGAGGCGTATAAGATATACCCCTATCTTCAGTGTCTAATTTAAGGTCTTTAATATAATTTTGCATTTAATGTCACCTGAAATGTGCATAGTAAAAATAAAGGTAAAATGGTGGAACCTCTTCAATTTGCATTAACACTGTCTGTTTACTTGTTGTTGTCATGTTTATCATAAAGCTGAACATTTGCACCATGGTTTGTCTTTTGGGAATAACTGGTTGTGAATGTGAATGTGAATATTTGGTGTTGATGATGTAGGTGCTTTGAATAAGGTTTTGTTAGTTATCTCTATTATTTACTTGGATCATTTAGAAGTTCAAGTTTCTTTTTAATATTAAAGGATGTTTCTAATTCTGACTGAAAATACTAAAAATCTAGTATCCTGGTGGGGAAGAACACACAATTGAAAAGTTAGGTGCTGTTTTTCTGTATTTTGGAGTTGGATTTCAATACCTGTTTTATATAAAGGTTTAGAAATAGAAGTGATATTAAAAACAGTTATGCTTCTTTTAAACTGGAAAATGCTGTAATTTTCAAACATACATTATC
>NC_051415.1:29666791-29667375 GCF_015228065.2 Penaeus monodon
TGGTGATTTTGGACTTTTGTAATAAGATTATCTTGTGCAGTTTAAACCCTATTTTTTCCCGTCTTATAAGAGTTAATAGAATAGCATATAGTAAAGATCCTGTTACATTTTCAAATAACTGTCTACACACACAGAAATGAATAATTTGTCTTAATAGATTGTTAGGGAATTCAGTTTTTTTTATAATCAAATGTGTTAATTTTTGTGTGTGCATGTGCCTGTACTTATATTACCTTTATTTATGTTTGTATGTATTTAATAATAGTCCTTTCCTTTTATTTACATTAATTGCATAGAGACTGTGCACATAGAAGTTGAGATTTTTGTGGGATTCATTTATGTTATTTTCTTGATCTTTTGCGATTTTCACTGTTTTATTACTGATGATATCTTTAGATGTGAGAATTATAACTGTCTGTGTTTTATTGTTTGAACTTACTGATATTATGTTAGTAAAGTTTTTATTTGTCATATATCTACTGTACACATTTTTATTATACAGCAGCTTTTCACTTATAAACAATTTCTTAAGAATTTATTTCATGGTTGTCTTGTATGCTCTCTCAAAAGTGTCCTTCCAAAGA
>NC_051415.1:29667423-29668052 GCF_015228065.2 Penaeus monodon
GATGAGTTAATTCATCTATTGTTAGTTGAATTTATGCTTTATGCTGTATGAAATTAATAATTGAATACAATTAGAGTTTGTTGGTATATAGATGAAAATAAATAAGTCTTTGAAAATTATTTTTTTTTTTTTCCCTGATTAATTTCATAGAACTCTCCCTTAGGCCCATCCTTCTAGAACAATAAATCCTTTTTAGTGAAAGGGGAGGTTTGGACAGTGGAAAGAATTATGATCACTAATCTGAAAAACAAAAAAGACTGAAAAACTTCACTAACATCATCCTAATGGTCCTTAGGTGCACATAAATGAAGCCTACAACATTAGTTTCTTTTGTGAAGTATTACTCTGACATTAGTATTGAGGAAACTGAATAAGGGGCCAATAATAAGATAAAAAAATTTCTTTTCTCTTACCCAGCTGTACTTTCTCTAAATCTGTTTAATATCTAGGCACTACATACAACCCAGTTAATATCACTACTTGAACTTTCTGTTTTGGTTTCAATATTTACTTAAAAAAGGTGATGAAAATGGCTTTTTATTACAGTTAAAGTTCAAGTACTAGATGCAGTGCTTATGGGACAAAGCAATATTGGAAAAGGGAAGAGAATGAGAAATATAAGAGGGTAA
>NC_051415.1:29670437-29671042 GCF_015228065.2 Penaeus monodon
TGTAGTGATATTTCGACCAGGGACTGTAAAACGCAGTATGGAGTTGCCATGTAAGTACTAATTGTACGGCAGTATTTTGAAAAGCATTACTGGTTATCTCCATAGCATTCCTCATCATCAATTTTACCTCAATAACATCCATGGTAATAATCTAACAAGCAAAATATACGTAAGCCTGTAACCCTCGCTACGAGTTACCATGGTAACGGCGACGCCACGGGGAAATCACGCGAGCACACACCAACAGACTAAAGAAGTACACTTTTGAAGTCAATAGCTAGCGTCAGTCCTATTTATTCACTTTACGATGAACTGAATACAAATCTTAGAGTCGAACCCCCAAATAATTACCAAAATAAAAAGAAGTCGAAACCATGTGGAATCACGCAGAGGAAAATGAGTATGACATGCCAGACCTTGTCAGTGACGATGGCGAGTCTGCTTTGGATAATATTGAGGATGACGGAAGTGGCAAAGACTTAAAGTCAGCTGTGAATTTATGTCAGGAATCCTCCACTTCTCTGATGACCACAGTTTCTTCTCTAAGAGCGCAGGTATCAGCATGAGCACCAACTACTTTCATTTTTAATCATCTTATTGAAAAA
>NC_051415.1:29672200-29672413 GCF_015228065.2 Penaeus monodon
CCACTAACAAATATTTCTTTTAAAGTTCAGCAAGCAACTTTTTTCTTTCAAAAGCCTTCACCATGTCGGGAATTTCCCCGTGTTAAATATAGCGATTTGTGTAATGGTGTCTGATCTCTGGTATTTTGAAGAGCAACAGTGGCCTTGCATTTAAGGTGACAGGGTGACAGGCAACAGAAAGGGCGGTGGTAAAGTCATTGTCTTTTTAGGATA
>NC_051415.1:29672439-29673024 GCF_015228065.2 Penaeus monodon
CCGAAAGACTGTTATTTTTTGTAGTCAGGGAAAAAGCGATACAAAATAAGGAAATTTTAAATATTTGATATTTTAATACTGCTTGCGAGATGGTTAGTTATTGTAATCACTTGTTTTAATGTTGTATTAGTGATAACAACCAGGATGGTATGTTACTGATAATAAAAACTGATAAATAACATTGACATGATGGAAATACTGACATTATACGACTTTGTTTTCCTATCAATCGCAAAAACGAGGAAGAGAATATGATAAATTAAAATATCCCATCCAAATATATTAGAACCATATCGCACCTCATCTTAAACAAAAACCTCCAATGACGTTCCTTCACAACAGTTACCAGGCAAGCGAGGAGACGGCGCATCGCAGAAGGCGGGATCGGGGAGGCAGCAGCGCGAATGGGGACAGATTGGGCCCTTAACCCTACAGGTGTTGTCAGAGGCACTTGGGGAACAGCACCCGCACCTGCCTGGTCTCACTAATGCAAATGCGCTCGAGATTTGTGCTCATGTTACAGATCTATCTCTCCAGTTTAAGGGTAATGTGGTGAATTTAGATATATCTATCTATCGGGCAATA
>NC_051415.1:29673117-29673742 GCF_015228065.2 Penaeus monodon
TTTCATTAATACTACTTTGCTTATGTGTATCTATGCGGCTGTTGCTTCAATTTCTTAGTTGAATACACATCAATTATAATGATATTGACTGTCAAATATCCTTATTAAAATGAGAGAATGAGCTACTGGGAATACCATAAATAAATTTCTCAGTATCTGTTCTATTAGTAAAGATAATAGTAGGAATATCTCTGTTATCAGCATTTGCCATGAATGTATTCTTAAGTGCATTCGATAGATATGAAGAGGGTTCTTATCGCAGTCTCTATCACGTGGACATGATTAAGGTAAAAATAGAAACCCTGCCAAGATATCCTTTCTGTGGAAATTCTAATGACATTTTTCATCACCTTAAAGTGAAATAAATGTTTACGTGTATACGTTTTTTTTTTCAACGTAATGATGCGCACGGAATCCCGAAGGTGACTTCACTCGACGACATCACACTCCTTAGTAATCTTCAGTTTGTGAGGCAATGGAATCAGTGTTTTGTGACATGACGGCGCGAAGTAGTAGATCCAAATAATAGTTTTGCTCATCGGTAATTGTGTCTAACCTAGATGTTTGGATCAGAAACTTAATAGATTTGTATAATAATGCAACAGTTATATTTTCTCCTCAAACC
>NC_051415.1:29674155-29674513 GCF_015228065.2 Penaeus monodon
AGTTATGTATGATCAAAGTTTTCGGCATATTCATTCTGCCCTTTATGTCTTTAAAAAAAACTTGCTCTATGTTATTATTTTATTGTTTTAGTCATCAGACTGAATTTTAACCAAATAATTTATAACAGACTTTATGATTTGTATGTGCTAAGTAAACATTTTCACTATGCAATTATTTTGCCGAGGCTATTTTTTATTGATATGATCAGTTCCTCCTTCCCAGCATTATGCACTTTGAGCTTAAATAACTGAATTAACTCGTAACTAAACCATTATTTCTGAAGAATTTAGTATGTAATGTAATGTATATATATAAATGTAGCAGCTCATATTTTCTTTATTACTGTCTCTTGTGGTT
>NC_051415.1:29674554-29675220 GCF_015228065.2 Penaeus monodon
TCCTATTCATCACCAACACTAGATAATCAAATCACAATAATTATTAATCAAATTTCTCATAGGAATACAGTATAATACCTACTGCATAATCACTAAATCTATCACAATAATAAATCAAATTCCTAGACATATAATACCTAATGCATAATCAAATCAAAATCTATTACAATATTATAATCAATCATATTGCAGTCATTAATCAAATCACAATTAGTCAGATCGTTATTAATCAAATCACAATTAGTCAGGTCGTTATTAATGAAATCATTATTAGTCAGATCATTATTAATCAAATCATTATTAATCAGTTCTCTACAGGAATTCAATATCTCATACATATCCCATCCATGATCAACACTAAAAACTCTTTTAATCACAATCATTGTTAATCATTTCACTCAGGTTTAGGCAGCCTCGACTTCATGTGGATGTTCCGCGCCCTCACCAAGCTGGAACTTAGTAACAACAGCATTACGGTCATCAGAGGCCTTGAGAAACTTACACGTCTGACCTGGCTTGACCTTTCCTTCAACCAGGTAAGGCCGTCTGGCTAGTATTTCAGGTTTTGAATTGTTGGGAGGTTATTGTCTTTACTTTTTTTTTATTCGAAAGAGTGTATTTTCAAGGTTGATTGGTATTGTGTAGGATGTCATGGGAACTGCTTGT
>NC_051415.1:29675753-29676039 GCF_015228065.2 Penaeus monodon
TCCTACCAAACGCTATTCAGGCAAATGGCAAAGGGCGTTTAATCTGAACAAAATGTCATCCCGTTTGATTCACGTAATCAAGTTTACCCGTAAACCACACCTTCTTTCTAAAAAAAAAAAAAAAATTGTCACAGAGATACAAAATTATATATAAAACATGCAGGTGATGAAGAAAATAACTTTTTTGCGAAAACAATGAAAGAAAAACCTTGCTGGGGTTGGTCGGCCTCGACCGCCTGGGCATCTCACGCACTCAGTAAAGAAATGCAAAGTTCATCTGAAAAGG
>NC_051415.1:29676379-29676454 GCF_015228065.2 Penaeus monodon
TTTATTCGAAAGAGTGTATTTTCAAGGTTGATTGGTATTGTGTAGGATGTCATGGGAACTGCTTGTTATTGAGGT
>NC_051415.1:29676963-29677074 GCF_015228065.2 Penaeus monodon
TCCTACCAAACGCTATTCAGGCAAATGGCAAAGGGCGTTTAATCTGAACAAAATGTCATCCCGTTTGATTCACGTAATCAAGTTTACCCGTAAACCACACCTTCGATTTCT
>NC_051415.1:29677093-29677255 GCF_015228065.2 Penaeus monodon
TTGTCACAGCGATACAAAATTATATATAAAACATGCAGGTGATGAAGAAAATAACTTTTTTGCGAAAACAATGAAAGAAAAACCTTGCTGGGGTTGATCGGCCTCGACCGCCTGGGCATCTCACGCACTCAGTAAAGAAATGCAAAGTTCATCTGAAAAGGA
>NC_051415.1:29678126-29679325 GCF_015228065.2 Penaeus monodon
ATTCCGTCAAATGAAAGTCAGAGTCACAAATTAGCTACTGTAACGTGTAGCCCACAGTTCTTTTTCCATTTCATAATGTCTACGCGTAGACTTCAAGAATAGATTTGATAGATTTGATTCTGACCTCCTTGACATATGTTTCCTGTATTTCTGTTTATATATTTCTGCATCTACAGTCTCTTCTCTAGTGCTCTTCCCATTTATCTCCTCTACACTATAAATGAAAGTGTAACAACAGAAACGCAATTTTTTTTTTCGATATTAACGTGATATTTTCTTCACTGACTTTGTATGAACACCTTTGGCACAACAGGAACGAAATAAAATCGTTTTTGTTTCGATTTCAGAGTGGATTAAAAAAAAATATTTGCATGTATACCATGTTGTATGTGTTTGTGCAATTGTGCGTGTTTAAGAAGATGCTCTCCCTTGCAGATCGAGCGTATAAATGGTCTGAGCGAATTGCACGAGCTGGAGGTCCTGGCGCTGCACAACAACCAGCTGGATCGCGTTGACAGGAGGTCGCTGCTTGCCCTCTCGAAACTGCAGGTCCTCACACTCGCCAACAACAACCTCTCGGATATTAATGATGTAAGAAATACTGAGGGTGAGAGCTTTTAAAAAAATATGGTGCGTTGTTACTTACTATCGTTTAAAAATGTTCATGATTATTCAGTTTATTATTGCCCTTCTTAAAAGAGTAAGATCACTCGATGTAGTTCCTGATCATCGTGAAGTAAGTTCACGTTAATAAAACCCTCTCTCATTGACAACAGGTCAGGTCACTTCGCGTACTGGAAGAACTAGCGAGCGTGACCTTAGCAGGGAACCCCATGTGTGACTCGCGCTATCCTAACTTCGTCTTGGCTCACCTGCCCCGCCTGGCTTACCTGGACCAGCGGCGTGTCACCCCAGCTGCTCACGCCGAGGCTGCCCTTCAGTACAAGTATGTGGTGGAGTTACGGTGCTACTTATGACGATGCTTTCATTTCATTTAGATTTATTTTTTCCTCCATTTGAATGTATATTTTTTTATTTCCGGGTCACAAGTGCTAGTAGCCAAGTCATAAGAAGTTGAGAGCTTTTAAACTCATATTCTTTCTTATTTTCCAGTGATCACTATTCTTCTCTTTCCAAGTCAGAAATCTCTTTTTCGAAACAATAAAAAAGTGGTAAAAAAAATCCCCTGACCTCACCTC
>NC_051415.1:29679346-29680102 GCF_015228065.2 Penaeus monodon
GTTGTCTCTCATCTAAATCTTAAATTTTCTTGTAGCCTTAGATCCGTAGTCTCAATATTCTCCTCCCTTTCAATCATACATTTCCTTATTTTTCCAGTAGTCTTTTACTCGAAACGCGAGAGATAAAATGATTTAAAAATCCCGCTATTCCCACTTCGTTAATTTTTCCATTTTCTCCCATCTAAATCTTTCACAACTCTTAAATTCCCATATCTCAGTCGCTGAGACATTAAAAAAGAAATATTTTCAACCCTTCCGTTTCTTTAAAAATTAATTAACTTTTATTTCCTCTCATCATAAGTCTCAGTAGTCGAGGGATAAAAAGAAAAGACCATACATATTTAACCCAATTTCCATTTTTTTTTTCAAACCACTCATTATTCTTATCTAACAAAGTGAAAAAATGATAGGCCTCCTCCCACTTCATTTATTTTCCCATTTTCCTCCCTCCGAACCTTCCGTTTTCTTTTATCCCCAGATCGGAAGTGTCTGTCGTCGAAGCGCAAGAAGAAAAAGGGAAAGTGAAGGAACGAGAGGCAGCTGAAGCAAGGAAGTCCCAGGAGGAACACAGGAGAGCCGGGGTCCTGGCGCTTAACGACGGGTCTCTCTTCACAAGGATGTTCAGGGGCGATAAGGACATGGGTGTTCTCCTACAGCTGCAAGGGATACATCCTGTCATGGCCAAGTGGGTTTTGGAAGGGCAGGTTTGCGGGGTAGTAATAATCAGAAACGATAATAAGGTTGTAACAACAACAA
>NC_051415.1:29680840-29681069 GCF_015228065.2 Penaeus monodon
GACCATTAACGAATACATAAATGAAGTTTGCCTTCAACCACAAATGTCACGATCTGCCGTGTTTTTTATCCTGGAATGCAAGTTAAAACGTAAAATATTAAGAAATCCTGCTTCAGAGTTGGGAAGTAAAGGGACATATTTTGATAGCGAATATTTATTTAAATGCGCTCAAGTGGATAAGACCGTAAAATATCTTAGACATATACAAACGTGCGGATAAATAAACGAT
>NC_051415.1:29681262-29681689 GCF_015228065.2 Penaeus monodon
AATGAGAATTAAAGCAAAATCCAGCACCCACCCGAATTCTCTGTTCATGCTCGCCTGCTCTCAAAATCTGCTTTCTCCTCCAGGTACCGCGACCAGTTCAATGCTGTGTGCATGAAAGTGTTCAATGCTGGCCTGGCGCATGAGGAACAGAGGCAATCCGAGTTGGAGTTGCTGCACGATGCTCTACATCTGGCCAAGAGAGACGCCGATTGTTATGCCAGAGGGTGAGATGCGTCCAAGATCAAAGATTTGATTCGTTTATGTAAAGATGATACGAGATTCGGTTCGATTGAGTGAAGAATGAATGGGATTCGGTTCGATTAAGTGAAAATTGAATGAGACTCAGTCGATTAAATGAAAATTATATGAGATTCATTTCGATTAAATGATATTCAGTTCGACTGAGTGAAGATTAAATGGGGTTCGA
>NC_051415.1:29682337-29682574 GCF_015228065.2 Penaeus monodon
AAATTTGGATGAGTTTCAATGTCAGTCTTTTCGATTGATGCCGTAGTAGCACCATGGCGATACAATGGCGTCACATAAACAGCGGTTGAAAGTTGAAAGTGGCCGGAAGAGAGAAGCGAGACTAGCTATGTAATTTTAGGGATGGGTCAAATTTCATGTAAATACTTACCGACGTTAAAAAAAGGTAATAAGTGGTACCATTTACCAAAACCTTTTTTAAATAATTGTCATGCATAA
>NC_051415.1:29682595-29683384 GCF_015228065.2 Penaeus monodon
GGTAAAGATGAATCCATCCAGAAATTTGCCTTGTGACGAACAGAACCCGTATTGTCGCTGAACAGAGGGAGTTGTCACAACTTGGCACCAATGACAACACCACGTTGGCTACAAGTTACCGCCAAAACGTTACACTGTAAACCAGACTGTATTGTTTGCCTACAATTGGTTGCAACTGCATCCGTTTAGGGAAGGCAAATGACCTTGTTTTTGTCTTTGTTTCTACGTCACGCATTTTCCAGTGTTTTCTGGCTAATATTATAATATTAATATGGATGGTTACGAGGCCGTTCCGTGTACTAACCCTTCCTCGTGAATTTGCAATTATCACGGTTATTGAATCTTACCCTTTCATAACCACTTTAAAAAATGACAGATCAGCTCAGATTATTGAATTTTCCTAAGTTAAGCTTGATGCAGGTCGTTTACTTACACTAAACCATCTAATCTAATTCCCAAGATATATCTATTATCTCGACTGTGTACCTCAGTTTTCACAAAAGTTGTAAAACTAAAGTCCTATATTCATATAGAATTAAGATGGATCAATCACTTGAAGTAGTAAATAAACGTAAGCTCTTCAAGTACAAAATATAGCAAGTGATAATGAGACACAAAGAGAACAATGGGATGTATTTTTTCTCTCTCTCTTGATGTTGGGCAATCAGTGTGCCGTGATCTTACTGTCGATTTCTCTGTTTGTTGTCCTTTGTAAGAAAAAACAGTCTCAAACGTTTTCTATATTCTGTATTCTTTTCCTGGTGGGATATAACTGTCAAAGTGAGTTTG
>NC_051415.1:29683415-29683537 GCF_015228065.2 Penaeus monodon
ACATCCGTGCGCGCGCGTGTGTGTGCGCGTGTAAACCAAACCTGTATCACTCTAACTACTCTCTTCAAACCATTTACTTTTAGTTGCACGTAGATGTCTATGTAACTATATAAGTCCAGACC
>NC_051415.1:29683568-29683906 GCF_015228065.2 Penaeus monodon
TGATTCCTCAGAGTGGTGAAGAAGCTTGAATCCCAAGTAGAGGAAGTGCTGAAGACGGCTCATGAACTGCGAGAAGCTGAGGAGGCCAGCCTAGGCGATGACCAGGTAAGAACAGGTTGAAAGAGTTAACCAGGCAGCGGGAGAGAAAGGAGAGACAAGGTGATAAGGATGTGAGTCAGTGATCAAGACCAGCGTGACCCCTCGAGATTCCACACTCAAGGGTGCGACGACCGGCCGACGACGACATAAATTGTTGATACCTTAGCTACTAACACTTTCCTATTTACTTAGCTTACCGTTATGCATACTATATATAAATATATAAATATAAATATATA
>NC_051415.1:29684032-29684104 GCF_015228065.2 Penaeus monodon
TGAAACAACAGGATTGTAGGATAGTTTTAATCCTCGAGGTTAAACGTAGGGGGTTAAAACTTTCCTCTAGTC
>NC_051415.1:29684823-29685282 GCF_015228065.2 Penaeus monodon
GACATTACCTCTGCTCAGACGATCGAGTCTTGAATGGATACTTGTTTGTTATCGGACGGTTTTGTCAGGGGATCTTTCTCGCCCTTTTTACGGTGTAATAATTACAGAATGGTGACAAAATGGGATAGAAAGAAATAACAATATTTACTAGGTTAGCTATATCTGTGTTGTAATATTTCAATCCCACTTCATCATTAAGCGTGCCAAGATGTATATTTTTTTTAACTAGTTAAGAGAGTACTGGGAGCAGTGATTTTGATGCGCTTCCATTCTTGTTTTGTTTAAAATCTTTCTTTTAACGTGTACAAATATATGAAATATTAACTTGTTTTCTAGCAAGAATCAACATTGCCCTTTTCGTATAAAAGAGCTATTGGGCATTTACGATGTGAAATCGCTCGAGGGTCTAGGAAGTGTGAACAGAAGAAAAAAGAAAATCGTTGTTTGGTGAAAATGTGT
>NC_051415.1:29685495-29685588 GCF_015228065.2 Penaeus monodon
GTATTCTTGTTAACCACAGAGAGTTAGCGTGCGTTGAAATAAGATTACTGCAGATAAAGTATATAAAGACATAATTATCAGCCTGATAGCACC
>NC_051415.1:29685664-29686397 GCF_015228065.2 Penaeus monodon
GTGAGGGGAAATGGCCATACAATCGGCATGCATGGAACAATGCGTATAAAAAACGCATTTATCCCTACCCTTTGCACTGCTCTGTTTATGAAAAGGGTATTTACGGAATGAATAGTGAAATGTCCTAATTTTTGCTTATTGTGAGAAATACTTTGTTGAATTATTTTAGTATTCAATGTTATATAAAACTTGTAAAGTTCGCCACATTTTGAATAAAGTTACATCCGTAACGTAGTGTTATGAAAACTTATATAGCATAGCTTATTAAACTATACCGTTACTTTGGAGTAAATATTTCTGAAGTGAAAGGAACATTGTAAAGGCATGATTTGATAATGAGTTTAACTCATTATCATTATTCATAGCCATTTTCTACTTTATCTTTCCTTTTGTGTATCTTTACTTAGAATGTTTATTGTAGTTATAAAGTATGCGTATGGAATTATAACAGTTCATTTTACCATAATAATGTTATATGTTATATGATGTGGAAGAGAAAATATGCTGTTTACGAATGCAACGCAGGTTAATTGTACAGTCTTAAGTTTACAAGCATATTGTAAACATAATGGTTATAAATGTTCCTATTAATCACATACATGTTCTTTGTTCTTCTCTCTCACACAGACGAAGTTATGTGTCCACATGTCTGCAACAACCCAATGTGATATCATACGCCTTGTAGCATAAACAGATGAAACAGCTGTTATAACTCGGATATTTTAACGTTTTG
>NC_051415.1:29686437-29686560 GCF_015228065.2 Penaeus monodon
TGGAACTTTTTGCCCTCAGTGTTATCACTATCTGAATTATCTATAAGTCTATAAGTTGGACCTTAGACTCACTTGTCTTTTCGCAGAACTGTAGAACTTTATGACGGACATTCTAAATATTAG
>NC_051415.1:29686627-29689130 GCF_015228065.2 Penaeus monodon
CTTCTATACTTATGCATCTATTTCTTGGTCTAGGAAGCCCATGCAGCCCGAGTGACGAAGACTGTGGCACTTAAAGAAGAATTCGAATCCAATATTTGTACCATCACCCAAGACCTCCTGAATGCTGAGGTTACGCTGGCTGATCAAATCAAGGTCAGCAGAATTGTGTGAAAACTTTTTTCTTATTATATTTGGCAAATTTCTCTCATATCTCACGCCTGGATTAGTGTGCTTGTTGATTATAAGGATACACACAAGTTGATATTATATCATTTTAGCTTAAGTATTATACACATCAGGTATAGTTCTCATTCTTGTAGTAATAAATCCTGATATATGTTACTGCTATAAAGATAGGCCTATATAAATATTTTCTCTCACTTTCTCTTTTTTTTTATGAAATGCATACTGGGAAAGGACGTAGTAGGACGGGCCAGGGAGGAGCTGGGTACTCTGGTTGGAAACTTCCTGGAAGAGGCCGCTGCCGAGCTCCAAGAAGGGCGTCGACTTGCCTATTCCTTCTACTGTCGCCTGAGGGAACTAACGTCTAAGGTAGAGCTTCAGTTTTTCTGTCCTCTATATTTAGATCACTGTCGTCGACTTTAGTATACTGTTGCTAATACTCGTTATGATGGTGCTAATTATCAGTAATATACTCACTGTTAATATTATATTTATTAGATAGATGAGTATGAATTTATTCCATAATGCAAAATGTCATTAGTGAAGTTACGGAAATCTGGATATCTTAACTACGTATCTAGCAATCTGGAATGGAATTGGTTATTTTCATTCATGGAAGTATGGAAATAAGTAGTTGATTTTGATATTCGTAATAAATTAATGAAAGCTGGCAATAAAAGAATGAAAAAGTATCTTCGATTTCATATACTATATATCTTTACAGCGAGTTATATGTCAGTTATAAATTTCATAAAGACACTATTATTTATTGACTATTGTACTAAACTGATTTCTAGGCATATTTCACTAGCCTTGATGAAAATTGTGCCATTATACTCAACTCAACATCAAAGCGCACACATACACACATAAATAGCAATATGCAAATCTCAGTATGATATAACATCGGTATGTATTAAATAAAGCATTATTTAGCAAGTTATTGGAAGGCACATACCCTTATAAACATGCTTGAACTAGACACCCTAAACCAGTGCTTAAATTGAAAGTTTAAAATAACCGCATCAAAACTAGTACATACATACCTGTTTTAAGCACCAAAGAAAAGTTGATTACCGTTATTGGCTCCTGCATTGTTTTGAATATAAGGTTTTAAACGCACCTTCTTTTAAATTTAACAATGCAATTCCCTCATGTTCCTCAGTAAAGTACCGGAGATATGGGTAACAAGTATATAACTGAGTAGTTCCGGTCTAATTTCCGCTGTACGGCTTGGCCGGGTAGACACATTTGAAAATCAAAAATATGGGTTTGGCTGTTCGAGCCTGATTGGTGTCAATATATATGTCACCATGATGTGAAAGTATATATTTATGACTCCTCTGATACGCGAGAAATTTTATAGCGAGATCATGCGAATTATTTTATGTAATTCCGTTACAGTTGGAAGTTATCGTATTCTATAGGGTGTATTATTATTTTATCTGAGTAATCTCATTCATTCATCGTTATCACATTTCATAGCTAAATATTACAAGTTTAAGTTATCAACAACAACAGTGAATTAGCTTTTCCTATTCCAACCACGTCTACCAAGCCGTGATAAGAAACTACGTGAATGTTATTTGATGAAAACAAATTGGACAGGTAAGTAAGACCAATCATTAGACTTGTTTACAAATGTTTGATTTACACGCGTGCAAATATTTACCCCAGGCATGTTAGCAAGTCCTGAATGCAGACATGTTTATAGATAAAATGAAGAAGGTATGTTAAGAAAGATTGTAAACTTGAAGTGTCTAACGATTACAGGAAAGTTGGCCATTGTTAAAGCTAGTTAAATGGTCTTCGTGTTTGTTCCGTTTAGATAAACGCAGCACCGGATATCCTGGTTTATTGTTGACTTCCTCGTCTCTCTATTATTTCCCCTAGCTGTACTTAATTCGTTTCAATGAGCTACTTTACTGCGTCTTTTTGTATGGAAGAGGTCGGAAGATTAATTTTTGTAAAGAATTAAAATCAAATGAATCGAGAGTAACGGCGAAAAAAGCCATATGAAAATATAATTAAAAGAAGAGACAAGCTTATTGCCTAAGAAAAAAGAAGAAAAAAAAATCAACCATTCGCTTAATTTCAACGTGAGAATGAACTCAAACAGCAGATACCAGTACATGATTTGCATAAAAATTTAATTTGCACACTACCTCATATTATGAACGGTTTTGCGTCCTATTGGCGTAACTTGTTCATAATGTTCAACACTGTGATATATTACATTTTGCATCTGTCTAATTAATTTAGTGTGAACTTTCACCTGTTTTTTTTCGCTAAAATTTGATTCACCGTGTCCAATCCTGTG
>NC_051415.1:29689519-29689929 GCF_015228065.2 Penaeus monodon
AGTGGCGGCGTGAGCTCTGAAGAAGCGGACCCGAGGGCAGCGAAGGTGTTCGAAGGCGGAGACACCCTGACGGCGGCGCTGGCGGGGATTCACGATCGTCACTTGGCCCTTATAGATGCCAGGGAAAGTGACCTGCAAGACCACCTTCACCAGTGGCTCACAGACACTTTGAATCATATTGAGAAGTAAGTGTTTCGATGAAGTGGGACCGTCTTCTATATTCCGAATCCTGTTTCGATCAGTTTCGAACACTACACACGTGCACACGCAAACAGAACAAGCATTGGCACACAAACGCGCGCGCGCGCAGAGGGCCTAAAGCATTAGTTTTAGACCCTGATAAAATAAACAAGCAGCTGTTATATTCTCACTAGACTGCTCAGGGAAAGTTGAAGCCCCCTCCCTTCCTC
>NC_051415.1:29690001-29690334 GCF_015228065.2 Penaeus monodon
ACGTTCCTCTAGCTGTTAACTTTTCAGAATACATGCCTATTACTTTCAGACGTAGTCATTAGGTGGTATGCAGGCCCTTTACTGCAGTGTAGTGTATCAAGATACTGTCTCAATATCATTTTTGAAATGATACAGAGTTTATATATACCCAATCACTATTACACCAGAGTCTAAGTGCAGATATGCAATACAACTCGAATGATGTTGCACAAAGCACTATCAACGAACCCCAAAATCAGAAATTAATAAATGTTACGGACATGAAAACAGCACTTCAGCAAAATTGAGAATAAGTAAAAACGGTGAACAATATACCAATACCTAATGCTAATC
>NC_051415.1:29690381-29690977 GCF_015228065.2 Penaeus monodon
TACTTATTGTAATCTACAACAGTAACAGTATTCTCCGCATTCTAAAATCACACTGGCGTAACATTCACTTACTCTCGACGCAGCTACGACAACACAAACTACATTCACTCTCTCCTTGTGAGCAGTAAGGACATTAGGCGGTTTGCCCTTTGGAAAAAATATATGTAAATGCTGGGAGTGAATGAGCTTTTGTACCGCGCAGTTATAAGCAGTGGAAATGTTTTGGGGAGAGAAAGCTAACAGGAAGATATTTGTGTGGGGCTGGCTGGACACGAGACACCGGCGTGTGTTTTGCCGTCTTTTCGTAACGGAATCAGACTGGGGAAAATAAGAGAACAAAGGAAGGCGAGGAAGAAATGTAACAGCTCCTTCCCGGCTTGCGGAATGAATCGTGGAAGATTTTATGCAAAGTGCTGTCTTGTTAAAATGCACGTTATTTTATTTTTTATATACATGTCATTTTTATCCCAACGATACAATGTGTTGACTTGCTAAAGTATATGTCCTTGTATTTTAAATTGCATATTATTTTTATCTCAACAAAAAGGTATTTTTTGTGGTGTAATTCGTCACCAAGTACAAGGTTAAGTTGGTTC
>NC_051415.1:29691034-29691161 GCF_015228065.2 Penaeus monodon
TGCTATTTTATGATTGTAGCTATGCCTTATGACTAATATATTACTTATATGAGAATGAATACAAATGAAAACTATTTTCTTGTTAAAACAATTGCAATATCATTATTCTAACAGTTAAAAATACGAA
>NC_051415.1:29691918-29692274 GCF_015228065.2 Penaeus monodon
ATACAGAACGAGAAACTCGCATTTCAAAATGTGATGTTTTGTCGTCATCCACTCATTGCAAATGCCTGAAAATTTAACCTTTTTAGATTTCTTGGAGCATTATTCGTTCATATAATGAACAATGTTTCGTAACGATATCACAATCGTTAAATAATTGTTACATACATCAGGTGTGGTTTGTGTATGCTGGGGAAGGAAGTAAGTGAGATGATGTGAGCTTCCCTCGTAACTGTTGACGTAAGTTGGTAATAAAAGACGTTATTATTAGTTATGCAATTTATTGTAAGCATTTGGATTGTTTTCAATATTCTATTATTGACAAAAAAAAATTATCCCTATCAAATTTATATTAAAAG
>NC_051415.1:29693719-29694554 GCF_015228065.2 Penaeus monodon
TTTTGATCAATATAATTTCTGGTCGTCACCATCCATTTCACACATAAAGATTTGTCATTGTAATGCATTCAGATGTATAAAGTATAATGACGGGAAATACAAGCTATTACAAGTGATAAAAGAACACATGCACAGAATTAGCAAAACAATTTTTGATTTGCCAGCTAGTCCACGTCTTATCAAACGTGGGGCTAAGCCTAGTTCAGCATGAGGTCAAAAGACTAATTGTTGTACCAAATTAGATACAAACGTTATTTACACCGCCTGTACTTAAAACAGCAACTGTTTGCTGGAATAACTATAGTATATTTCTAGGCCGCATACTATATACTCATTAGTACGTTCTTAGTTTCAGTGATCAATAACTACCATTATGTTATTGTTTGTAGATTGTTTGCTTGTTTTCATCTTGTTTAGATTACTTTTGCTAACGAAGTATTTTTCATGAAAGAGTATTGTAATTTTTCCTTTTTGCCATATAGAATATTGCTATAAAATATAAAATTGATAATGGTTGATGAGCGAAATTAATTGGAAATACGGAAAATGGAATAGAAATACACGCATACAATCACTCACAGTATATATAATTTCTCTGTATGAAATTGTACACTTAAACATTCATTCAGTGCAATATTATAGACTACAGTTGAAATTCATAGTAACACAAGTTTTTTTTTTAATTCTTTATTGTCACTGTAAGACATAAAAAAAAAAAATCCTATTTTTGTTATTATCGTTATTTGTTAAGTTTTCCTTTGATAACATCCTGTTTCCGCCGTCTAGGTCATAGGGAAAAAGGGCTTCAAAGGGCTTGAATTGGGTAAAGTGGGAT
>NC_051415.1:29694713-29695047 GCF_015228065.2 Penaeus monodon
CTTTATAACAAAACTGTAAAACCAAGCGGATATTCGACAGTGTGTAAGTAAGGCATTAGTTTAGGTCAGAAAGTTATGAATGAGTTGCCGAATTTTGTCATTACCTGCTAGAACACAAGAATTTATACTGGGGGAAAATAATCACGCTCTCGTGAATCCTTTATGAAATCCTCAGTCGTGACATTATTTTTTAAATTGATTTCTTTTTCGCAGGATGGAGTGGGCAAGACATCGCAGTCGAGTTGAGGAAATTACGACCCTCACGGCGAGACAGAGGCAGCTTGTGTATGACGCCATGCCGCTTTTGCATGACTAACATGTAAGGGCATTCCTT
>NC_051415.1:29695469-29696239 GCF_015228065.2 Penaeus monodon
ACACACTCGTGTATTGAGGATTTACAGATTTGTAAGACCTTACATATTTTTAAGCATTGTATTATTACGAATTACAGAATTTCCGTGGCTTATTTTTCTATACTCCCCATAAGCAGCAACAGGAACTGAGTGGCTGGTGCTGACAAACTGATACGTACCACCTGTGAACCAGCGCTGAGTGTGACGCATAGGGATTCTAAAAGAAAAATAAACTAATTTTAAATTGAGATCGTTCACATATTTTGCACGCATCCATATCGAGATACGTTATACACCAGGTTGTGAATGAATATATTAACTTTGACATTTCTTTTTAATGTCTGTGTTTTCAAATAAATGAATGAAAAAGTTGAATTCTTTGCACTAAGCCCTTATCTTTACGGACGCCGGTGGGGCGACCATATATATACATACTCCTTGAACGAAACACTTACGTTATAAGGATGTTGATTTATTGTTGGGAATAAATCAGGTATGTTAATGAATATACTGTATTCGTCGAACATACTTTATTACTCAAAAAGGCATTAAAATCTTATTGGTCGCCGCGAATAATCGAAACAGTGAATAGATGAGAGAAGAAAAAATAAACTAATGGTGAGAAATACAAGGATGACGCATATTTCATGGAGATGACAGGAGAAAAAAGTCACGAGACATTATCAGGATATGAATTCCCATAAACCCTAGACTCCCAGCTTATTAATCCACACTTTAGATAATAAATAACCAGGGATTATATATGAGATAACTTCCTGGAATAGGAACAC
>NC_051415.1:29696483-29697806 GCF_015228065.2 Penaeus monodon
CAGTGTCTTTTTCGGTAAGTATTTAAAGTGCAGTCAGTCGACCATTGTACAAGGCTATCAGAACGTGTTTTAGTCATGCGTAAATAACCTTTACAAATTGCGAAATGGCAACACCAGTGAAAGTTTCCGGAAATATATATCGCAAGTAAATATATCATATTACCATACTACTACACTAAAACACACACGGAGATTCATTCGTCCACATTTTTGGCTTTTGGAACAACAGCACAGACATTACATTTACTGAAAGAGAACAACACGAAAAAAGTATTTCAAAAATTTCATTAAGAGTGAATGAGCGAGTGACGTCACACTTCAAAATGTCGTTCTTTGGAGGCAACCCGTTTGCGACGCCTGTGGGCCAGAAAATCGGTAATTATTAACACCTAGGCATAATTACCTAGCTTAAAATTAGTCCAAGACGTGTATGAATATATGGTGAATACCGTGAGTGAGTGATAAGCTGTGTGTCATGTGGAAATGCGCGAGAAAATAGAGTTGTTTACATGGTTTGGGAAGCTGTCATATGAGTCAGCTGATGTCGTCTGCTCTCTCCTGAGTTGTCGAGTCGCGAATATCAATTAAAATCATGGTCCCTATTTTCTACTGGATCTGGATTATCCCTTGTTTGACATCGTACCCTCTTGTAGAGTGTGAATTAAGGACACTCACAGGGGTAGAATGATATTAACGGAGAGTGGAATGTATTACGCAATTGCTTATAGAGAAATGTTGAACAGCAAACCCTCATTTTATTAAGTTTATCATTGCATTTGTTGTGTATTTAAATGTATTTTCATGCAATTGAGAGTGTGTTTTCATCAAGTTTATGTGTATATCTAAATCTAATAGAAGAGAATCAATCGATCTCAAGCTCTCGAGGGTGTAAGATGATCTAGATAAGTGATCATGTGACTTGACAGATGAAACATTCCATTGATTTAATAATTCCATCTAATTCCTGCTACATATTTTCATTGAGACAGGTGTAGCGGGTGCATTCTGAATAAGGTTGTAACATTTGGTTAGTAATAGATAAAGACAGAGACATTATATGTCTTTTAGGGCCCTCAAGTATAATGCATTTGAAATCTACTTGATGGATTCTTGAAGGTTCAGTGATATGGATTATATGAGAACACTTGTTTTCTTTCTTAATATGATTTTGTTTTAGGACCTCTGCGATTATGGTATGTTTGGGAGTGACAACGGTACTGTAAAAATAGATAGTGTCAGCGTTCAAATGAATTTTGGCATTCTTACACTGAGACACTCAGAGAGACAGATGAAACATCTATTATGTGAACTTAAGATACCAAT
>NC_051415.1:29697860-29698433 GCF_015228065.2 Penaeus monodon
TTTTTAATTTCTTTCTTTTTTCATAATTTCTGTATTGTGTTTGTATGGCTTCACGTCATATCCCTGATGGATTTGATAGAAATTAATTATATATTTTACTGACAATCCTAAGTTCCTCATGATATTAAAGGCAGAAGGAGCTATGAAGAATAGAAAAGGAATGTCAGATTTACAGTAAAAGTGTGAGAAAGAAAAACCAAAGAAATTCATTCTGGAAGTCGTGACACTGAATTACTAAAGAGGACTTAAGTCGCACCAATGAAAGGAAAGGCTGTGAATATCAGGAAATTTGAACTATCAGGCAGTTTATTTTAAAGAATGTGAGTTAGTTATTTTTTATTGTAGTTGTTTAAAGAGAGTGATCTGAACAAAGGAAATTAAAAGAACATATTTCAGAAGTGCATAAAGGAAAAAAAATATTGAAAGTTTAAAATAGTCATGTATTTTTATGAAATAGATCTTAAAACCTTTTTAAAAATGTTAGAAACTAGACAAAAAAAAATATAAACTACACAAAAAATATTCAGAAAAATAAAGAAAATTATAAATGTTTCAAGGGCATGTTATTTTGTT
>NC_051415.1:29698526-29700566 GCF_015228065.2 Penaeus monodon
AGTGCATTTTACATTGTTCATGGGGACTAGTATGAATGGTTGGGATCACCAGTGAAATTTTTAAAGTGCATATTATTATGCATATTATTAAATGTTATGCAGAAAAGGAGACTAAATCTGGCTGCAGACAGCAGAATTATAGTAACAAAATCTTATTTGGAAGCCTAGTAGAATAAATACTTGAATTCAAATTTCCTTGTCTATTTGAGAGATTCTTACTTTTCAATTCCATGATATGAGAGTGTGTGGCTGTGGCTTAGGTTAGTAAGACCTACAGAGTAATTATAGGAAATGAATAAGTATTTTACTGACCTGTTGTTTTGTGTCCTCTGCTCCCAAACTATCATTTAAAATTATGAAAATCATAATATATTAATGAAATAGTTTCCCGATGTTCAGTCAGCTCTTAAAGTTGAAATTTCTTGTATAGTTGCCTTGCTTTAGGCAAGGATTGATGTCAGTAAGTCATTGTTGACCAGAAATAGAAGATTCTTTTTAGTGTCTTGTGTTTTATGAAAAGAAAGAGTGCCACAATATGAACAGAATAGGAATGCAATATTTCAATCATATAAGAGGTTCTCATCTAACTGCACTGTTCTTGAACTTTCATTGGTTTTTACTAAGTCCGATGAGGAGCTCTTGACAAGTTTAAAACATCTTTTTGTGGAAGAGTTTTTTTTTTTTTAACCTTGTGTATGTGTTACTGTGCTTGTATTTTTTATGTTATATGTGTTGGGAACTTATACATTTTTATTACAACAATTGCAGTCATGCATTTTTGAGTTACTTTGCATTAAATTTTGTTGTTATTCCTCATAATAATTAGATTACTAATTTTTAGCAATTGTCAAGGAATCAGATCATATCTTGAAGCCAAAGGTTTCTGTTAGATATATGTAAAATCCAGTTTCGAGGGAGTAAATTCATGAAAAATATAATAAAGAAAAACAAATTAGATGTTTATTCCCCTTACCTCAGTGCTGACATTTGTTGATACATGATTGTCACTTGTAAGGTTTAGACTGAAGTATTTTCTTTATAGATGAGAATGGTTAAAATAAAGTATGTCAGACGCTGATACGTTCTTATCAAGTATAACTTTTCACAAGTTATTGTAACTGTTCTGAAGGGTAGATTATATTGTTCATGGTCTTCTGCTCTGATTTGCTTTTTTGATTTTTATGAAGGGGTGTTGGAGGGGAGGGTAGAAGGTGTGGGTCCTCTTCAAAACTTTATGGAGAATTATAGTCACATTATATATACATAATGCAGCTCTAAATGTTTTGATTTGCTTATTGATTACATTATGTTGTGGCTAAAGACTACTCTTGTTTTAAGGATTTAACTAAGATAATTTGCAAGAAAGATATCCCATAATAATGTGATAGTTTTATCTCAAGAAATGATAAAGAGATGGCACTTTGCATAGGAAATATTGCTTGGATGAGTTATATATAACTTGAATATCAGTGTTGAGAGCAAGTGGTGCAACCTGATGAAGTTGGGTGAGACCAGGATTCATTAGTGTGCAGCTCCATGTTTAGGTTGGCTCACAACTAGACTCATCCCACCCATTAAGAAGTGGATTCGTGACATGATTAGGAATCATATATCGTCTGTGGCAATTATTACCATTTCAGGAGATGCAATGCACCAGTGCCAGTTAGGTTTTTTAAAGATCTCATTGTGCTAATGATTGAAAGTCGGGCTATTTAAACACTCCACTAATAAGGCAGATTAGCCAATGAGATTAAGCACTTGAAACCAATCTTCATATGGTATATGTCCAAGTCCTATAGGGATACTATATGTTTTGACATTGTTTATGCTTGCTGTCCTAACAATTTGAATCTATAATGGGGGGACCTGCAAAACAGTGTTTGTCCCACCTGAGGAAATTTTTAAATGATACCCAAATTTTCATGTGTAAATTCTCAAGATGACTTATTTTTGGCTTGATTGCATACATGTTAATTTACAATTTATACAAACTATTTATGAGTTGAAATGGCATTTTGAAACAATGCAAATCACTCCCCA
>NC_051415.1:29700944-29701180 GCF_015228065.2 Penaeus monodon
GATATCATGTGTTAAAGTTAGAGAATCAAGATTTCCAAGTTACCAGGCAGAGGGACAATACATGATTCTGGAAAAGTTTGTTTTTTAATCAACTGCAACAGGTAAAGAGTTGCACAATAACAGCAAGGCTAAGCACTGGTGCAACTGAGTCCACGTGTATAAGGGTTGAAAATAGGATAGGAGGTAAGATTTGTGGGTAATTGTAAAAAGGATGATGATGATAACCCTCATCATCA
>NC_051415.1:29701420-29701632 GCF_015228065.2 Penaeus monodon
GATATCATGTGTTAAAGTTAGAGAATCAAGATTTCCAAGTTACCAGGCAGAGGGACAATACATGATTCTGGAAAAGTTTGTTTTTTTAATCAACTGCGACAGGTAAAGAGTTGCACAATAACAGCAAGGCTAAGCACTGGTGCAACTGAGTCCACGTGTATAAGGGTTGAAAATAGGATAGGAGGTAAGATTTGTAGGTAATTGTAAAAAGG
>NC_051415.1:29701747-29703669 GCF_015228065.2 Penaeus monodon
TCCATAGAAGGCACCTCTACTATTACTAAGCCAGTCACAATTAATATAGCTGTTACAGCTATACTACCATTTCAGTATTTTTTATTCTTCTTAATAATAGTACAATGTTTCCTGGTTGCCATTGGCAGTTGTGTTGGAACAAGAGTCAGGAGTGTATTCCAAGCCATGAAATGGTCAAAGTCATGAGAGTTATTAAAGTTAATGTACTCAAGTTACTTTTATGAATTTTCATTAGAAAAAAAAAGTATAGGAATAAACCCAGATGCCCATATCAGAGTATCTCAAGAAGGCTAACATTACTCCAGATAACAGGATAACAAGTGCAAAGGGGTCTGTTTGAAATCTATTATCCTGCTAATTTTATTCCTCACAAATTATTTCAGAACAGGCCACATCCGAGACACTCGCATCCGAAGACTGGGGGCTGAACTTGGAGGTGTGCGACTTGATAAATGAGTCTGAGGAAGGCCCCAGGGATGCTGTCAAGGCGATCAGGAAACGTCTCACTAGCCAGCCCAAGAATTATAGTGTGGTTATGTACACTCTGACAGTTAGTATGCAGCAAGTACTTATTTGTAACAGTGGTGGAATGTATGTTTGAAAAATTTGAGATGTGTATTTGAAATTGTGAAGAAGTATATGGTAAAATCAAAGGCAACTTATGATGATATTATTAATTTTAAATAGGAAAGTGTTTTGTAATATGCTTTTGGTTTGGTTTGCTGATATATAGTTTATTTTTTTGCAGGAAGAAAAAGACTATATGTAAATGCAGATATATATTAGTCACTGCATTGGTTTGACAATGTTTTATTTTGTATATATGTTGATTTACAGGTACTAGAGACTTGTGTCAAGAATTGTGACAAGCGTTTCCATGTCCTTGTCTGTAGCAAAGATTTTGTACAAGACCTGGTTAAACTTATAGGTAAGTTTATTCTTTGCTTTAAAAAGTACTCTACTATTAGTTTATGTAGACCTTTGAAGATTCCTTCTTTTTCCATTAGAAACTTAGGTAAAATGTTTTTTGTATATGAGAAATGAACCTTCATGAGTTTGGGTGTCTAAAATGTTATTATGCAACTTGTATTTTGATCTTTAGAAGTTCTGGATATCAATTCTGAATTAGAATCACTTTGTAGAAAATGATGCTTATATCAGATGGTATTTTCTCCAGTTGGAAGAAGACCGGTCTGAAATTGGTCAAAAAAATCAATTCAACTTATGTTTTTGGTATTTAGAAATAGTAAAGGAAAAAATGATGTTGAAATAGTTTAGCTGGGATGTTTTTCCTGGTTATTTGCTTACTAATTTCAAAATTGAAAGTTTTTAGAATATATTCTATTTCCAGTTCACAGTTATTGGTATAGATACAGTAATGAAACAACAAATCCCCCCCCCCCCACACCTTTTTTTCTCCCTCTAAAATATTACTCAATATTAACAAAAAAAACAAGTTGGTCTTTGTCAGTGTTTGACAATATCAGTTGCTGTTTTTTTTCTGGAATCAAAACTAAAAATTATTTTGTGCTTATACACCTTCTGTCCACAGTGCTGAACTCTTTTCTAATTTTGTAGATATTTGCTGTATGTCATTAGCTGACAGCTTTTGATAGTACAAGTACCACGTATGAAAAAATAAAGTAGATATTTCATCCACCGCAGGTCCCAAGAACGAGCCACCACCAGCAGTGCAGGAGAAGGTCTTGTCACTTATCCAGTCTTGGGCTGATGCTTTCCGTCACCAGCCTGAGCTTGCAGGAGTTAGTCAGGTGAGAAATATTTTGGTTAAGATTTTACTTTTTTTTTTAAATTTGTATAGAATTGCTGTGTTAAGTGGATTCTTGTTTTTGTTTAGCTGTAATGTAATGAATGGATTACTAGATATGTTCTAGCTAAGAGGTTGTTTTATCTTTATCTCA
>NC_051415.1:29703739-29704417 GCF_015228065.2 Penaeus monodon
AACAATTTTCCAGTGTGTAAGTTTGTTTAGAGGTATATTGGTTAGTGAATGTGAAATTGAACTGAAGTAAAACCACAGTTCCTTAGCCAATCCTTGTTCCCCATAGACATGATGATGCTCAGATTTTCATGATTTGGTGTTTGGAGAGGCTGGATTTACATATCAGAAAAAGATTCTCCTGTGATGATATGTTAAATGATTGTCAAGCAGCAAAGCAATGAAGTTTAGAATAGTTACTACAAGACTTAGAAAATAGAATTTCAGTACAGTGGTATGTTTATGTAGGCAAAGGGTGGAATGGGAAAATGTGAAGGAAACTATGGATAGGCCATGAGATAGGAGAGGAGGGGACAAGGCTTTCTTATAGGTTGTGCAGTGGAGAGAAGCTAGAGTGGTACGAAGATGAGGCAGGTAGGGTGGGGGTAGGATTAGGTAGGATGGGGAGTACTGGAGATTGAGTGGAATAGAGCAATCCTGCCAGATGTTAATAAAAAGGCAAGCATAGGACCAGACAACCCTGGAGGACCAGTAGCTAGTTTCTCAAATATCCCACATTTTTTTTTTAGTTCTAGCCTCTGTGTACTCCACAGCATGTATTATGGCAGGCTGTGTCTAGCTCTGTTGGTTGCACGAGATTAAGGGCGACTGTCCATCTGTTTGTCATCAACAAAAATAGTG
>NC_051415.1:29704524-29706054 GCF_015228065.2 Penaeus monodon
CACTTGTGTCTGTGTTCTACATATTAAGACAAATAGAGTATATGACTACTTTTTTACCCTCCCCACCATTCTGCAAGATCACTGTGAGGGTGGTAGATCAAGAGGTGATCAACAGTGAAGATATTTTTTTTCCATACGTAAAAGAAGTTTATAGGGTTTCCCGTTTTTGTTTTATTGACATTTTATTTTTTGGTGCCTTTATTCATTATTTAATTTGCCAGATACTCTCAGGGAAACATATGTGCATTAATACACATAAGAAAGAAAGAAAAAAATTAATAGTAAATTTAAAACCAATAAACATAGCAGAGGGTCCCCTAAAGACAATCCACAAGCAATATATAAGTATTTGTAATTGTTCTGGCAGTAAGTTAACTGTCTTTGCAGGTGTACGCTGACCTGAAGCACAAGGGTGTGGAGTTCCCCATGACCAACCTCGACACCATGGCACCCATCCTGACTCCACAGCGGGTATGTGCTTTTTTTCCCTTAGGTTTGAATGAAAAAATTATCTCCTAATTTTTGCTATTTGTGTTCCTCCTCCTCATCATTTGATTCCTTCTGTGTCCAACTGAAAATCAGAGAGTGTAAGATGTGGTAAGTGTGTCACTTTCTGTTGTTTTGACTGTGATTAGAAATATTACTTTGTTTTTTCTGTAGACGGTAGCAGCTCCAGAACCTCGTCCTCCCCGTGTGCCCTCTGGAGTACCCACATCTCCTCGACGTCAAGCAGCCCACCAGCCTCCACCTCCTCAAGCTGCACCTGTCACCCTAACAGCAGAACAGCGAGCCAAGCTGCACAGCGAACTAGATGTTGTGGAGTCAAATGCAAAAGTCTTTAGCTGAGATGTTGTCTGAACTTTCACCTGGCAAGGAGCACCAGGATGATGCTCAGCTGCTGCAGGTGTGTTATAACATATTCTGTTTTATTATTAGTATTCTCAAATGGTGGACTTTTATTAGGAAATGGTTGACATTTATATTTTTGTAAAGACAAATCAATAGACTTTAATCTCAATTCCCATTTTTTTGTATTCTGAAGGAATTACATGCAACCTGTCGAGCAATGCAGCAACGGGTGGTTGAACTTGTTGGTCGTGTGAATGATGACCTTCTCACAGCTGACCTGCTGCGTATAAATGACAACCTTAATAACCTTTTCCTAAGGTATGATACTTGTCTTATTTGTGTTTGCAAAAATAGTATTGATTATCAGTTGTAGGGAGAGTTGCTATTCAGTAATTATTGAACTGATATCTTCATTAATTTATATGTTTTTTAATGGAATATTGAGAGATACATGCATTGGTTGATAAAATGTTTAATATGTCTAATTATTGTAAGGAAAACAGCAATTGCTGGTATTTTTCAGTTGCTGAAAAAAACTGTGAGTTTCCTTTTAGAGCTATAAGGACAATTTTTTGTAGATGTAGCATTTATCCATGCAACTGTAGTTTCTTTGTGTTGTTGCATTGATATTAAATAGATTTTTATACAGTTTTGTATTTTCTTGATTACTGCTGCAACCAT
>NC_051415.1:29706161-29706433 GCF_015228065.2 Penaeus monodon
GGCAAGGGGAATTTTGCATTTATTAAGCAAGTGAATTCACAATCTCTGACTAGTATTGTTCCAATTTGCAACTCTGTTGAATTCACACAGATATGACCGCCACATGAGCAAGGTGAAAGGCATTAGCAGTCCCACGAGATCCCCCCAGCAGGTCCCCCCCACACAGCAGCCCCCCCAGATTCCACCCCCCCAGCGAGCTCCACAGGCAGAGGTGTCCTTGATTGATCTGGCTGATGAACCTCCCTCGGCCCAACTAGCTGGTCTTAGTAAGT
>NC_051415.1:29706763-29706938 GCF_015228065.2 Penaeus monodon
TGAAATTAGTTATTTAAATTTTTGTTTTTATATTTTCTTAACCTTATAAAAATATTTTTTGCTTTATTATTATTAAATATGTAGGATAAAGATTTCTGTTGGTAGTTGTAGAAAGGAAACTGTCTTTACGGTTTAATGCTAATGATTTTGTTTACATTTTGTATATGATAAAAAC
>NC_051415.1:29707098-29707166 GCF_015228065.2 Penaeus monodon
ACATTTACAAAGAAAACACTTTGCATAATATATTTCACATATTGACAGGAGTGAAAACTGGGAAGGTA
>NC_051415.1:29707369-29708633 GCF_015228065.2 Penaeus monodon
CTTATATTTTTAAATATCTTGGGTAAAACAAGATCCTGAGATGAATATTCTTGTTTGTAGCATATTTTATGTTTTGCTACATGACATAAATTGAATTTTTAATATTACAAAGATAGCAGTTGGTAGAAAGACTTTTATTGATAAAGTGTATTTCTGATAGGAAGATATAAATATAGGCTTTGCTGTTCTTACTCTTTATCTTGTTGATGCCTGAGTAGCATCATCATGATAGCCTTATCCTTGTTATTGCCTGATCCAGACAGTGCCTTAAGAGCGAGTGAGGACAAACTTCTGCCTTATGCTGGAAAACCTGTTGGTCAAGGAAGAATTCTATTTCTCATTTTTGTATTTTATCTTTTTCTACTAGACTGTCTTCAAAGAGGTAAAAGATGAAGTATTATTGGGATTTTTGTGTATCTTTTTATTTATTTTTATTCAGATTTGTAGGATATGAAATATTAGTGCTCTCCTTTCTTTTCAGCTGTTGGAAGCTCTCCTAAAGTGAAGAAAAATGAAGATGCAGACTTTGATATGTTTGCACAGTCACGAACTGCGACTTATGAAAATGCAAAAGTCAGGTAACTGTTCCTCTTCTTATCTTTTCTGTAGGTTGTAATAGTAATGGAAGCTATTATAATTCAAGTATACACTGTTTGAGAGTTTTAATTGATTACCCAAATTCTTATTTTGATGGTAATAAAATAAAATATTTGTAACAAAGTCTAGTTTTTGTTATTTATTATTTTTGATTAAAACCTTAGATTCAAGCAGTTAATAGTTTTCTGTACAGAATGAGCCCTAACATTCTTCAGATTGTAATGACGTAGCAAAATATTGTATGATTTTAAATCATTAGAATAATTGTCAGAATGATGAGATGAAGAAGAGCAAATTTCTGAATATGAGAAAGATCACAAAATCGATACTCAGCATTGTTAAATCCATATTGGTAACTTGATTGTAATTCACACAGTGGCAGCAGTTACCAGGATAATGCTGATGTGGATGTAAGCGGTGCCTCACTTGCTCGCACAGCACAGCTTAGACACAATCCGGTAAGTGCCAGTTTTACAGAAACAAGCATGCCTCATCATTGCTACAGTGTGCCATTGTGTCATGATGCTCATAGTACTATGAAGATATCTCATTGCCAGGAAACACATGATAACACATTATGTTGCTCAACATTTTATTTCATTGACAAGAAAATATGTGTTGGCACGTGAGGTTCAGTTAGCACTATGTTGTAGTTTTCATGTAGTGC
>NC_051415.1:29708680-29709373 GCF_015228065.2 Penaeus monodon
ATCAGTCCTTATTAGTTGATTTCCTGTTAAGTTACTTGATAATAGTTTTATTTTGAATGTGAAAGGTATTACATCAAGGATTTTTTAAAAAATTATTAATTGTAGTTATGTTTACTTCTAGAGTATATATATATCTCATTATACAAGTAAAGTCCCCTTTCCATATATCTAGATATTTGTTAGACAAGAAAGAAATAAAAAATAAAAAGCCAGAACTTAATACATGTTTAGTGCCCACACCAACAAAAAAAATCTGGAGGAAAAAAATAGAGTGAAAAAATTGGAAAGGATGATATTTTGCTTAATAATTTCTTGGCTTGGTAGATAAATTTATTGTTAGTTATGTACAATACAGGTGTTTACATTATGAAGAAGGAGAGTTCCTTGATGTATATCCTTTGTATTTATGAAATGTCTGTTTTATTTTGTGCTAAGCAAAGTTTTGTTTCATGTGATGCAACCATAATCCATATATGTAATGTACTTCCTCTGGTTTGCAGTTGTTATTTTGGATGGATTATTGTGCACCATATATTTTTATATTACACACCCAATTTAATGTTGAGTTTGGGGTTTGTTAAGGTAATACTAGGCATGTTGAAGTTGACTTGAGAATCATCACTGTCAAAGGCAGGGGCAATACCCCCTCCCCTTCCCCTTCCCTGATCCCTCCCATGTTCTGAGACTTATTCG
>NC_051415.1:29709416-29710307 GCF_015228065.2 Penaeus monodon
CCCGACACTGTGGCTGAGCAGCAGGAGCTGTGGGTAAGAATGACCTTGAAATATGTGTGCCTCACTAACATTTTCCATTGCACATTTTCTAGTCCTGGTTCATGTTGTAGAAAAAATTATTTTGATTTTTGTCATTGAATTTTTTTTTTTCTCTTTTGTTAACTTTTTCTTCTTTTTTTTTTTTTCTTCTATTTAGATGTGTTCTATCATCTTCATAGACTCATTTTAACTGATTTATGATTATATACACTTTAATTCTTTTGAGAGTTGCATCTTGCCAGGACAGGAAGAAATGCAATAAATGTTGGTCATAAATCACATGAGGTTGGCATAAGAAAGTGTCACAGAAATACAAAATCTTTGTTTCAAGGTTAAAAATGATTTTTTAGTGAAAGGGATACATTTATAAAAAATACTTGATATTAAGATGAATTGGAATTGGTGCAAATTACACTTATCATGTCATAGGTTATGTAGATACTGAGATCTAGTGTTACATGTATAATATACTGGGGTATTGTACAAAGGAAACCTTCCGTACTGATAGCAAAAGTTGTTTTGTGGAGTAGGATTTACATATAACAAGAAAATTTGGAATAAACCAAGAAGATATACTGCAAAAGTTAAAGTAGTTGAAAGGCTAATATTTTAAGGACAAATACAATACATTGTCAGCTGATTTATTGTGTTTCCTCGTCTGTGCCAGAATTTTTTTTTTTAAGTGATGATAATGGATAATACCAAAAATTATAGAAATTGTTGGGGAAGAGAGAGCAGAAACACATGAAAATATATGAATACCTTTAGAAAGAGATGTAATGTTTGATAGTTTAAATTATTTTGGTTTTGTTATATAAGCTTAATAAATATGGTTGAGAAAATAAGGGAACT
>NC_051415.1:29710347-29710709 GCF_015228065.2 Penaeus monodon
AGAGTTTAAAAAATGGGCAAAAGTAAGTCTTCTAAAGTTTGGAAAGATACCTGGAAAATAATAACACTCTCCCTTCAGTCCGTAGTTAAATGTATCCCTTCACTTTAAGTCACTTTTAAGTAAAATATGATATTCTTTCTTTGATTAAATTTACATTGCTATTTATTACCTTTTTTATTTTGACATAAGAAGATATTACTGATTATGCCTGCCAGTGATACCTTGTTTAGCATGATCACAAAGCTTTTTTGTGTATGCTATATGACTTTGAAGCACTGCTTTTTTCTTACTAGAAATGTTTATAGTAATTTTCTTATTCTTAACTGTATGAGCGTGTTTGTATCCATGTTCAGGTACAGTAT
>NC_051415.1:29711316-29711721 GCF_015228065.2 Penaeus monodon
GTAAACCTTTCTTTGCAGGTAAAAAATGTAACCCTTTTTATGGTCAGCTAGATGTAATAGGCTTATTTAATTACATTGTTGACATACTAATCAGTATTGTTATCAAGATGCATGACATTGATAGGGTATATGACATTCTGTTAACAGTTATGTAGTTTTGTCCTAGATATATTTGTTGATAGTCTTTCTTGAGATGTAAGAAGATAACATAGATTGATTGATATATTTTTGTCTTAGGTGTATGATGGAACTTTGAGAAAGTAATTGATTTTGGTTATATTTACATAACAAAAGCATGGTATTTTGATTTGTAACATGTAGAAATTATAATTAGTTGTATTTGCCAGTCTTTTTATGTTTTCATTATTGTTAGAACATTATATTTTAAAGTATTATATCATCCTA
>NC_051415.1:29711783-29712096 GCF_015228065.2 Penaeus monodon
GCAAAGTATTAATTTGATTTGCTGTTTTTTTATTCTCTTGCTCTCCTTAAATACTTCAAAGTTTAAAAACAGTCTTAAAGAATTTATTTTTCATTAAACTTATCAGAGTATAGATTTTGATTATTCCACATGACTGTTGAATGTAAAATTAAAACCAGAGTTGGGAGATAGGAAGGAAGTGACATCTGTCCGAATATCAGATTAGTGATGTAAACATTTTTGTTTTTATTCATATAGCTACCAAATGTGTAGTTATTTTCAGTTTTGATAATAATGTTGGATCAATAATAATTGTAAAAAATTCTGGTGATAT
>NC_051415.1:29712910-29713468 GCF_015228065.2 Penaeus monodon
CTGAAACTTATCTAGTACCTAGATTTATAGTACCTAGATTTATAGTTGCAAGATCCTAGTCTGTTTTCAGTCAGTAGTGTTGTCAACAAATATGATTGGAAACTGAATATGTTAGCATCATTTTAATAGGTTGGAGGGTGTAAGGGAGTAACTTGGGGTATACCTTAGGTTTTAGTTTAGGCATTCGTAAGAGCAAAAGAGGAATAGTCTCTAGGAATCAAGAATTTCATGTGACTTAGACTTATGATATCAAGAGCTGATAATTTAAAAGGGTTTGATTTCAGAAATTCAAGTAGTGATTTAATGTATGGAGATAAATTATACTGGTGTGCTTTGAATGTATATTTTTTTGTATTTCACTGATGCACGTCACAGCTTTCAAACTTTGCACAGATCTTTGCTCACCTGTTTTATACACCCTCTTTTGCATTTAATATATTTAGAGTTTTTATTAAGTACTTTCTTGTGGACTCTATTTGTGTGTATTGTTATACATACTGGTATTACAAAAATTTTGATGGTAGTTGTATAGATACACATACTCAGTATATATATATA
>NC_051415.1:29713561-29713961 GCF_015228065.2 Penaeus monodon
ATAATAAATTTTGAAATGTTGAATAAAATAGAAAATTTGATCAAATACATTTATATTGGTTCGGGTCTTTTCAAAATAATCAGTCAGTAATAATTTTATTCACAATGAATAAGGAATTACAAGGAATAATTACTGTTTACTAACGGACGCCTGAGTGGACGACATGGCTGATTACTCAGTTCTTCAAATGGAGAGAGAGATGGTAAAAGTCACTAGTTGCTTTTTCTATAGACAGATGAGCAAAAGCTATAGCCTTTGATGTTGATGTTTTTTTGTAGACAGGCATAACTGTACCTTACTGGAGATCCCATCAAATGAGATGTAAACCAAGGCAAATTCAGTCTTACTGGCCAATCCTGAATCTAGATTTTCCTTCCTTTATTGTAACTCCCCCCCCTCC
>NC_051415.1:29714005-29715035 GCF_015228065.2 Penaeus monodon
CTCTCTCTCTCTTCTTCCTTATCTCAGATTTTCTTCCCTTTATTCTACTTGCCTTTCCTTTTTTTCTCCTTTACTCTGCTTGTTTCCCTCCTCTCTTTACTTCTTGTGTTTTCTTGTCCTCCCTTTTCCTCTCCCCTTCTCTCCCTTCTCCCCCCCCTCTTCCCTTCCTCTCCATTTTATTGACTAAGTATAACAGAACATACATTTTTTTCTACCTGTAGCTGGATGTCTTCAAATTTTCCAGATTAATGCAGTTCTCCTTAACACAAAAATAGTTAAGAAGCTCTATGCTGTTCTCTGAAACTTAGCTAATGTGATGTTTTTGTGGATGTATGTTTTCCAGCAACAGAAAGACAGTGACTTTGACGCGATAGAAGCCTGGCTAAATGAAAATGTAAGTAGATTTCAATGTGCAAGGAGCAAGGTGTTCATACAGCTTGTGTTAGGAGTAGTTTGACCATTAATAGGTATCTGGAGTAGTAGTATTATCCTTTTTCATGAAAGTTTTGTTCAACTATTGTTTCACTTCTCAGAAAGAAAGGAAAACTGGATATGTAATGCCATGGTATTATGTATGCAGTGTGAAATTTCCAGTTGATTTTCGGTTCTTTTTACAGTATGAATTTATTTTTAACAAAGAAAATGGATTAATCATGCATGATTATTCATAAATTTCTTGCATCATAGGAAATAATATCATACTGTAAGATGGCATACCGTTTGTCCATTATAGTTTTAATGAACTTTAAGATACATTTACTTTGTACAGCCTGGTGAGGGACAAGCTGGTGCTGGGCCAAGACAGGAGCCTATATCATCATCAGAATTTGACCGCTTCCTTGCTGAGCGAGCAGCTGCAGCTGATGCTTTGCCGACCATCACTGCAGCCACCGGCTCCTCGGGTCAGCGGCAACGAACAATGGCCCGCGATGACAAGGATAACCAGATGTTTGCCCTTTAGTGTTAAAAGATTTATTCTCGGAGGAAGGTTGTCTTACTGGAGAATTGATCTCTTTGATGAATAATGTCA
>NC_051415.1:29715057-29715550 GCF_015228065.2 Penaeus monodon
AAATATATAATGTTAATCATTGCAAGGTAATTTCAGTGTTGCGGTCACTGGAAAATGATATATATACAGGACTTTGATTCACTGGTATGCCTTGTATAGCATATTACCAGATTCAGTTATTTTCTCTTATATAAAATTTTAATGCCATGACTTGTACAATAGTGTGTGCAACAGGATTTTTAACTATCCTGGTTAATGTAATTTTCATGTGGTACATTTGTCATATTAGATGGATTGGGATAAGTGAAAGGGTTATACTATCCCTAAATATTTATGATAGTCAAATCATAGTTATTTATTTTTTATAGATGACTTAATATGATTGCCCAAAGTGTTGACAGAATTGTACTTACCAAAATTGCACCAAAGTTTGTTTAGTCAGTCAAAACAAGCCACCCTGAAATGTTTAATCAGGAGGATAAACATTTCTTATTAATTTCACATTCCTCCTTAAATAGAACTCTGTTTGATCAAATACTCACAATTTTGATTT
>NC_051415.1:29715857-29716606 GCF_015228065.2 Penaeus monodon
TACTGATTTATGCGATATCCATAAGTGCATTTTGATAATGAAGTGCATTTAAGTTGTGTGCTTTTTAGGCATCTGCATTCTTCTTATAAGATAGTATGACCTTGTAAACATTACCCTTAAATTGGGTGATGTTCCCCATGGGTGATTGAGATCACTGTATACATATTGTTTTTTTTTTATGTTTATTATATTTCTGTCTTGTAATTAAAAACTGCTTCATCTAAATAATTTAAAAAACATGCAAATGAGACCCAAAAAATCAAAACTAGACTTAAATTGTATTTCCCTTTACCATTTATTACTTTGTAAGAGTATTTTGGTGAAGATGAAGATGATGCTGAAAAAAGACCATGTTTGTGAAGGATTAGATATCAAAGAATGCAAAACACAGTTCAACCTCTATTTCATATTAAGACATTGAAATCTTACTGTTATGGCCACTTGATGAAAGACTAGACTACAAGATCATGAGGGATTATACCACCAGTGCTGTTCATGGATTTGGTATTTTGTTTTTGAAATTGTTAAGAGAGGATTGAACGAGGAGGTCCATGCTTAAAAGAGTGCCTATATAGGAAAGGCACAAAGTAAAGTTGCAGAAATTAAGAAGAAACAAGCATTATGCAGTTCTTTCAAAGTTATCGTAAAAGAAATCATTTTTGTATGTAATAGAATTAGAATGAATTGTTAAAAATTTATATCAATAAACTTTTACTTGAGTTCGCAAGTTTGAGGCATTTTCTATGATT
>NC_051415.1:29716733-29717667 GCF_015228065.2 Penaeus monodon
TATAGCTTTTTTTCCCAAACTGACCCAGAGTTTGAATGTTGTAGTGTTTTTAGTACCCTAAAATTGTGGGATGGCATTGATCATTATATATATTGTGTCCAAAGAGCAAACATGAAATAAAAGTATTTGGAAATACATTGAGAGAAAAAAAAAATGTCTTTCAAATAGTTCACTGTGGAACCAGGAGCAAAGTCAAACAAATTGTTTTGGAAATTAAGCTTACATACATATTTCTACTTCTATATGTACATGTGAGTATGGTACCTGTGTTTTTTTTTCTAAGTCACAGCTAATAATGCATTGATATTCTTATGGCTGGATGTGGAAGGGAAAGTATAGGACCCATCATCCTGTTATAATCCCTTCTTTTTTTAGGATCATTAAGTTACATAATTTTTATACTGTAAAAACTTGTTTTGAAGTACTGCATGAGATTTCAAAGGCAGTAGAATTGATGCATTAGAGAACTAGATCTGATGTATAGGGAGGATATTCTTTTCTTTTTATTACAAGGATAGCAGATGGTTCTTGAAAACATTGAATGATTATTATTTTTATATTCTTTGGAAGTTATATGTGCTTCCCACGGCAACACATCATGCTTGGTGGTTGCCCAAGTTGTGTGATTTAGCTTGTAATTGTTGAGGGTATTAATACGAAAAGAACTGTGGCAAAGTAAGCATTATGAAATCCATTCTTAAGATTCAAAGTAAATAATGGCATGCTTTTCACTAGTGGTATTTCTGTGTACTGAGGACTTTTAACTGCACATACTAGGAAAAATCTTGATAGCTATGTACAGCACCACTACATTTCACCAGTGAAAAAGAAGTCCTCGTTATTTATTATTTCTTTTAGTTGACTGGAAATTCTCAGTGTGCAGCTGAGCAAGCCTGTTTTTCTGTTATAGATTGTAGTGCTTCTCATGGTAAAT
>NC_051415.1:29717698-29718380 GCF_015228065.2 Penaeus monodon
GAATTAATTTTAATATCCTCTTAGTCTGTTTATCTTTAAAATACATGAAAATAATGGGTATTATTTATAGACATGAATGGTAACTGGGATAATATATTATTGTTATTTGATATACAGTTTGAAATTCACAAATTTTCAATTAAATGCTTTTGTAAATGTAGAAAGGCAAGGTAAACCATACTGTAACACCAATCTGTTTGAAATAAAAGCACTTACATTAATAATGTATACCACTTACTGAAAGTAAAAATGCTTTAAATATATAAAAAAGATAGCAAAAGACACACAGATAGACTTTATATATTGATGTTAAGTCCCCAGTAGATACTGGTAACTCACTGCAGGTATTGCATTTGTATTTGTGAAGTTGTGAAGGACATGTTAATGGGCTTACACATTTGCTAATGTGAGCCATTAACAGGATATTAATGATTTAACATATTGTATATCATGCAGTACCAAAAAATAAGGAATTCACTTTTCTTTTTCTCAGTTTTGTACATCCCTTTAAGATATTTGATATGTACACCACTTCGTACTGGATAGGAAAAAAATAAATACATCAACTTAATATGATGTTTAACTTCTGTGCATCAAATGCTGTTAATGTAAATATCTTTCCCATCATTATTATACATTATACCTTTGACTGTAATATTTTTATTTTAGAAACTTCCTGCTG
>NC_051415.1:29719515-29719819 GCF_015228065.2 Penaeus monodon
GGTGCACTTGATTATACTCAGCGTTGCACATCTTGCCCCTTTGCTTTATAGCACGAGTGTAGCGTATATTAAAAAAAATTGTTTTTATAACCTAACCAGAGTATATTCAGTGTTTGGTTTATATGTTTGTATTTCCTTTTTTTAAGTGGAAATATTTTAATGTTTATTTCTCCCTGACAACCTTCCAATAATACAAAACTATGACAAAAACTTTTAGTGCATAACAAAATCTATAGCAGGATCTGAACTTAGCATAATCTTCTCTATATATTCTTGTATGTGTGTGTTTGCCTGTCGTAATATA
>NC_051415.1:29720167-29720777 GCF_015228065.2 Penaeus monodon
GTACATATGTATGAATGTTGTATTAAAGATATTCCAAAAAAGTCTGTAAGTCCTTTATTAACAGACACTTCAAATTAGTGCAAATATTTTTTTTTAATAAATTTGCATTTAAAAGAGACTTGATGATCTAGAAAGTAAAGAGGAAGGTAATGGTATATGAAGTCAAAGTAACTGTTAAGCTCTTATCCTGCTGTTATGCTGTCCATCTTCTCACATAGGTAAAATTATATAGCAGTAATTATTATAATAAAGATATGCAGAATCACTACTGAATCGTTTCATTTTCATGTGGATTAAAGGTAAATAGTACTATTTACACTTAACTTCTATAGGTAGCATTTTGTGTTTTCATTACTCGACTATTTTGATTCATTGGATTATTAATAACAAGACTGTTACTTCTAGACTTGAATCATGTACTGCATGCTAGGAGGCAGTGGCCTCTCTTGCTCCCTTTTGTTGAGATATCTTGCCATGAATCAAATAAGCTTGCCCTTCAAAACTCACTCGGTAACCAGATCTCACTTTGTGGAACATCCCAACACGAGCCTTGTATAATGTGATGACTGCATCATCATGTCCACTGAATGCAGCAAAATCTTGTCTTTCT
>NC_051415.1:29723219-29723434 GCF_015228065.2 Penaeus monodon
TTCCTGTCTTTCCAGAATCACAACTTTTCTCTTTTGATAGGAATATTTACACATATTTGATAGGGGTAGAAGGATCATTTAGTACTTTAACTTTTAATCACAACTCTAAATTTCACCAATTTAACTTTTTGAAACACTTCAAAAAGACGTTGCATTTTGGTTGCTTCATGAATTATAATTTACCACATGCTAGTAAGTCATAATAAGAAAAAATG
>NC_051415.1:29732210-29733692 GCF_015228065.2 Penaeus monodon
AAGGAAATCTCCAGCCCCTCGAGTCCCAGCGTAATTTAAATGTACCGCCGTGGATGGCTCCCTTCCCTCTCCCCCGCCAGAGGCAGCGCCGTCGCTCCAGCTGATCACTCTTGTTGTCTTTCGTAAGGAGGCAGATCGCTCCTTCTCCAGCCTCGGAAATGCTCTCCTCCCTTTGCAAAGTCGATTGCTTCTGCCACTGTAAGTCATGAGGAAGTGTGTGTGCGCGTATACAGTGTGAGGGATGAAATGGCCGGTTGTATTAGGATGAGAGATTGTGAGGAAAAAAAAAAAGCGCCGGTCTGGACCTTTTAGTTTTGTTATTCTGGGAGTTACGTATATTCTTGTATTTCTTTTAGTTTGTGATTTTGTGTCTTTTCTTTTTCCAAGTTGTATGTTGATTGTATGCATAGATCACATCGAGGTTTGTATGCTGTATCTTTCGCTGTT
Organism: Penaeus monodon; assembly: GCF_015228065.2. Taxonomy (NCBI): domain Eukaryota; kingdom Metazoa; phylum Arthropoda; class Malacostraca; order Decapoda; family Penaeidae; genus Penaeus; species Penaeus monodon. The sequence continues at coordinate 29,732,658 of NC_051415.1, forward strand.
TTATGAGACGAAAGGAATGGAAAGTATGTCGTGGAAATGGTCTTTTGGAGAGGGTTATGCAAACTGGTTAATTTAAATAACCGTGGTAAGAATTAACCCCAGGATAAGTATTGGGGATTGGACTGCATAAAGGTGGTTTTCAGTCTATTATTTTACTAAAAATAAGGTAAGCATTAGGCCAGAGGAAGAAAGTCGTGGCAATTTTCAGTTCGGAATTTTGTTGCGAATCTCAAATTGCAAATAAGGAAAGTGTTTGATATCACATGTAACAAATGGAATAGTTTTTGCACTAAGTGAATACTATTGTCTCTGCATCTTTGGGGCTCTAGCAAAGGTCAGCAAATATACGTTAGGTATAGTATGGCAAGGTAGAGCTTGGGTTATCTCGACAGGCAGGTCTGCAGTTTCACCCACTGTATCTGGCACTTGTAAATTAGCATTTGTATCAAAGGGAAATGTTTTCAATACATTTGTGTCACAGATTATGATGAGAGCAGTAATGATGGATTCCCAACACTAAGGGCATTGTTTCTAGAGCCCCCAATCCCATGTACCTTGATCTTGACTATGATAATATCATGATTGATGTATATCAGGGAAATTGAAGGCTATAGTGTAAGGATGAATATTCAATGTGTAATGAAGTTTATGAAGAGAGCCTGCTACATGTTTAGGGCAAGGAGCTCCAACCCCCATGCTCAAAGACAAACATCCTTTACGTATACAACACAATATTGGAGCATATGACATTAGTTCAAGAGGGGTGGTGAAGGCTGCCAGGTGCAGCTGAGTACCCAGGAAGAAGCAGAGACCAAAGAATAGAGTAATGCTATGGTGCACAGGAAATGGTGCACCCAGAAGCCTCATGGTTAACATATTTCTCTCATAGGATTGTTATGTGAATGGGAGCACCTCTCACACTTTACTATCTTGATATCATCTAAAAGGCTGCTGGTAGACCCTGTACAATTGCTGTTGTGGACTCATGTTGCATACTTTAGTAACCCACAGGAATCAAAGTCCCTAATGCCATGT
>NC_051415.1:29733933-29736041 GCF_015228065.2 Penaeus monodon
AGATTAACCCACATCTTTCTCAGGATGAAAAACTCGTACCCCTCCTGTTATGCACAATCAATAGGTGATCTTGTACACAGTGATTGATTAATATGTAGCATTATATGCTGCCAGAGTCTAGTCTTTTCTGCAGAGTGTCCTGTGTTTCCTTCAGTCCTCTGTCCATCACCGGGAGGTAATGAGGTAATGTGGTCTATCCTCATGCTCCTTTGACCTGTGCCTTCCAATACTATTTCCTCCTAGAGTGTGTGGTTGTTCTAGCCTGTGAATTGTCACAGCACCTGCATTATATAACATAGTATGTCACAGGTTAGTATCACTTCTTGTGATTAGCCCAATGCTCCTTCATGTCATATGTATATATGGAGGATATTTGTCCCTGTAGGCTAGGATTCTGGGGCAGCAACCCCCCTTAAGGTGGGTTACAGGGGACACATTCCCCTGCAAGATATGCTGATATTCTTTACATGTAGAGTAACTCATTTTACCTCATATATTACCTTGCAAGTTCCCTGATATACTTCGTCCTGCTATAGTCAGACCTAAGATTGTAGGGCTGCTTTCTTGTTATTTTTAAGATATTCAAGGCCATACTCCAACAAAGTATTGCTTCATGAGGCCTTTCTCAGTGATATCACACACTATAATCACTTGTGAAGCTGATGTGATCCATATCATAATATTCAGCGAACAGATGATAACTTTTCAATGTCTTCTTGAGTTATCACCCAATGTAACTCTATACTCATGCAGATAAGTCTAGTGATGCCATAGCATTTTTTATAAATGGCAGTTTATAATTTTTTTATGTTGCTAAAGATACTGAGGGGAGGTTTATTGGTTCTGGAAATGCCACAGCATCATTTCACACAGGCCTGTTATGAACAGACATTATATTAAGGGAATGAACTCACTCCATAATTTTTTTTACAGGTGCGCAGTGTGCGAAATGTGCACAGAAGTGCAGCAGCATGTAGCGACAGCCTCTTTGTGGTAAGTTGTATATTTTCTAATAGATACTATGTAAATTGTCTCATTATTATTACATCTTCACAAGACATACAGGAATCACTTTTGTGATACCTAATTTATATTAATATGTAAATAAATAGATACATATATGGTTGCATTTTCCAAGGTTACAGTTATTGTTACTGCACATCCTATCAAGATTTTAAAGGTTTTCTTTGATGCTTTTAGAGTTATAGGCAGCATATGAATAACATTTTTGTCAACCACTTCAGCATGTCTCTTCTTCAATGTAAATGAATAATCCCCCATGGTCCTCTCTTAGTTTATGGGAAGGCAAAGAGAGGATGAAAAAAGTTGGGAATAAAGGGTGAAAAAAGTGTTTGGGTTTCATGAAGTTTCACTTGAAGTTATAGTTTAAGTTCATTAGTAATATTTTCAGTAATTTGGAAAATAACATTTCCTTGACAATGTTTGCATATCAGTTTATAAATCTCAATTTCCCTTTCAGCATCGTGACTCGAAAGATAACAATATTGACATGCCATTTGAATTCACCGCTGAGAACTTGAAGGTAAGATTTGGGACGTTTTCTTTTAATATTTTTTAAACATTTTTAATGATAGATAGAAATGGGATTATGGTATTCTTTGTTGTAAATGGAATGAGAAGCTTGGGAACAAAATTGCAATTCTTATATTTCAAAGATGCCATAGGGAAAGTTTGTAAAGATTGAGATAGTAGGAAATTACATCTCTATTAAGAGTATTTTTATGGTGGTGTTGTTATTGATTATTCTATAATGAAATTGTAAATTGTACCAAACATTTTTGTAAAGAGAAATTTTTAATCGTTACTCGTTTATACAAATACTTCCAAAAAAAAAAAGAATAATAAATTGGATGATGTTATTAAACTTACAGAGGGCAGAGGCGATCATCTCGATTTACCCAGAAGGCCACAGAAAAGCAGCCGTGATTCCCCTGCTGGACCTTGCACAGCGCCAAGTTGGAAACTGGCTTCCCATCACTGCTATGCATGCTGTTGCCAAGATGCTAGACATGCCCCGCATGCGTGTATATGAAGTTGCTACTTTCTACACCATGTTCATGAGGTAATGGATTGTGTTTTTAATTCAG
>NC_051415.1:29736089-29736453 GCF_015228065.2 Penaeus monodon
ACAGAAGAAAAGACAACCATTAATTAATCACTATTTGTTATTGTTGACTGTTTATCTCAACAGAAACCCTGTAGGTAAGTACCATATCCAGGTGTGTACGACAACCCCCTGCTGGCTCCGGGGTTCAGATGAGGTCATGAAGGTTATCCATGACAAGTTGGGAATCAAGGTCGGGGAGACCACAAAGGACGGACTCTTCACCCTCTCTGAAGTGGAGTGTCTTGGGGCATGTGTCAATGCTCCCATGATGCAGATAAACGATAATTATTATGTGAGTTGTGTAGGATTAAACTTTTAGATTGTTTATAAATTTTTTTCCTATACCTTAAATCTTTCTGTTTGTCAGTGTTTTTATTTTTTAAAT
>NC_051415.1:29737172-29738080 GCF_015228065.2 Penaeus monodon
GACACCCTATTACATCCCATTACAGGAGGACCTCGAAGTAAAGGACACTGAAGAGATTCTTAACTCGCTGGCAGCAGGGAAGGAGCCCAAGGCAGGTCCTCGCAATGGTCGCTTTGCTGCAGAGCCACTAGGAGGCCTCACCTCTCTTACCAGTCCCCCTCCCGGACCAGGATTCATGGTACGTTATGTGTTACTTTGGAGATGGGATTGGTGGCCTTTTGTTATGGCTTCATGGTATAGTGTTGTGTGTTCTTTTTTTTTTCAAATATATAGTTTAAAGATACACAAATCAGGAGAGGAATGATTGAGTGTTCTTAGTTGAGATTAGCTAACTCTGCATAGGATTGAATTTCTTATTTTTCATTTTAAGGAGGGGGGAATGGTTGAACTGATGAACTTTTGTAGTTTGTGTATTTTTTTTTTGTTATTTTCACAATCATAATTGCCTTCTTTTTATTATTATTAGTGCTTCAGCCCAAAAACTGTGTAGGAACCTCCACATCTCTCATCTCTAGTCATGAAAAAAAAAATAGAACATTATTTTATCCAATGATAAAATTAATTTTTTGAATAACTAGCACCAATTCTATTTTTCAGGTTCGAGATGACTTGTAAATTATATGTGAATGGAAGAACGGGAATGTTAGGGGCAAGTTAAAAATCAAGCAGATGTAGATCACAATATTTATGACTTGCCACGATCGCATTGTAGGTCATGTATAATTTGAGTTTGTATATAAATATATTTAAAGTGAAATTGTGTTTGAGGTTTACTTTCATCCATTGATACATTGACTTTTCATACATATTATGTTCATAATATGAACATAATACCTACCAGTACTACTATAGTAGGCCAAGGTATATGAGAGGTGTTGGACTCTGTGATACAAATATGGCCCCCCCTT
>NC_051415.1:29740935-29743227 GCF_015228065.2 Penaeus monodon
GATAATCAATGGTATGATAATCAATGACTGTTACATGATCATGTCAAAGATATTTAGATGATTTTTTTTAATTACTGAAAAATCTTGTTATAAAGGGTATGACATTACATGATCATGTCAAAGATGGATTTACTCTTGCAGACCCCAGGCCTGAGAAGTATATTGGGGCCTTGTCAGGATAATTAAAACATTTTTTCCTTTTTACCTTCAACTTTACTTACAAATTGTACATGTAATAAGGCAACAGCAATGAATAATGAGTGAAAAATGCATTTCTGAAAGCACTAGATGAGAGAAAATAATGGCACATAAATTTACATCAATGTACATTTTAGGGTAACTGATAAACAAAATGAGCATTATAATGTTGGTTATATACAGTTGGTAACAATTTAAACAATTTGACACCATGGTTGGGGTAAAAAACAAGTGGGCAAATACAAATATGTGGAATGCTTAAGCATATCAATTCACATTCAACATGAAACCGTGAGAAAATAATAATAATTTTAATATTATGCAAGCATAAAAGGCAAATTGAGTTTTCTGAAAAGCAAAACAATCTGACAAATAGGGCAGTCAATGGTAGAGCTGACAAATAAACGACAACCTGCAATCCTAATGATTCTGTTGGTGCCAACATGGTACATGTTTAGTAAATAATAATTTTAGAATCTCATGTAGTGACTAGATCGAACAGATGGAAACAGGAAAATCTTGACATCACAATTAATACCAGTGTTCTTTGATAAGCCTCCATTTACTGTTCTTGCTACCTTCTTTGTCAGATATCTTCACATACATAAACATTTTTCTTTATTCATAAAAGTAGTTCTATCATTTTGATCACACTTTTTCTTTTATTTTTCCTTCTACACTTCAGCAGTTTCTTTGAAAAGTTATTTGTGATTTAGAAGAGCTGCCTAATATGTTTTTTTCTTCTTTACTTCAGTCACAGTATTTACTTGTTTACTCTTGCACTAACCTTTAATTAATGCCATTATTGGAAAAACACTCATATTTACATTTTACCCACTTTTCATCTTCCTTCTAAGTTCTTATCACAGTATATCCTTTCTTCTTAAACTACTGATTTCTTTACGCAATACTGAAGAGCCATTGTCAGCAGTCTCTAGCAGGTACCCCAAGGCCATATGCTTTGAAGTGGTAGATTAAGAATTCAAGAGTGTAAAGTAGACCCTCCTTCACATAATGGAAAGATATGGTGGTGTCACTGCAGCAACCTAACCCCTGGCACAGGAGAGAAAAGTGTCAATTACACAGAAACAATGAAAAAGTGCTGTGTGGTATAAATGACCTATATTAAGAAAAATATTTGTTAATGTAACCAATAATAAATTATGAGAAGAAGAGTACACTGAAAAGATTATATGAAGATTGTGTGAGTGATTGTCAAATACATATGATAAATGCTGTATTGTTTGGAAGAAAGCCAATTACACTTCTAGTACACTTCTAGACGTGATTTTATGGAAGGGATAGGAAGTAACATGTAAAAAGGAATATATTAACAAGTAAGGAAATACTTTGAAGGACCTCTGTAGTAGCTAATTTACTTTAGACTGCCCAAAATGGTTAAGACATTTCCAAATGTACAAACGGTCATCACAGTTTTAAACTCATGAATTATACCTACCTGCTCATGATCGTGAGCGAGGTTCTCCCAGTACCAGTAGTCAAGGTTTTTCGTCTTAGGAACCACAACATCAGCAGGAATGAAGGGAAAGAACCTCGGACGCCCCTTTTCATCCCTCGAATCCCCAGGTCGGACTCCCGCTGCCTCCATGAAGTATCCTGAAATAAGAGTTATTATATTGAAAGATGGAATTGTGAGTTGATGTATATGGTTATGATTATAGAATGGGAACTAAATATGATTTAGATCATATAATTTTAGAGTAGTAATTGTAACTGATAGCTGATTCTACTAAGTTACAGTCCAATTAGTAATCGCATATCTTACTCGTAGAAAACAGGCCGAGCATATTCTCAATAACTTTGATGGAGCTACCTCGTCACACCAATAGGTAGTGAAAATTAGAAGTCATTTATAAGAATGAACTAGAAGCAGTTTTTTTTTTTTTTACCCCGTTAGCGCGCAAGGAGAAAAAAAAAAACGGAAAATTTATCAGAAACTCACCCATCTGGACATCTTCGGCTCCCTGGGAGTGAGCAAGTGTCTGATTTTCCTGTCCTGCGTCCACGAAGGCTTTGAGGGCGCCGCGGCTAAGGATGTATCCTGCGCCTCCGCTCATGTATCCCTTGGGAGAT
>NC_051415.1:29743513-29743664 GCF_015228065.2 Penaeus monodon
AAAACAACAAACCTGGCAGACACTTTACCTGCGGTACGATGACGTCGAAATGACACCCATAATAATACGGGACTTCGGGATCTTTGTCGTGCAGCCAGTACCTCAAATTCTCCATGATGAAGTACGAGTCATCATCGGCTTTCACAAACCA
>NC_051415.1:29744042-29744325 GCF_015228065.2 Penaeus monodon
GAGACAGTAATGCAGAACCAATTAAAAGCATACTTGGGGTTAACGTCCCTTTCCCTACTGCATGCATGTCTGAGCAAGTAAGTCTTATTGAGACTTGAAATTCTGAGCGTACTGTACACTAACCATCAGCAATTGAAGTAGCGGAATCATAACCACTTACTTCATTAGATTAACAAAGATACGTTTTCTGTGTGTGCGTGTCCGGTCGTACGTAAATCGAGGCTGTAATTCGTGAGAGGAATTTCAATCGACGAATCTCTGAATAAACTTCTCTTTCTGTACC
>NC_051415.1:29744763-29744897 GCF_015228065.2 Penaeus monodon
AAGGTTACCTAAAACGGCGCCAAGTCTAACTCAAAACCGCTCGCCACAACCTACTTACCCTGGTCTTGTTCCACAACCCGCTCCGATCGGCCGTGGCGTGCGGGACAGTAAGCAGCGGCAAATCCAACACGCTC
>NC_051415.1:29744935-29745190 GCF_015228065.2 Penaeus monodon
ACTCTCGGCGTTGGTGACGAAGAGGATTTTGGTGCACCTCCGACCCCAGGTTTTGTAGATGTGGGCGGCGTGTGACGCGTGGTGGGCGGGGTAGGTGACCACGAGACACAGCACCCGGACTTTTTCGAAGAGTCGCTGGGCTACGGTGCCGTCTGGGTGGGGGGGGGGGGATGGTTGGGTTACGTGATATTTCTTTCTCTGGTTGGCTGTTTGTTTGTCTGTTTGTTGGCCTGTTTGCCTGGCTGTCGGTTTGTT
>NC_051415.1:29745239-29745343 GCF_015228065.2 Penaeus monodon
TTGTCCATTTACTTTGAACAATGAGCTATAGTTAAGATTAGTAATTTACTTTAATGATAGGTGTCAGATGTTCACACTCACCCACAAATTGTCTGCATGCTTGC
>NC_051415.1:29745639-29745869 GCF_015228065.2 Penaeus monodon
GTGCATATGCATACAACAATAAAATCATAAAACACAGTGGCAACTAACAGCAGGAATTTCGGCGACTGGGTGTGAAACTGGGTGCGGGCTGCGGTAGAAACTCTGCGGGACTTTGCGCCACGTTTGATACCTGTGTTGATGGTTGATGCACGCTGTTCTCCCAGGAGACTCCCATCACATCTATTGGGGAAAGTTAATGAAAGTATATTGTCACTTCAGCGTATTGCAAA
>NC_051415.1:29745891-29745982 GCF_015228065.2 Penaeus monodon
TTATATATATAGAGAAGAATGCGGAAGAACCACATCTCGGTATTTTAGGGTTTCTCATTTCTCCCTCATCTATTCCTTCTTTGCTTATGAA
>NC_051415.1:29746109-29746253 GCF_015228065.2 Penaeus monodon
AACTTACCCCTCTGTTCCTGATGATGTGTGGCGTTCGGCAAGTAAAAAGCCACGGAGTGGAGGAGTGCCAGGGTCAGCCCCAACACAAAGCCTCCAACGAGAGCCACTAGACACTGCACGGATCCTGAACGCGTTCGCCAACAG
>NC_051415.1:29746323-29746627 GCF_015228065.2 Penaeus monodon
TTGTTTGTTTCTCTCCCACGCCTTCAGTCACCATCCTCTCTGTCCGGGGAAAAGTGCGGGAAGGGACGACTTCGTTAAAAGATTAGAACGAGGATGATGGGGATGTTATGGTGGGGTTCGGTTCACTGGTATTTGTAAAATGGAAATGCAAAATGTAGAAGAAGGAAAAAAAAAACGTTCAGGTATCGACGTAATGAAGGGGTTTATTGGAGGGACAACCTCGTTGGTTTTGATTTTGTATGAGGTTTTGTCTTTGCTTGTTTTATTTACTGTGTTTCTAAAACTGCATATATTGCACTCTGGA
>NC_051415.1:29747127-29747303 GCF_015228065.2 Penaeus monodon
CCTCCCTTATGGCGCGTTTATGCGGTTAAGGGAGTGTGATTACGGCGCCGTTCTGTTACTTTTTACTGACTCCCCCGCGTCAGACCACATAAATTCCGAGATTCGCCGCTACCCTGTATCAAAAGGTAAGACAGCTGTTGTAATGATGACTGAGTAATAACAAATGTCGATATTTC
>NC_051415.1:29748145-29748225 GCF_015228065.2 Penaeus monodon
CATAGAAAATTAAAATTAAAAACGTTTCCTTTAAATGTCTGGTCGAAGGGAAGCTTCAAGTTCATGCACCGTGGCTGACC
>NC_051415.1:29748271-29748352 GCF_015228065.2 Penaeus monodon
TCTCTCTCTCTCTTTCTATATTTTTATGCCTGTTTATCCGCCTCTTTTAACTCCTCTCCCCCAACCTTATAGAGGGAGAGG
>NC_051415.1:29748452-29749373 GCF_015228065.2 Penaeus monodon
CCATGCCTGTCTGTTTATCCGTCTCTTTTTAACTCCCCTTCCTCTACCTTCTTTTCGTTCCTTCCTCTTCCGTAAACAGCAAAGTGGCAACATAAATTGCTTTCAAATTACCTCACCTGCCTGCGTTAATGAAAACCTCTTTTGGACGTTGTGACTGCATCATAATTTTTATACAAGCGAAATATAACCACCTATATTCAATGGGGCAATAATCGCATAAAACAAGTTTATAGAAATATAATAGATAAAAGAATGGATATAAAGAATATGTGTACAGGTTTACCGGTCATCTGGCATCACCGAGGAAAGCTTAAAACCGCTTTGATCCGCCTTAAGTTGGTATCTTCTCTAAATCCCTGAAATTTCTGTTTAACTGTGAAATGTCTGTGCATATTGTGTCTGATAGGTAACTACTACTTAGAATTTAATGCATTGTATTAAATGGAATATAAAACAAACGAGGAATGTTATCTATGTGTGTGTTTTATGAGTGATTTGGTATTTTGCAAGTTTTTTTTTTATAACCGTGAACACTACCTTATGCGGTCTGTGCCTTATTTATTTTTCTGCTGAAATGCGCCGCTTGGGGGAAAAAGTCGCGAAATTTTCTCTTCACGAAGATTCATAAATATTATGACATTTGTTCAGTCAAATCTCATGATTTGAATATTCTTCGTAAGAAGATAACCACCTCAAATAAAATCACCGTTTCTTTGTTTCCTTCTTTGGTGAATGTTTGCATCTAATCACAAATTCTGCACACATGCAAACTACCGTTTTCTCTCAGTGAAATCACTGGCAGAGGTATACAATAGTTTTATTACTTCCCTCTACCTTCCCGACACCTTTCCTCTTTTTTTCAGTTGTCCAAAAAAGAAAGAAAAGAAAAAAGCGTCGGCGATCTGTTACTACGAAACACAA
>NC_051415.1:29749398-29749625 GCF_015228065.2 Penaeus monodon
CCTGTTATGTCAGTCTTGTACATACCGGTGTAAAAGTGTTGAGATGTTGTCGCACTAAAGGCTCAAGCGCGACTGAACTGCATGGCAGATGCTAGCCCGCCATAGCCTACATTCTCTCGCTCATTCCACTTTCTCGTCGTCTTTTCGCGGTGTGCGCCTGGACCGAAGCTTTCCTAGCTGTTTGGCGGTCACTACTCCTTGCGTGTAGTCATTCTGTGGGTGCTCGC
>NC_051415.1:29750823-29751438 GCF_015228065.2 Penaeus monodon
CATCTTCCGCTTCCTCTTTCACTGTGTCTCTCTTATGCAAACGATTCGTTATGAATTACGCAAACCTGTGGTATTGGCCCTCAGACAGATGACGTTAGCGGCAGCGACAACAGGAGCAGACGGTGAATTGTTGGGTGGAAAGAGCTTCGTAAAGGTAAGTGGGATGAGATTCTATATACTTTTTAAAATCTATTCTGTTGTTATTAGGAGAATGACAACAACAACAATAAATATGGATAAAGTAAAAACGGTGAAGGAATAAGGCGAATGATTAAAAAACACCAGTAAACCAAATTATAAAGAAATAACTTCTTTTTACGTATGAAGAGTTCAGCTAACAAAGATGGACGAAGGCATGGTTCACCCAGCTTTGTCATACCTATGAATTCTTGAGACAACACTTGTATGCAATCCCTTTTATACCTAACTAAATGCACGTGTTTGCTGGAAACTGAAGAAAACATGTTCAAAATGCATAACGTTAATTACATACATAGATGATTATTAAAACGATTATGACAATTCTTAACCGTTTCTCCGCTAAACTCCATCGTACCTGTTTGCAACTCGTAGTTATCTTTGGTAAGAGTTGACTTTTATTGCTATTACTATTCG
>NC_051415.1:29753693-29753796 GCF_015228065.2 Penaeus monodon
TAATCAGAACATAAAATATAAAGTATAGGGCACTATCATGTATGAACATATATCTATATCAACATTTGAACTAAGTTAATCTAAGAACAAATTACGAAAAGTT
>NC_051415.1:29753860-29755158 GCF_015228065.2 Penaeus monodon
CTTCACCGTGCGGCTTCGTAGCGGGAGTTGTAGTAGGTATTTGTATAATAATTTCAAAAATACGATTAATGCATAACTGGTGAGTAATGCATCACGATAGTAATTGTTTAACTTATATATACCGTTGATAAACAATATAACACTTTTTTAAGATCTTATACCATTAGTCATTTTGGTATGAAAAAAAATCCAAAACTATGAATACTGTTTTATTTGGCGATAGAAGTTATTAGAACGAGAATTATTAATTGTTGCATCATTAGGAAAATGCTATACTCGAAGTTGGTTTAATGAAATGCGAACTATGATGATTATATATGAAGCTCAATAATAGATATACATCGTGATACAAGCCAGCATAATAACAATATTCACAAATCTTTAGATGATATAATCAAATTCTAACTAGTCCAGGAAATACAGTTAAGCCCCAGTAAAGTTGAAAATGTTCATACTAGTGAACTTTAGAAAATAAACATGCTGACAGAAGTTAGAGTATTGTAGTTAGGTCTTCGGGTAATTTAGTAATGACAATAATTTTGATAAATTTCTCTTCTTTTCACAAAATGTAACTAATAAAGTAGTCAGAAACAGAGAATGATTACCCTAATGCAATAACAATTCATGAAAAATATCGTTGATTTGATCATGTATTTCGAAAAGTATCTACAACTGTTGGAATCAGTTTAATCCATGTGTTTATATCCTCCCTCTCTGTTTTCATATCCGTCTGATTTTACACGAATAAATTTCATCGTAACGTGTATATTTTTTCGTTAACATTGAGGGTTAGGTTTTGTGTTCCCGAAGAGGACACACACAAATATCAGATGAGGTGATAAAACGCTTTGCATAGGAAAAATCTTTATGATTTTCCTGGAATATTCCACTAATATTCGTTATGATAATTTTATTGTTACTATAATTATTTCATTCATCATTGTCAGATGTAGTGATGTATAAAATTTAGTTCTTGAAGCCATCTGTGTATCATTTGTAAGGTAAATATTAACTAGTTTTTAATGATTGTATGAATCTATATACGGTCTATCATAAAAAAAATAATAAAGACTAACAAGACATTTCTAGCAAGAAAGTGAACGAGACATCAGTGTTCATTAATTCATAATTTATTTCATATTCTAAAGATATGTAAAATACATCTCAAATTTTCACAACCAACAAATACAATACAAAATAACATAGCAACTGCGAAATTAACACAATTGATAATACTGGCAAATTTTAGTGTTTCAGGAAAACTAAGTTTATATTATGTGTTTGTAAGCTGTGCTTAA
>NC_051415.1:29755216-29756759 GCF_015228065.2 Penaeus monodon
CATGGAGACTAATTCCTGTACACTTGATCTTACAAAGAACCTGTAAATTGCATCTCTTAGAGATGTCTATGCAGGCAATAAATAGCTTACAAATATATATCGTTATTAATATAAATAGATATAAACGTTTTCTTTACAGTATTTACATATAACACGGAACGTAATATTTGAATGGAAACCGTTCTAGACTTTTTATTTACATATAAATAAATAGAAAAAGTGAGACCGAGGAAAATGTGTAAAAATAATAAGAACAAAACACCGCAATAGGCATATCTATCAAGAACTTCCTTTGTGCATTATAACATCACAATATGAAATCGAATTTAATGAATCTTTATGACTATCTTCATAAGACGAGTTTAGAACAAAAAATTTTTTTAAAAAAGTTTACAAAAATAGTATATAAAATGTCATTAAATCCACTAGCGTCTAAACCAATACAGAATAGATTTTTAAATTAAACTTATTTCATTAGACTTGCAGAACTAAGTCTGTCTCAATGTGTCTGTTTCAGGACTTAAAGAGCAACGGGTCGGTGTTTCCTGGGTGTTCTTCTGCGGCATAACACGAGTTCTACTTTGTTCAGGGCTGCGGGGGGGAATAGAACAGAACATGAATCACCTTATTGGCAAATGTCATCGTAAATGGCTTTTGTGACAGGACACTGATATGCGATATACTTTTGCTGTTAATAACGAGCAATAGGGAACAAGGACTCTGTGCTCAATTGCTTTAGTATATGTATTGTTATGGTTTATAAACCGATTCGTTTTTGCCAATATGAAACTGGAACATTCCCTGGTCATCAAAACTATAATAATAATAATATTATTATTATCATCATCCTCATTAATTAAATATCATTATATTATTTACGTATCAAAATATGTTATTTTACATTCTGATATTCCAAAAAAAACTCCAACAGAACCAAACACCGGAACCTCGTCCTCACCTTCGTCTAAATCCTCGGGTGCAATGGTGAAGATGAACCTGAACCAACCAGGATTCACGCAGTAGAGTTTGGATCCTGGGACGAGGAAGAGACCGCTCTCGAACAGCTCTTCGAACAGTTCTGTTGGTGAAATGAACACTTGTTGTTATAAATTGAATCTTTCGAGTCTCCGCGCGACATGTTGTTGTTTTAGCGTGTTATTGTTGTCACTCCGCATCATGTGGTATATTTGGTCCATGTAGATAGTTAATAGAAAGGTAGGCGGTGGAAAAATGGATATGGAGATGAAAAAAAAAAGACATAAAAACCGAAGGCCAGACATTTTAAAAACCAACAGAAATACCAAAGGAATACAAAAGGGAAGATAAATAAAGGTCAAACATACTTAGCTCTTCCTCCTCGGTGCAAGGGTGAAGAAACGATTGCAAATTGGCCCAGACGAAGAAACCTGCCTGAGATTTCCTCACTTTTACGCCCATTCCTTCCAAACGCTTCTGGGCCTTCGTGTATGCCTCTTGCATCCTCCTTTGGTTGGTGGGAAGGTAAAACTTGTCGCACCAGTCTGAAAAAAAAAAGTTTCTTTTA
>NC_051415.1:29757034-29757653 GCF_015228065.2 Penaeus monodon
TCTGGGAATCCATAAAAAAAAAACTTTTCTTTTTCCGGATTAAACGAATCCTGTAAAACCTACCTACGTCGTTGAGAAGTGTTGCTGCCGCGTGCTGGATGAGGTGGGGCGTGCACTGGTATGTAGCCACTGCTCGAAGACATTGCAAAAGCTCTTTATTTTGCGTGTGGATGACACCTACTCGGAAACCGGCAAGAGCGAAATCCTGGAGGGACGGGTTGTAAGAAATAAATTAAAGGTTTAATGCAATATATAAACAATGGAGTCAAAATTAATCGTGAATTTAGTGAATGTCGAGCTGATAACACCGATAACGTTAAAAAAAAGCAAGACAAACAAAAATTAATTATCTAATTAGGAATCCTAATATTCAAATGTATCGATCAGAAGAATGCCATAAAACTAACCTTCGTGAGACCCCAGAGCACGTGCGTTCTGTCAGGGTCCGGAAGATCATTCAGGGAAAGGACACTGTGGTGAGGAGCTGAGGAGTCGAATACAGAAAGGGCGTAGATCTCGTCCACAATGACGTGCATCTGGTGCCTACAAGAAGAAGAAGAAAAAGTTTTATGTTTCGCTGTTTTTTGTGCATTTACTGATCGATGTACAGTCAGAAAAT
>NC_051415.1:29757813-29757975 GCF_015228065.2 Penaeus monodon
GTGTAGCTTTGGGAGATTTGTGTGGGAAATGAAATGGGGAAACATCAGTGAAATCAAAGAAGGGCATAGGGTTTGGTACTATAAGAATCATTGCAGTAAGTTCACGGAGAAACTGAAGCTATACACAGGCAAGCACATGGAGATAAATGCACATACAAAAAG
>NC_051415.1:29758074-29758553 GCF_015228065.2 Penaeus monodon
TCCCCACCAAACACTCACCTAGCGCAGACGGCGAAGATCTTCCGAAGGAGCTCAGGACTGTAGGAGGTACCGAGAGGGTTGTGGGGATGAAGGAGCACAAGACCTCGAACCTTCTTGCCCTCCGAGGTCAGCTGGACAATCCGCTCCTCGACGACCTCCGGGCGCAGGGCGAAGGTCATGCCATCGACGTCGGCCTGAAGAGGTAGGAAGTTAGTGTGATTGGTAGTCCGATTTTCCTTCTTGTTTTTCTGTTTTTTTATTTGTTGTTTATTTCTTTTTTACTTTTTGCATTTTATTTACTGATGAGGATACGGAGGTGATATGCCGATGCGACTATGGGGAAATTCGCATTCATTATCAATAGCGAATAATGAACGAACGATCGATAATACTAATTCTGACCTGAATACAGTATATCCAACAGACCATTATTGCGCCAGAAAGATCCAGGACCGCAAAAAAGTATGTACAATTCATAA
>NC_051415.1:29758580-29758994 GCF_015228065.2 Penaeus monodon
GGGAGAGACAAAAAATGTATATACCTTTTGTGACGTGTCGATAGGTTCCACACACACCAAGGACCTGTCGCAGAAATCGGTGAAGATGCGGCCATAGACCGGCGTCGGCGTGAGGAGGACGTCGCCGGGATCGCAGATGGCGTGGCCGAGGGAGTCCAGACACGCCCCCACGCCGTTCATCACCACCAGCTGCTCAAGTAAAGGATATATACGTTCTTTAGGAATGCATGGCAGGACTTTAAAGTTAATTTGTTAGGACCTAATGTTAGGACCTAAATTACTGGATAGCATTTCCTGGTGTTTAATTAATAATGAAGTCAGATATGATGTAAGATTGGTGTTTTTAAGTTATATAAAATGTTGGTTTGCAGTCGCAGGATGATCGCCTCATCTCTGAGGTTTTCACGTTAGAAA
>NC_051415.1:29759195-29759685 GCF_015228065.2 Penaeus monodon
TCCATAAATTCGGTTAAATGACAGATTTTTAAAAAATAGCGGTTAAATTTTTAATAACCTACTTCCTAAACACCAAGCTTATTAATTATTGAAATAACATTCCTTAACACAAGAGTCTAAAACAAAAACAACGATAAAGCTATTCCTTTCTTTTCACTCACATTATCCGGAGAACGTTCCTGCCGGGGCAAAAGTGCCTTGTGAAGAACCCCGCGAGTGCCTGTCTTAGGTGAGCAGTGCCAGAGAGTTCGTAGTAGTGTTGGTGTGTGGGCGTGTAGGCGAGGGCGTCTCCTTGGGTAATGCGGGCGGCCAGTTCTGTCTCCATTAAGCGGTTGATCGCCGTGCCCATGTTGATGATGCCCTGTGGATGGGGATGGGTAGGGGGGGGGGTTAGATTAGGAGCAGGGAAGGAGGAAATTTTCGACGAAGTGTAAAAGAGGGCAGGTAATGATGTAATTTCGTCTATGCCTTTTAGATGAAATCGGCAGCG
>NC_051415.1:29759886-29760062 GCF_015228065.2 Penaeus monodon
TAACCTTTGGATTAAGCTTCGGATGGTAAGCATTCTTAAGAGCCTCCTTGAAATAAGTCATGATGAAGTCCCCGTAGTTGGCGGCGTGAGAACCGCGTTGCGACAAGTGGCTGGCCGGCGCGACCTTCATGGCGGAATCCTGCGAGAAAAGGTGCTCTTTAGCCGATGTCGACGTC
>NC_051415.1:29760265-29760772 GCF_015228065.2 Penaeus monodon
TGCAATGTTAGTATCATTATGATTATAATAAGTTTTACTATTGTTATCATCACTATCACTGTTTTGTCTTTATAGTTATGCCCGCTGTTATCATTGTTGAATCTGGTTACATTTACTCTTGTCATCAAATTTCCTGTACGTTATTATTGTCATTATCAATTTTATGTTTGGATAATCTCAACGCGTCTTTTCATCGAGCATAATCCTAGATTTCAACTTAGGATTCCTTAAATTTCACTGGATATGAACACTTACGATAATAACGTTTAAATTTCAACTAGGACACTTTAAACTTCACTGGGATAACAACACTGAAAGACACAAATGCAATGAATACTCACTAGTTAAAACGAAAGAAAAATCAACAATATATATCTCCGAAGAAATACTCTTCAGTGAAAATTGTAATGAAGCTAAGTTAGGATGACTTTTTGACAAATCCACAACCGAGTCTCGAATGCCCCGACCTCTAACGCCGCGACTTTTATATGAGGGATTCTTAGGCCG
>NC_051415.1:29760818-29760929 GCF_015228065.2 Penaeus monodon
ATCGCAGAGGAAACATATATGTATAGTTATTATTTTCTTAACTACAGCGTGTGGGTGCTTGTAAATCCCCGCAAAGATTTAGGCGCTGACGTGATGTTTTCGTCGTTTCAA
>NC_051415.1:29762420-29763919 GCF_015228065.2 Penaeus monodon
AAAAATGATAATTGACTATTAAAAAAAATCCTTTTAAATATTCTTCACAAGGGGCCTAAACAGCGCCCTACATATGACATCATCTTATTAAATCCCAAGGCTTCATCAGCTTTCCCGGGCCACAAGGAATCCCCAGTCAAATCCAAGGGTCAAGTGACATCAGCTGAGGGAGCACTGAGATAAAAGCAACTACGTGCAAACTCCAATGTCCTGTCGGGTCTTTCCTGTGTGACGTCAGGTTTCCACGCACTCATAGCAGACGTGGCTTTCACATCGCTGAGCCACGTGTAACTAAAGACTGTACTCTTGCATATTTATAAATGTTATTATTATTCAGCTGTGACTGCAAAATGATGACTAGAATAAACAGTTCATGGTCTATTTTAGTTCTTTGGCAGTTGGTTTGGTTCTTAGTAAGCAGTTGGCACGACAGACAAATTAAAATAATCACAATAAAACTGCCAGATTGTGATAATCTGTTCCATAAACATACGATGCAATAAGCACACACTAATCCTTCACATGGACTATATATAAGTATAGTCACCATACTTACCACGTAAGCATGTGTATTCAGAAAGATGTAGTGACCATCTTCAGTAATAAAATATATCCTATACGTTTGATATACACATTGATAAAATAATGTCATCTGTATGGGGGATCAGAAGCAATTAATTAAAATAAAATAAATTGTGAGCTCCTAACACTGCAGAACTCGCATCCAGGAAAGGAAAACTATGCTTGTTAACCTGAGAAGATTCAGTGATCATGGAAGAAGGCAAGGGGCGTTGCATGTAAACTAGATCATGGCTGACTGTTCGTATAGATCATCAGATATTTTTTTTTCTTGGCAGGAAATTGTGAACGTCTTTGTGTGTTTGCAGTCTTACGTTTGTGCGGGTGCGTACTTTGTGTATATGGTTAGCCATAAAACAGTTTCTAAATGACACATATTTATTTAGTTTATCAGTTTGCAAATATGTGGACGCATACGCAGCACATGTCCGTTGCATTTCTGGTATTACAATGGGGAAACAAGGGTACAGACAGATGGTGGCACACCTTTTTTACATTTCAGGTCAACCAGTTTTCAAAGCTACAACAACCCTTCTGACCTTTCATATAAAATGTCAGAATGTATTTATGGTTAGGGTTAGCAGGACGATTGACTCATGGGGTCCTTACATAAACAGCTAGTTTCACCCCAGGTCACAACATCCTTAACAAATTATGCTGTAACTTCCTATGTATCCCTTTATAAAGACTAGGTCAGGTGTATAGACAGGTTGTGACGAAGTCCTTCGCGACGCAAGCAAGACTTGGCGGTGTTAAAGGCTAGAACAAAGGAATCGACTGAGAGGTCAAGTGATAAGACCATAGTGAGCGTTCGTGTCACGGGAAGCATCGGAGGTCATGTCCTTGTGTGTTTAGTTATACCTGTAATTAGTAAGAAGTGAACACTCTTTCCTTCATCTGGATCACACTGGCACTTTACG
>NC_051415.1:29764103-29764424 GCF_015228065.2 Penaeus monodon
ATACAATTCTGATTCGCGGTAATTGTACGAAAGCCTATCGTGAGTTGCCAGGTACAGTACATTTAAGTACGTGAAGGACGAAGCGGAAGACAGTTTGAGAAACACTTATCTGGGTTCCCGATGTTTCTTGCCACGTCAGTAATTTGTCACATGTTTATGTGTGAGTATTGTCGAAAAATTTTGCAAGTAAGGTAAAAAAAATGATCAGTAGAAAAAAAAAATTGATTATGTTTACAAAGGTACACATTAACGGGCTAAGCGAAGAAAAGAACTCAACAAAACGAGGATAACCAGAGTGCCAAGGGAAAGATACGAAGACGG
>NC_051415.1:29764677-29764976 GCF_015228065.2 Penaeus monodon
CGCTGGCTTACGTGACTCGGAAAACGTTTCTTGAGCGCCATTAACGTGCTCAGCGGGAAAACTTCCTCTGCATAAATTACACTCCGACGTTAGAGGCGACACTGAAGTTTTCTACAATGCATCTACTTTATAAAGTAGATTTTACACGTTTGCAGATAATTCGTGTTAATTACATTGCTATTTATTGCACAGACCGTCGGAAGCTTAACGGAAATTGTCGGAATGCACATAAATTTCCAACGGCACATTGTTATTAAAAAAAAAACAAAAAAACCCGCAAACCTAGCCAGTCGGAGATG
>NC_051415.1:29768068-29768168 GCF_015228065.2 Penaeus monodon
TGAGAACCTTAAACATCAGCTGTAGAACTTAATTTCTTTCTCTGAATGGCTTCCCTCCAGTACACCACCAGTGGTGGCTGGTACATGGCACATGTTTCCG
>NC_051415.1:29770411-29771335 GCF_015228065.2 Penaeus monodon
AGGCGGAGGAGGGTGGTGAGAGTTGGAATACTTATTACAATTAGTACAAAAAGTACAAAAATAAGTTAGGTAATTATATCTGTGTTTGCATTTACATATAAAAAAAATAATCGAGATAGGTTCCTGACTGGAAGACTCTATTAAGGGTCCCTTTGTGATTAATTTAAAAGTTGATCAAGATGATGAAAATAAAACGAATAGAGATAAAAAAAATCCTATTGTTACATTTCAGTCTTATTTACATATACCAAAAAAAAAGTACTCGTTATATAAAGAATCCCTTGGCAATTAGTTCAGGTGCCGGCCGCAGCGTTGGTGTGGCGCTACTTGCCATCGATTGTTTACTTGTCTGTCCTGGAGTGCCCTTTGGAAACCATTTTTAAAAGACAAATTACACTGACGCTTCGAGGTAATTATTCAAGAGTTCTTTTTTTAAATGTGTCTCTTTCTGTGCTGAGTGTGTGGCGCAGTCTCTTGTGTCTGTGATGAGAGTGAAGTGATTATATGTGATTTTGACAGAGGATCTGACTTTTTTTTTTTATTCGAAGTGATCTCGTCTGTGTGGTTTGTACAAAGGCATTAAAGTACTTTCATTGCCATTGGCGGAAAAATATGGCCAGTATAAGTATGAATAGTGAATAGTGCTTTTACCCGCGGACGTCAATGTGATGCGAAAATGTATACAGAGTAATGGTCGGAAAATGAAGCAAATTTAAGGTAACTTTGTTCTACCGTAAACACAATTTCGGATATTTTTATATATATCACAAGTTAAGCTGTGCATAGAATCTGTAGACCGATACACTTAAAATGGTTTACTTTTAAAAGTTAATTCACAGGAGCTCTTAATTAACTGAGTTCTGACCTAAACCACTTGTAACTCAGTCTGGTCTGTGGTGGAAGGCTGTAGACTGGGTTTGGGTG
>NC_051415.1:29771360-29771727 GCF_015228065.2 Penaeus monodon
CAGGCTGAGTAACTTTCAGATTGTATCAGAAATGCTGCAGGTATAGTGTCTTATATGTTGTCGTTCTGTCTAATACAAATTCTGTTTACTTTGTACCTGACAGCTGTTTTGAATCAAAGCATTATTATTTGGTATATACCCTAGGTAGACAACATGGCCTGGTTCCTAATTTGACACTAAATTACCAGGAAGGTTGATGAGCTTTATATTGCCAGCATAAATGTTGACAATCTCTGTCTTGCCAGAATTAAGGCTGTGGAAGTTTGTTGACTTTGACAGGATGGACATGGAGACAAATACTTTGCTATGATTTAGATATGGCAAATTGAAGATGTTAAAATTTTCAATTTAAAATTAGTTATACACC
>NC_051415.1:29771907-29771980 GCF_015228065.2 Penaeus monodon
AAAATGGAATTTAAGAATATATGGGAATAATTCTAATTGGTTCTGAGATGGATGATCTTTCCACATATTTTAT
>NC_051415.1:29772897-29773095 GCF_015228065.2 Penaeus monodon
GTATTTTTAAAAAAACACTGACCACCCATGAATGAATATCCTTAGTAGAAAGAGGTATGAATGGGAATAGCTTTTATCTTTATCAGAACTTTTATATCAAACATGAGGTCATATTATTGGAAGTCACTTGCAAATAACCTTGTCAGTGCTGTAGTCCATTCTGAATACCCTGTATAAGTTAATAAAGTTATTAATATG
>NC_051415.1:29773304-29774252 GCF_015228065.2 Penaeus monodon
CAACAAAGTCTGTTCTGAGATCTTTAGCAGTATTACAGTAACAAATTTACAACATAAAACAGCAAAATGAGAATAAGTCTCAGTTCTAGATTGAACAAAGGCATTAGTGGGTTGACAGGTTTGCCAAATGGCCACCAAAGAGCCTATTAGGTTGCTACTAGCTTATCAGAACTTATGTACTTTGCTGGCTAAGATCATGCAAGAAAGCATGCTAGTCAGATTCTTCAACCTGCAAGTATTTTTCTTTATCTGCACATGTCAAATTATTTCTCATTTTGTCACTCCTTGTCCTGTGATAAATGCATATTAAACCTTAGGTTACAGACTCTTTAGGGTTTGATTTGTGTATCAGCAATTGTTTGCACTCATAAATAAGTAATCTATCACTGATAACACTCTTTCACATGTGTAAATCCTGTTAAGAAATTACACTACATATTCAGTTTGGGAACAGGAATATCAATCAATCACTGATGACAGCTGACTGTGTAATTAATCACAATGCAAAGTGTACAGCCCATGTAATATCCAAACAACCAATGCTTCAGAGGAATGCATGGTAGCGAAGAGTGAAGTTTACACTGCAGTATCATTTGTCTGGATTATTTTACATCATCAGATATAAGAACTGCAAACTTTCATTATGGGGGAGGGGGTTGAAGGTGAATCAATCATCCCTGATAAAAGCCTACTAAACATGCTTAGGAATATACCATGCTTTTATGTGATCTGAGTGACATCTTGAGTAACCACTAGTGGGGAACTTTACTGAACAAGCCCCACAGTTTGAGGTGAGAAAGCCATTTGTTGATTAATGAAGAGCAGTTTGATACAGCATTGTCTAGCTTGTCAGTTGTCATAGAATATGTTTTTTTCTTCATTTTGTCAATTCCATGTTTGTTTGTGCATTTGAAAACATTTAGCCCAATGCCACTGGGGAAAATGCTG
>NC_051415.1:29774616-29774812 GCF_015228065.2 Penaeus monodon
ACAATTTTCTTGTGGAATGGGGACAATTTGTAGTTGAGGGACATGCAGTTATATCATGTTACCTGTAGCAAAGCACTCAGCTAGATCAGTGATTCTTAATCTTTTTCATTGTGGCCCCTGTCCAATATGTAATAGTCTTCATGGCCCCTTTCAGTGTCTGTCATCATTTCAGATTCAATTTTCAGCACACAGTCAG
>NC_051415.1:29777112-29777363 GCF_015228065.2 Penaeus monodon
AAAATTAGGGACGGGTGTGAAAAATACCGTGTTAAAGTGCATACTGATCTGTCTATTCATTTGGAAGAGACATGAAAAACAATGGGTCACAGCCCCCAAAACACATAGTAGAGGTTGCTTGGTCTTCTCCACAACCATTGACTCCTATTTCACAAATCTTAATTTAATGTTTACCTTAATTTTTTAATTGCTCTCAATACAACCATGTAATAGAGATGGTTTTGCATCCATAGTCAAATCAAAAGATTGAC
>NC_051415.1:29778558-29779319 GCF_015228065.2 Penaeus monodon
GAAAAGGGGGGGGGGGGTGGAAGGAGTAGTGGATTTGCAGATGTCACAACTATGTCACACTTTACCTGTTTGGATGCCTTCTTGGCTGAAGATTACTATGCTATGAAATTCAAGAGTAAACGCTGTAATTAAGTACATTTGGTAATTTGCTCTAGTAACAAAAATTACGGCAGGATGTGAAACATACCATGCTAAAGTATCATACTGATCTAACTATTTGTTTGGAAGAGGTCTGTAAAAAAACAATGGGTCATGGCCCCTGAAACACATAGTAATAGTGCTTGTCATGTTTGCTCACAGAATTTAAGCTCTTGGGCAATAGTCTTATTCTTGTGTGACAGGGAGTGTGCAATGTTTAGAATTATGTGTGGCTACAAAATTTATTGGAGAAATAAGATGTTTGTGTGACTGTGTCTTTATGGAGCTGCAGTCCCAAGTATGCGTAAAAACAAGTATGCCACAGCCTCTCCATACACTGACATTTAAAGTACTGGAGAGAGAATTCAGGGGAGTTCAATTTATCACTATAATGTAGCTTTGAATAAGGTCTGTCATTATAGGAAAGTCTTGGACAAAATCTGTCCTTATGTTGAGGTCAGATTTGGGTCTCGTCTTCGAAAAGGCCTTTGGCAAAACAAGTCAGCTTTGAATTATCTGTAGGTGATAGAAAGACTAGGTAAGATAATTACCAGTTTTAGTGCCATCAATACACCATGATTAATAAAAGGATATTAACAAATGAAGATGATACAGGAAAATTT
>NC_051415.1:29779368-29779503 GCF_015228065.2 Penaeus monodon
TGGAAAGAGAGAAAGTTACCATAATTGCAGATATCTTTACTAACATTCTTAGAAGTAGCTACATGTAATTGTTCATAGGATTTGTATAAAAAAAAATGTGTTTGATATATTTTTCAAGAAATCCCCCCCCCCCTC
>NC_051415.1:29779720-29779863 GCF_015228065.2 Penaeus monodon
TCATTGAAAATACTTTTGTAAGTATTTTTTAGAGGAAATATAAAAATGTAGTAATTTGTTAAGGCAAGGAATCTTAAAGGCTGAAAGATATCAAAGCAAAATAAGAAATTCTAGCCAGAAAAAAGCACAAATGGTTTCCTTTA
>NC_051415.1:29780589-29782863 GCF_015228065.2 Penaeus monodon
ACAGAGCACAGTATTTTATGGGTGGTATTGGGTTAAGGATGAAATATTGTATAATTATGCTGAATATTCAAGGAAATTATTGAAAGATTTAAATGATTGTTTGAAGGTCTATATGCAGTGCTGTGTAAGAGGACAAAATGTAATACTGTACATTATTACAAAAGATTTGTTACCAATTCTGTTGGTGATTTTTTCTTCAGTTTGATATTGGTAATGTTCCCTGTATCAGTGAAATGATTTAGATTTTGCAGTGCTAGCATGGTCTAACTGTTAAGTGGAAAGGTATAAACATGGGAAGTTGTACTATTCAAATCTTATGCTAATGTTACCTGCTCCAAATTATAGATTTGTGTGTTATAATGTAAGTACTGCTTTGTATGTGTCTCTCAGTTTAATCCTCTTTTTTTTATTATTAAAGTTTGTTGGAACTTTTGCAGAAAGACATTAAGAGATGGAGGAGGGTATACTCTCACTGCGTTGGAATAATCATCGATCAACATTTTTCCATATTTTATCTACACTTCATAGGAAGGTAAGATGTGGGATGTGACTCTACTGCATTGGATATGATGATGAATAAATAATACATGGTCAGTTTACATGGGAAAACCACTTTAAGATAATAGAAAGTTTTAAATTCAAGATTTTAAGAACAATTGGCTAGGTTGACATGATAACAGAAGCTAATAAAATTCTTCTCTTTGTTACAGGAACTTTACAGTGATGTAACATTAGCATGCAATGGTAAATTTTTCCCAGTACACAAGTTGGTGCTTTCAGTGTGTAGTGAATATTTTGAGGAAATGTTTAAGCAGACCACATGTAAACATCCCATAATAGTACTTAAGGATATTCTTCATGATGACCTTGAAGCGCTTCTCAATTACATGTATGCGGGTGAGGCAAATGTAGCGCAAAATGACCTCGCCAGATTAATTAAAGCTGCTGAGTGTTTAAGAATCAAAGGTCTAGCCGTCCCGGATGAAGCCCCCCCTTCCAGTGAGAGTAAAAGATCCCATACTGAGGGGCTGAGAGAGGAAGCGCCTCACCCCAAGCGGCGGAAACATGATGACAGCTCATCAGCCTCCTCCAAGTCGAGCCAAGGGCGACAGTCAGAGGATGAACCCAAAGATAAAAATTGCAAGGAATTGCCTAGCTGCATGGAACAACAGCAACAACATAGTGGAAGATATAGTGGGCAAAGTACAGGATTACAACAAATAACGAGTCCTGAACTACAACTTGAATTAGAAATGGGGAGATCAAGTCAAGACGACAACAGTGCTACTCAAGATCTTGCTGAGGTAAGCTATTTGTCATGATGCCAGCATACATTATTTTTTTTATTATAATAATTTGTTGACCTGAAAAGAACCTAAATTAGTGTTCCTGTCATTCCTCCTCCAAATATGAGTAATGCCCATTTTTTCTCATTTTGATGGATACAGCACAATACATTATCAAAATTGAGAGAAAAAAAAAGGAAAAAAGAGCAAGCAAAATAAATTTGGAATTTGATATATCAAGATACTAATTTTACATGCCAGTAAATGTATACATCATTCTCAGATGTCACAGATAAAAACAGTTTAAGGTAGTGAATAATGATTGAAAACAAAATCACTCCAGAATCAGTCTTACATCATGAGGGAAAAGACATGATCAGAGTGAAAGGAGTAAATGTGGTTGGGAAGGCTGGACAAAAACATGACAGATAGTATCAGATTTATAAGTTAACACTTAATTCTGTTCAAGCCAAAATGTGGGAAAACAACCCACAAGTTCTAACAGTTTGTGTGTGATGTTGATGAAAGAGATGCAGCATAAAATATAGGGGAGCCACTAGCAAGAGAAACTTTAGGAGTTAGGCCTAGTTGTGTATATGACATTGAGATCATAAGGATTCTGTTTTCTTTTTCCTATTATTATAATCACAACCATGGCAATCTTTGAAAGAGTCCCTTTAAACCAGGTTGTCCTGGATGAACAGCCGCTGATCAAAGAGGAGATCCAGGAACCCAAACATGAACATGATGACGACATAACGCACCAAACGGACTCGGAGGCAAGCATCAGTTTCGACCCCCTCAATTCTGGGGATGAAAGAGGAGGGGGTACAGGCATATATGACCCACAGCTGATGGTCTCACACCCACAGAGTGTCCTACAAGATATCATGGTGCAAGGGGTCCCGGGCCCTTCTGGACTGCCCACGGTAAGTTGAAGATTTGGGGTGCTTGAAGGAAGTGGGACAGAATAAATGTGCATTCTGCC
>NC_051415.1:29782903-29783520 GCF_015228065.2 Penaeus monodon
CACTTTACATGCCTTGATTGATGACAACCTATTCTTCCATGCATATTTCTCTTGTTCATATGTTCTGGCATTCTTTCCTGTGCATGTATTTTTTGTTCATTAATTATCTCACTCTTTTGGGCTTTCATTTCTTTCATTAATATTTTTGTTTTTTCATATCTGATTTTCGGTTACATTTATTTTATATTTGCTCTTTGTATACTGGAGTAGAATTTCAACCTTCTCTTTCTGGTTAAAAAAATGCTTGCACACTTCTTCAATTATTATGGTTGTTAATTTTTATCACTGTAGTTCTATTTACTTTCCATTCTTTATATCCTTGTTAGTATGGACAGTCTTAGGATTGATAAGATATTGATTACATGACTAATGTTGTCACATTGTGTTGGAGTACTAGCTGTAGTTTTTGTTACCTTTCTTGTTGTAGCAGTGTTCCCTCATTATTCTCTCCCTCCCTTCCTCCCAACAGGACTCCATCACCAGCTGGGATTCAGGTGGAAATGTAGGCTTTTCGCTAGAAGGATTCACAGGCGAGGATGCGAGGACGACCCAGGCCATGGTGAGTGTTTGACATTGCCACTCTAGGGGACAGCCCAGTCGAGGAGTCAGGAAAATCT
>NC_051415.1:29786095-29786196 GCF_015228065.2 Penaeus monodon
GGGTGTTCAGCAAAAGAGGAAGTTCTTTGGAATAAGGAAATTGGCCTTTATTATATATGGAGATTTTCCTGGCTTCTCGGATATTTGTTGTTGGTTTTTAT
>NC_051415.1:29790548-29790636 GCF_015228065.2 Penaeus monodon
CTCCCCCATTATTGGTATCAATGTTGATTTGTTTGGACAGTGAATGTTCATATGTACCGTCCCAGGTGGCATGGGGTCCAGGTTTCTG
>NC_051415.1:29790776-29791536 GCF_015228065.2 Penaeus monodon
AATGTATGGCTTTTTATCTTTAACTGCATCACATAGAAGGTATACATGACAAAATTGTATGCAGTACTTGAATGTGAGAAATTTCTTTTTTCTTTTTTAACACATGCACTCTGAGTGTGAACATCTGATTATTATATACTTGCCAGCCAGCGAGATGCACTTGTTTTCAGAAAAAAGGCATAGACCTATCATAATGTGTCTAATACTCCCGGATCATTGACATTATGATGAATGCTGAAGTCATAACATTGAAGCTGTAAGGGTTATAGGTAGGAGGTGGAGTGAGATGCAATGGTCAGTAGACCATCCACCAAATGCATATATATATATTTTTTATTTTTTTCTACTAATTATATTATTTGTACAGAAATGCATACAAGTTAATTTTAAGAGGATGATGTCAGATTTACCAAAGATATATTGAATGTGTAAGATAATGTCTTGGCCTTTTGCTGTAAAACGAAGAAACCTGGAACATTTCAGTGTATCTATATCCCCTAGCAAGCATAAACTACATGAAATATTGAAACATTTCAGTGTATCTATATCCCCTAGCAAGCATAAACTACACAAAATATTGAAACATTTGTATGTTGTACCGTATCAGCTGTGCCAACTTTAGCACATCAGTATAGTATGCAATTGCAAAATGTACCTTGGAAATTTCAAACATCAGTTACCATTTGTATTGAGTATACAGTGCAGAACTAACAGTGACAGTGACCTCAATTGCAGAATAGGGGATCACAAATTGTTATTA
>NC_051415.1:29791937-29792399 GCF_015228065.2 Penaeus monodon
GTACTACAGTGAAAACTATAATTTCATGACAGCATTGGGTTAAAGCATCTTTACTTGAACTAAGCTTGTTCAGTCTTAAATGCTTTTGACATTAAAAAATAGTTGGAGATGCCAAATTCAAGATCAGACAATTACATGTGTATGATGGCCTGTTGAGTTTCGGTTCGTAATGCATAATGTTACATGATTTATTATGTGCAGATGGTGAGAGCTAGACATAATGTCAGTTACACAGTTTTCAAGTGTGTTTTATGTTTGGCAAATTAGGCTGCTGAAGAATTGTGTCGCCAGTTCATTGTGTTGTAATTGTGCAGGTTGGAAGGGAAATTGGTAATGACTTTTGGAGTGCCTCAGATTGTTCATTAGCTTAGCTTTCGGTTCTCTTTGTCATTTAGTTTGTCTTGTTTTCTTGCTTTTGTAAGTAGTAAAGGATGTAGTGTTAGCATTTTGCTGTGTTGGCTG
>NC_051415.1:29792672-29792849 GCF_015228065.2 Penaeus monodon
GGACATTTTTGTTTTGTGGCTGTTTTTGCGATGGTGTAGTAGTTCTTAAATTCTAGACAGAAGAAAAAGGGAAATGCAGACAACACACATGCATGAACATATTCACAAGATCTTTGGTGTTTCCTCAGGATGGCCATAACTTACACCAAGAAACCAAAACATTTAGGCTTTGGCAAG
>NC_051415.1:29792901-29793597 GCF_015228065.2 Penaeus monodon
TTTTTTTTTTATAGAAAATTCATTATTGCTACTAAGATTACTTTTTGTTGATAAGGGAGGCTTTCAGTTTTCAAGATTTGGTTGAATTTGGGATTTGTAGTGCACATAGAAATTAATGATATTACCAACATGGAGAGTTCATGAAATCAAGAAATATTTGAAATTAATATTGTTTTGGAAATTGAGTTACTTTTCAAAAAAAAAAATGCATTTGCTATATTAATTAGTATTATTGACATTTACACATTCTTTAAGTTGGTAGGTAAAATGCATCCAAACGATAATCTATTATATTACTTAGAGGAATTATATTTCTTTAGGATGCATTCCTTATGTGTGTTAGAGGTACTTTTTGTGCTAAAATATTCAGTGTAGTAAAAGTATGCATATACATATTCTATTGTTTTTCTCCCAAAGCAAGTGATTTGTTTAGGTGGATTTCAAATTAAAGGGTATACCATAAGCATTACAAGGGTGCTCCTACTCATTAGATTGAATTTACTGGTATACTACTAGTATAATGAGTTAGATTCAATAAATGAGGTTTGTAGCTAAACTCTAATGTTATAGATATGAATGAAGGTCATAGATTAATAGATAAATAAGGGATGATTCTGAGTTTCCATGTATTAAATGTGAATAAACAGAGCTGATACAAGTTGCTAAGTTTGCAATGGCAGGAGTTGCAGTGGAAGC
>NC_051415.1:29793645-29794071 GCF_015228065.2 Penaeus monodon
AATGATGAGTGTAATGCCTCAATTGCATTCAGAATGATACAAGTTTTCACATTCATTTGCGAGTTGTTAATCAGACATACGAACAATCATTGGATACCCATATTTTAAATGGGTAGGGGGAATGTATGTATTTGATATTTTATTGACATATTGAAGTTGATGATTCTGTACAAGCTATACAAGCTTATAGCATTGTGCCATTCACAGCAGAATGAATGGGTGAAGAATTTATTAAACTGTAGAGCAATATAAAGGTTGGGGAGAACTTAATGTGTAACATATAAGTAATTAAGTACTCAGTAATCATAGTAATGTAGAAAGTTTTGATACATAAAGGAAACTCTTTTAAGTATGTGATTGCTATAAGTGAAGACATTTTGCCACAGATCTTAGGAAAATGGTGAACACTTTATGTAAATATTATAA
>NC_051415.1:29794534-29795018 GCF_015228065.2 Penaeus monodon
CAAAATGTACTGTAATTCTTATTGAATAAAAACATAAGTTGTAAGGAGAAATTCTGCAGATGCTGTAGAAGCATTGGACAAGTTCTTTGATAATTGTGCAACACCGTGCTGAAAATTGCTCCCTGTCTTTGAAAATATATTTTGATTTTTTTTTGGTAAAAAAGAAAATTGTAAAATGAAAAAAAGGGGTTTCATGTAAGTATTAATGGTTATGACACAAAGAAATTTCTATTATAAAATTCAAAATGGAATTATTCATGTGTTATTTTTTTATATTAATAAATGTGTTTTGTATTTGTACAATTTTATTTGTTTTTAACTTAAAAAAAAGAAATTAATTGCCCATTACAGAGTTTTTTAAAAAGCCAACTTTTTTTTAAGTATCAAAGAGAAATGAAAAATATATTTTTTTAACCAGTTAATTTGTTTTAGCTTGCATTCATTCCATAAATAGAAAAAATAATAATATTTTTTCTGTAATGTA
>NC_051415.1:29795079-29798154 GCF_015228065.2 Penaeus monodon
TCAATATTCTTTACTCTTTTGAAATAATGTTTTGTTGTGATATAGCCCTAAATTGTTGCACAGTCCTGTATTATGTTCCTATGTGAAACAAAGGGAAGCTGCCAATTACTGTCCTAGGTATTTCTGAAAAGTAGAGTGGTAGGGCATTGTGGTGAACAAAGGTGTGGTAGGAAATAAATGGTTTTACAGATGAAGAATTTCCTTTAGCATTTTATTTTGTTTGTTATTTCATCTGTATGTCATTTATCCCTCATATTCTTTCCACAATTATATTTTGCTGCATACATTAATTTTATGAAAAGATGTTATAATACAATATGGAAATAGATGATATTAAGTAGAAAAGGAACTTTAGGGTCTAGGAAAAGGTGTAATAGTTTTATTGTTTTTTGGGATAGAGTTTTAAAAAAGATATAAATGTTTAACACAAAAAGGTACTTAGGAATATAAGATTTACATATTATCTTTTAGGTAATAGAGCATTTGCATAGAATTTTCATCTGGTAAGCTGATAAGGAGAAGATGTCTTTTGAGAATAGCAAGAGCTGCTCACCTGACCAAATGCTAAGGCTATTCAAGTATTTGAATTAATAGAGAGGCAGGAAGAGAGACAAAGGGTGCAGTGCAACCCATTAACGTAGTGGCCCTAAAATATGGCTATTTCTCTTTGGTAGGAGTCGGCCCTGAGGAATCCCCCTACAGGAAACAGTGAGGAAGAGGGAAACACCTCATCTTTGAGGCAAGATGGAATGTGGGTGTGTCAGCATCCATACTGCGGTTACACCACTCAGAAAGCCTCTGTTCTCCGTGGACACATGAGAATTCACACAGGGGAGAAGCCCTATAGTTGTCCCTATTGCCCTCATAGAACAGCACAGAAGGGCAACCTCAATGCTCACATTAGATACAAGCACAGGCTCTTTGCCAGAGAAACGCAGAGGTACAAGTACAGTCTGATCCCAAACAGTGTGTCTATCAGGAACTCCAGCATTGAAGATGAACAACAGGCATAAATGGCACTTGAGACTGATTCCTGAAAAGAAAAGCTTTTATTTTTATTATTGTCTTTTATAAAATATTGTGTACCTTCATTCAGTTCTGCAGTGGATGGAAAAGGAAAATGACAGAAACAGACAGTTCCCTTTCCTGTCAGTGTATCTAAGACGGAATTGTGTACTGAAAAATGGGTATTGTTTATTCTTTATATGTAAGAGTGGAATCTCACAATTCATCAGTGATTTGATATAAAAAAAAGATACAAAGATAAAAAAAAGCTTAAAGGTATGATTTCTCTATTGTAGGGTCCTGCTCCCTTGTACAGTGATGGCCATAAGACCCATCAGTGTGTGGTGTGTTTCAAGATATTTCCCAAGAAGGATAACCTAGTCAAGCATCAGCGGACCCACACTGGGGAAAGGCCCTTCAGCTGTCCCTATTGCGATTTCCGAGGTTCGCAGACATCTACAGTGAAAAGGCACATTGACAGGAAGCATACAGCTCATGGGCATTGGCATATGATGGCTCCACGTTGAATGATGTAAGGGAGATTTTGATAAGCTTTGAGGCTTCTGGCCGTCTACAAAAAAATGTAAAAAAATTTATATGAATGAATGAAATAAAAGAAATAAAAAAAGAGAATATAAAACACAGACTAATCTTCCTGGGGACTGAATGACACATTCTCAGTTGCTGTTTTAACTCTATAACAGTCACACACCAAAACCTAGAACAAAAGTTATATCCTCAAGGAAAAAAGGCTAAATGGATAGCACGTGGTATTATAGATTTGATATCCAATATCAGAACCTAGTACTAAGGATTAAGTTTGTGTCATAAGCATGAATGTTTAAACTTGTCATTTCACAACATGTGTTGTTGCTATGATGACTTCTCTGATCTATTCCTTGGTCATCTGCTCAAAAGTGCTTTATTGCATGTTCTAGGATGTGCGAGGCAGTTATAGGCGAAGCCAGTTTGGAAGTAGGTGTGGCAGTGGAGCGACGGGTGGCATGGCTGGCGGCACCAGAGGGGCACAAGTTGAAGGTGGAACCCACCCATGTGTGCTGTGCCAGAAGCGCTTCACCAGCCGCCAGGACCTGAGACGCCACGTCCGCACTCACACAGGAGAGAGGCCATACCAGTGTCCGCTTTGCCCTCACCGTGCGGCGCTCAAGGGCAACATCAAGAAGCACATCATAGCAGTCCACAGAGACATAACCCCGACTGCAGCTGAGGCTGCAGCAGTTCTTGAGAAAGAATCATTCCAGGCAGCTGACAACAATGCTGGTGCTGCTACCACCTCCAACACTGGTGTTGGTGTTGAGCTCTTACAGAACTGTTCTTACTCACCAGAGAGTTTCCCTAATTGTTGAAAGATATGTGGAAGCTTTGTAGAAGAATTTTTT
Source organism: Penaeus monodon (assembly GCF_015228065.2). Classification (NCBI taxonomy): domain Eukaryota; kingdom Metazoa; phylum Arthropoda; class Malacostraca; order Decapoda; family Penaeidae; genus Penaeus; species Penaeus monodon. The sequence continues at coordinate 29,797,485 of NC_051415.1, forward strand.
TTGACAGAGAGATATTAAGTAATTTCCATAATTGGTTATAATCCTCATTACCATCTTGAATATTATTTATGAATTGATATATGAGACATTATTTTTTTTAAGTGATATATGTAATTATCCTTACTGGTAGGTCTTAGCTGTATCTATGATATATTGATTTAAGTTACAGTGTAAAAAAAACACCAGGCACACCTCATAACCCAAAAGTAAATGAAAATGCATTAGGGATATGATATACAAGGTTTGCCTGTATAACAGTTCAGTACAAGCACTATTACACAAGTAAACTTCCTGAAGAAGTATTTTATCTTTCATTTATATCTTCCTATTAGGTATAAGATAACTGCTTGATTCTTGCTTAAAGTTATTTCAAACACAATAAGGAGAAAATATAGTAAGTTCACTGATAACACAAGAAAACTTTCAAATGAACAATGTATTAGGTGTAAAATATATAAAATAAAATGCTGAGTACTTCCTTATTGTAGGTAGTAACTTTGAAACAAGAAGAGCAATAATGATGATATACATTCAGAATTAAAATGATACAGGCAGATTTGTGAATGAGTTAATCAATAACATTTGATCTATGAGGATAACACTTAATATCTTCTATTAGTGCCTCTGTGTTAGTGCACTCTTTTATTTTCTGTGAAGTGGTTTTTATATT
>NC_051415.1:29798682-29798988 GCF_015228065.2 Penaeus monodon
AAAAGCCTCTATTTGTATGTAGAAAAGTCTACATGGACTGGTAGGTAGCATTGATGGAGTGTATGACCTGACTCTTTATTGGTAAAGGACTACAACACACAAGGTTATGTAAACTGAGAACAAGCTTTGAGTAAGGCTGGCCCAGGCCAGAGGGGCCACAGGCTGGCTGGTGTTGTTGATGGTGTGGCCATAAGGTGCATTCTGTCTGGTCAGCCTAGTTCAAGGTGACTGTATTTTCTTGTGGCAGTGTGGTTATTGAACAATCTAAAGCAGATATAGTGTTGAGGTGCAGGGCATAAGCAGTGT
>NC_051415.1:29799152-29799360 GCF_015228065.2 Penaeus monodon
CCCACGTGGCTTATGTGTCTTCTGTTTGGGTTTTCACTATCAGCACTGTTACCGGAATACCAAAATGACCTAAACCTTTGACCTAGGCTAATTGAACAGGAAAAGCATCTTCGCCACCCCATGAATAACACCAGCCAGCCTGTGGCCCCACAGGCCTGAGCTGCCTTCTCTGCTGCTCAGTTTACATAAATTGGATTATTTACTGCTG
>NC_051415.1:29801608-29801732 GCF_015228065.2 Penaeus monodon
TAGTTTCCCAGAATACATTTATACATTATGTCTTGAAATTTCACCTCGTAAGTTATTTGTTATTTTTTCACTTAAGCAAATTATTATGATACTGATATGTCCTCGTAAGTTTAATAATCTTTAG
>NC_051415.1:29802391-29802558 GCF_015228065.2 Penaeus monodon
TGAACATTGTCTTAGAAGTTCACGAAAACTGAAATGCAGTGTCTTCGGAAATATTTAAAGAGGCATTTTCATCACTGGTGTTTTTTATCGTAACGTTTTTTAGACTACTGGGCCACATTGATAAACAATTCATTCAGTTTATGCATTCTCCTACCGTCTTTAGTCAT
>NC_051415.1:29802948-29803232 GCF_015228065.2 Penaeus monodon
TACTGATTCTGATACAACTTTGTGGAACAGAATATATGACATTAAAAATCATACATACAAAAATATCAAATAGATATGGGAGAACTATAAATTGACCAAACAAGTCATCTTACCAAGGCAGGAGATATTTGGGAAGAGATTATTACAGTTTTCCAGACTGAACAGGTTGTTGGACAGTCACTGTAGAATTGGAATGATTGATATCGGTAAGTGATAGATGAAGCTGAGTACTGGAGAAGAGAGTCAGGAACCTGGAAAATACATTTATTCTTCAAAGTTGATAC
>NC_051415.1:29803284-29804500 GCF_015228065.2 Penaeus monodon
ACAATATAATGATAAAGTGTATATAGAGAGTGCATCGCTTGTGTAAATAGCCAAGGGATGTTAACTATTCTGACACGTTTCTTTTTTTCAGAGGGGACCCAAACGATCTCTTGCTTGGGACCACTTTGCGGAAGTCCAACTTAATGGCAGAACAGTAAAGGTCCAATGCAAGCACTGTGAAAGGTACCTCTCCTTCAACAGAAACACTTCAGGAATGGTCAGACATCTCGATACAGTGCACAACATCACCATTAATGTCAAATGAAACATGGGAAAGTTTAGGCAGGAGAAAATCAACGAAATAAAAGAGAGACTAATGAATATTTTGTGCATTTGGAAGAGCTGATTGTGGCTTACTTTTGACTTTTCTACTTGTATACACCAAAAAATGAAAGCAAAATGGAGTTGGAAGAAACCCTTAATATAAAAGAGGTATGGCCTTTGCAACTGCAGCTGGAAAAGTGTGAAGAAAGTGAGATAATGAAACACATACAATGAAAAGTAAAAATTGGAAGAGCACTGTGACTAAAATGTGAAAGTCTGTAAAACCACATGACAGTATTGATAAAGATGAAGTATGAAATGATGTGAGCTTCTTAACTAAATGATGTATCTTTACTTGTGTTATTGCCAGTGTTATTTTATAGCATTCATGTTCCTTATTCCATGGGTATTGTGGCTCTCCCCATAGGATAAGGGGCATAGCAATTATGATTACATATTGGAGGGGTGACGTGAGTTAGTTGGGAGCATGATGTTACCATTTTGTGTCACTGAAAAAAAGGTGTCCTTTAAAGAGAGACTTATACTAGGTACTTTAGAAAGTACTGACTATAAATAGCATCCTACAAAAACCTCAGCAAATGTGTTTTAACTAGCTCTTTGGTCCTTGTATAGAAATGTTTTAGGGACATCGTTATTATTTAGATTTTCCTGCAAAGTACATAGTTGTTAATAAAAAATGTATTATGGGGCACAGTTTTATTTTCTTTCTTATTTCTGCATCTGTGCATGTGTTTTGTTTTGTGTTTCACTATGTACATATTTATATATATTGTTTTTTTAATTGTTCTTGGCTTTGTATCTATTTGATTCTTTATGGAGGCCTTTTTAGGAAGTCAATTGTTATATTTATAGAAAAATATGTTTTGGATGATTAGGAAAAGTTATTTTGAGGGTCGGTATGTATCTGTTTATACTCTTGTGAGGGGCACAT
>NC_051415.1:29804837-29805833 GCF_015228065.2 Penaeus monodon
CACAGCTGAGTATCTTGTAGCAAAGAGAGGATTTTTTTAGCTGGATACATTGCATTTGTCTTTTAATTTACATTTATATCTTTTGATGACATAAGATACCAATGAATACATGTACATGTTATTTTTTCTCATTTTTTTCTACCAGTACTCCTTACTCTGGAAGACTTGGTTATATGTTACATTCATTTGGTAACACAATATGAGTTTGCATCTTCAAGATTACCTGAGATCCTCTTTTCCATCTCCCTGCCTTATCAAAATATTTCTTTGTCTTATATTTTGACAATACATAAGTGGAGTTTTCAAGCTCAAGAATCTGTGATTGGTAGTGTCCATGCCCTTAATACATGTTTTAGGAATGCTAGAAAGAAAGTATCCCTAAGGGGACGCAAAGAAGAAACAATAAGAATGATATAAATTGAAATGGATGAAAACATTATGATAGCTTAACTCCACCAAAACCATAGCCCTCCACTATATACTTCTCAAAGGCAAACTTTGATAGTCATTTAAAGAGCTCAGTTTTACACTAGAGGAATATATATTTCAGTGCCATATCTCAAATACAACAAGGTGTTAGTATCATAGTTACTCTTTGCTTATGAATGAAAATGTGAATTTATTTCCCATGAATATGTTACTGAAACACATTTTTTATCATATAAAACAATGAATTGTGAATTTAGTGTATGTATTTGTATCTAGATGTTATAAACAGCCAGTGGTATACCAGGGGCAAACTTTCACACATAATATAGCATGATTTATAAAGGGGGAATGTGGGAGGAGGAAAAAAAACACTAGGATTTATCTGGATGAAATATGCCATACAGCACTTGAGTTACTACATCACACACTTTCATTCACAAGAAAGTAGAAGCAGAAAATTGCTTCAGGAACAGGAGGGATCTTTATGAGAAATTATGGTATGGGGGTGATATTATGGGTAGAGCTGAAGTAAACTTGCCAAACAGTACCAGATATTTTAAATGACAC
>NC_051415.1:29806233-29806881 GCF_015228065.2 Penaeus monodon
AAAGCTCATTCATAATGAAAAGTTTGCAGGAAATGATTCTGCCACTTTTTGATAGGTCGCCTGAGACTGCAGTGAATATGATTGTGGAAATATTTAGGAATTAACCACATTTACAACAAATAGGATGTTAGGGATTAATAACTTAGGCCTGAATAACGGCATTCCCGGAATCATAGAGAAGGATTTTTTTTTTTCTTGTAATTTATCACTAGAACCCTTTTCCTTCTCTTCATAATTCATATTTTAATCTTGCTTTTTCTTATTCTTGATTTTACTCCCCCTCAAGACTCAGATGTGTTTAATCATGTGGTACAAAGACCTTTGTTAGGTTTTTTAAGTTTTATGAATACATATACAGTAATTCACATTTTTCATTACATATGACAGTTGGACTCAAGGTAACTGGATAATTCCTTAAGTCCAATAAATAGGAAACCAATAAGAAATTTGAGAGGTATTTTAGTGCATCATGTAGGAATAGGTTAAAGGCCTTTAATATCTTTGATTTAGTTTTACCCAAATTATCTTGTTCTGCACAGTGTATGAGTTACATATTTGTAAAATGTATCTCTGAGTTAGGGAATTAATTTAGGTATGACCCCAAAACATTTTTTGTGTTGTGTTAAGGCATTTTACCTCCAGACTTCA
>NC_051415.1:29806925-29808285 GCF_015228065.2 Penaeus monodon
GGAGTGGGATAAAGAAAGAAAAAATTCTGCAGCACCTTCCATTTTGTCTGTTGGGTGGGTTATAGTTGTAACCATAGCCAAAAAGGGGTTACTCCTACAGCATTTGGCAATAGAGATAAAAAAAAGATATTTTTTGAGGAAAAGAAATAAGAAAAAATATAACCTTATTTTTGAAAATATATTTAGTTTCTTAGGTCATGATAAAGTATTAGTGTTGAGGGGAAGGCTCTCTGTTATTGAAAATTTAGTGTAAGGATTGTGTATGCATCATCTTTTAGTAGGGAGTGCCATTTTTTTTAAAGCTTTGAGCCTCCTTTACCCCCCAAAATTTTTCAGAATTACCCTGATTGTGGTAATTATCCATTCCCTAATCTATGCTGTAAATGATAACTGCTTATATAATGAATGAATGAATGTATTGTATTTAAGTGTACTGGAATAGGAAGGCAGAGAGGAAAGGTTTCTGTGTATATTTCACTACATTCAAAGGTAAAAAGGCAGAATGTGAAATATAGATTTCTAATATATGTTTGGACATTTAGAAGGCTTGCTGCTTGTTATCTTTTGTTTCTGTGGTATTTGTTCTTTACTTTCAGCCCCTTGTTCATTTTGTTGCCAAAACAGTTGTTTTTTTATGAATGAAGGAATTTAGTAATTTTCTTGGTTGCAAATTTTGCATCTTGTTTGTTGAAGTTGTGCTACTATTTTAATGATTTTTTGTGTGATGTTTTCATTGGTGTAGTCATATATAGAAAGATAAGAGTATAGGATAGTTGCTATGTTGTTAAAGAGATGTATTGTTTGTGGAGGCAGATAGGAAGGAGTCGAGTGGTAACAGCAGCATTTTCCTCCCGTAGGAGTCATTGGGGGTCGCAGCCGCAGCTGTGGCAGCGACCGCGCTGTTGTGCCCTTATTGTCGCCGGGCCTTCATGTACCGCAGTGATTTAAGCCGGCATGTGAGAACACATACGGGTGAGAAGCCTTTCACCTGCCCACACTGCTTGTATAAGGCATCCCAGAAGTCGCACCTCCAAGAACATATCAAGAGGCGGCACTATGAGTTATAAAATGATAAGTTTGCTGGAAAGAGAACATAGAGGGGTCTCTCTCCTTGATTCTCGAGACTTATATTTTATGACATTGTGAAAGCCAAATACTTAGATGTTTGTTTGAATGCCAAACATGCTAATATGCTTAGCATGGGGATTGTTGTCCCTTGGAAGTGAATTTCTTGTGTAAATGTTATGAAAGATAAGGAATTTTTAAAGTGAAATTATGAAAAAAAAAAAGTGCTACAAAGAAAATATAGGAAATGAACAGCCATGGTACAGGTGAGACTAAAAGGTATATGGATCAGAGT
>NC_051415.1:29808315-29808419 GCF_015228065.2 Penaeus monodon
CTTCATGGGTTTCTTGTGTGTCTTTGGCCAAATAAGGATAAGAAAAAGATGTTTATATTAGTATATTTAAAGATTATCAGTTGTTGCTACCTGACACAATTTAC
>NC_051415.1:29811461-29812082 GCF_015228065.2 Penaeus monodon
ATCAAAACTGAAAGGATTGCCTTATCATAATGTTTCATCGGAACATCACTACTTTCGATCGGATCTTGGGACGATGGCGACGCCGATTCTGTCGACGGTTCGATGACTGACGTCCAAATGTTTTGAAAGTCAAGTTGACTGTAGGTGAGACCATTCATGTGAGGGATCTCGACGAACTCTGCTCTAGTCTGGTCCGAATTGACACCATCCACGTTGCTGTCAATATGAGTGGCGTCTTCCACCTTTTCTCTCCATCGCATCACATATTCAAGGATTATGAATGCAACAATAAAATCTCGTGGGGGTCTGTCCCTTCTGGACCCATGACCTTGTTCATCACTGTTTATGAGATGTCTTACACTATATATAAGGTCGCGAATGACATCTGGAAGGTCGGATATTGTCATCCGAGAACGCGATTTCAGCATTGTAGGACCTTGGGTGAGTAGTGTACCCTCAGGCCAGATGAACGGTCTTTGACCTGCCGGAAGGTCCCATCTCTTGGGAATCTTCTTCTGCCTAACAATGCGCTGCATAATACTTTGCAAGACTTCATCATTAACAAGTTTATCATATATCGCGATAGCTTTAGGTATTTTGGTAGGGAGGGATGCCAATGCA
>NC_051415.1:29812156-29812937 GCF_015228065.2 Penaeus monodon
GGTGGGTGGAGCAGAAGCAGTCTTACCAGCAGCAACATTTGATGTTTCTTGACCTCCATTTTTACTATTCTTCTTTCGCTTCGTACCCTTGCCATCATCCTCACCAGTTGGAAAACAGCCCCCTCTTGTCGATCCCACAGCAGAGGTTGATATGCCACCGCTTGTCAAAAGTCTGGGGTTATCAGCCAGGTACATATAGCATAGGCCGCACAAGAACAGGTCTTGGTCAATAACGAGATCTTTGTTTCGGAAGGGTAGTTCTTGCCCGAGTGACCCCCAGAGGAGCCTGCGTCTCCATTCGTCATTTTCCATGCCTCCATGACAGAGTGATGTTAGTCTCTGACCACTGGAGGCTTTGTGAAATGCTACAGGTAAGAACCACTCAAGCCATTGCTGAAGATCACTGTTGTAGCAATCTACCACGCCTAGGGTGGTTACCAATCTGCGGTTAGAGAGGACAAGGATATCGCGGTCAGGACCAGCTAGGACGGCATAATGATAGGGTGTGGCATACTGCGTCTGTTTTGTATGGCCTGGTAACATCCAGTTACGACTGCCATCGACATCCATTTGGAAGTGTTTAATCTGACAATCTTTCATTCTACAGGTCACAGCCTCGGCGATCTTCGGTAACGTCCGAAGCAGAGCATCGAGACCGAGCGACATGCATGTGCATCGAGAAAACGCCGATGAAATCTTCTCCTGATTTTTTCGGTCTGCAGCTATCGTATCTTTCATATTCTCCGGTGTCAGAAAAAAAAAAAAAGGACACAAATAACAA
>NC_051415.1:29813531-29814919 GCF_015228065.2 Penaeus monodon
TTTGATTGCTGTGAAGCACCTGGATAGAGTGGGTGATAACACTGGTATTTTTCCAAAACACTGACCACCCATGAATGAATATCCTTAGTAGAAAGAGGTATGAAGGGGAATAGCTTTTATCTTTATCAGAACTTTTATACAAACAGAGGTCATATTATTGGAAGTCACTTGCAAATAACCTTGTCAGTGCTGTAGTCCATTCTGAATACCCTTATAGTTAAATAAAGATTATTAATATGAACTGGGATGTGTTTTCCAGCACTGTAATCAGCAAACATTGAGGTGATATCCATCACTACAATATAAGAATACCATGGTGAGAAACTAGATGATGTAATATAAATTATATTTTGAAATATTGCCAAACATGTTTTTCTGGTGAAGATATAATCAAAACGCATCAGTTAAGTAATTAATTTTCATTCATACTCTTTCTGTGTTTTCACAACAAAGTCTGTTCTGAGATCTTTAGCAGTATTACAGTAACAAATTTACAACATAAACAGCAAAATGAGAATAAGTCTCAGTTCGGGATTGAAAAAAGGCATTAGTGGGTTGACAGGTTTGCCAAATGGCCACCAAAGAGCCATTAGGTTGCTCCTAGCTTATCAAACTTATGTACTTTGCTGGCTAAGATCATGCAAGAAAGCATGCTAGTCAGATTCTTCAACCTGCAAGTTTTTTTCTTTATCTGCACATGTCAAATTATTTCTCATTTTGTCACTCCTTGTCCTGTGTTTAAATGCATATTAAACCCTTAGGTTACAGACACTTTGGGGTTTGTTTTGTGTATCAGCCATTGTTTGCACTCATAAATAAGTAATCTATCACTGTAACACTCTTTCACATGTGTAAACCCTGTTAAGAAATTACACTACATATTCAGTTGGGAACAGGAATATCAATCAATCACTGATGACAGCTGACTGTGTAATTAATCACATGCAAAGTGTACAGCCCATGTAATACCCAAAACAACCAATGCTTCAGAGGAATGCAGGGAAAGCGAAGAGTGAAGTTTACACTGCAGTATCATTTGTCTGGATTTTTTTACATCATCAGATATAAGAACTGCAAACTTTCATTATGGGGGAGGGGGTTAAGGTGAATCAATCACCCCTGATAAAAGCCTACTAAACATGCTTAGGAATATACCATGCTTTTTATGTGATTGAGTGACATCTTGAGTAACCACTAGGGGGAACTTTGCTGAACAAGCCCCCCAGTTTGAGGTGAAAAACCCATTTGTTGATTAATGAATAGCAGTTTGATACAGCATTGTCTAGCTTGTCAGTTGTCATAGAATATGTTTTTTTCTTCATTTTGTCAATTCCATGTTTGTTTGTGCATTTGAAAACATTTAGCCCAAGCCACTGGGGAAAATGCTG
>NC_051415.1:29815287-29815482 GCF_015228065.2 Penaeus monodon
ACAATTTTCTGTGGAATGGGGACAATTTGTAGTTGAGGACATGCATTATTTTTCATGTTACCTGTAGCAAAGCACTCAGCTAGATCAGTGATTCTTAATCTTTTTCATTGTGGCCCCTGTCCAATATGTAATAGTCTTCATGGCCCCTTCCCGTGTCTGTCATCATTTTAGATTCAATTTTCAGCACACAGTCAG
>NC_051415.1:29817789-29818046 GCF_015228065.2 Penaeus monodon
AAAATTAGGGACAGGTGTGAAAAATACTGTGTTAAAGTGCCATACTGATCTGTCTATTCATTTGGAAGAGACATGAAAAACAATGGGTCACAGCCCCCAAAACACATAGTAGAGGTTGCTTGGTCCTTCTCCCACAACCATTGACTCCTATTTCACAAATCTTAATTTAATGTTTACCTTAATTTTTTAATTGCTCTCAAATACAACCATGTAAATAGAGATGGTTTTGCATCCATAGTCAAATCAAAAGATTTGAC
>NC_051415.1:29820169-29820282 GCF_015228065.2 Penaeus monodon
CATCGTCAGCTATTTTCCTTGACTACTACGAAATTGGAGGAAATTGCGGGAGTGAAATGGGAACGGTTAAGGCGGGGAAGGAGGGTGAGTCTGGAGGAAAAAATGTGGGAGAA
>NC_051415.1:29820992-29821298 GCF_015228065.2 Penaeus monodon
TCGAGCTATCCCCCTCACCACCAGACAACGTTGCAAAGGCCCAGAGACGCACGGGAGGAGAAAAATGGCCGGTGGATGGACTGTGCCTTAACCGGATAATGTCTGCGCTATCACCGGGGGCCGAGAGAGCAAGTGTGAAAGGGTCCGTCTTAAAAAAGGGGGGAGGGGGAGGGGGGGGGGAGGGCTAGGGGGGGGGAAAGGAGGGGGGGGAGGGGGGGGAGGGGGGGGAGGGGCAGGGGAAAAAGGGGGGGGGGGGAGGGGGAAAAGGGGGGGGGGAGGGCAGGCGAAAGGAAGGGGGAAGGGGGG
>NC_051415.1:29822184-29822337 GCF_015228065.2 Penaeus monodon
TCGAGCATCGCCTCACCACCAGACAACGTTGCAACGGCCCAGAGACGCACGGGAGGAGAAATAGGCCGGTTGATGGACTGTGCGCTTAACCGGATAATGTCTGCGCTATCATCCGGGTCCCGAGAGAGCACGTGTGAAGGCTCAGGCTCTTAA
>NC_051415.1:29823076-29823351 GCF_015228065.2 Penaeus monodon
ATACACCATTTTTACTCCTCAGATATAAACACGAATATCACATTACAAATCGTGCCCAACGGCTTTCGGGGTAAAAAAAAAAATACAAATTATTATATGAAAGATATATAATTATGTAGCATTCACGACTTCTAAATTAAAGCATATTAATATTGCTAGAAAATCTGTTTATTTTTATTAGCTTCATAAACGTGTGAGTTCCGTCCTTGCGATGATAAATGATAAGCAGCTGATGGTGTTCGTTATGGCCTCGCTTCAGGGAATTCTACTGTGGA
>NC_051415.1:29824149-29825030 GCF_015228065.2 Penaeus monodon
ACTTACACGCACATTTTACACCACTTTACAAGCACATTTACCGCCCCTTTAAAAGCCCCATTTCCCACGCACACCTACACCCACCTCCCACACTACCTACCTACGGTTTTTTTTCCTTGGACCCCACACCCCATCAACACACCTCACGCACACATACCACCTACAGCACAATACACACCTACCCCAAACAACATACCCCACCTACCCCCAAACCCCTCCACCACCCCAACCCACACCCCTACCACCACCACAAAAAACACACCCCCTCAACACCTACATGCACCATCACACCTACAACCCCTACCACCCCTACCCCACATACCTACACCTACCAAAACCTACACCTACAGGTTTTGTTGCTGCACACCCCACACACCAAAATTGAACCCCACAACACCTACCCGCACACAGCACATTTACACGCACCCCCCACACCCCATACACCAAACCTACACGCACACAAAAACACACACCTACAAAAACACACACCTACCATGCACACTACTTCCACAACACCTCCTAATACCCCTACATACACCTACAGGTTTTGTTGCTGCACACATACACACACCTAAAACGCACACATACACACACACCTCATGCACACATACACCCTAAAACGCAAAACCTACACCTACACACACACACACACCCTACACCCCACCCACAACCCCTACACACCTACACCTACACAAAAAACACCCCCGCAAAACCTAACCACACCAAAAACAACACTTCATGACCCTACATTTCCCCAAACCAAAAACCTACCCCCAAAACCCTACACACCCCCACAAAACACACCATACAATAAAAAACCTTCACATATATTGCCCACACTCAAAAAAACCCTACACGCACATACACACCCCAACACAAAA
>NC_051415.1:29825422-29825511 GCF_015228065.2 Penaeus monodon
TTGTTATGAAACATTTTTTTGTATATTTTAATATATATTTTTCTTATTTTAAATATAATTAAAAATTTTAAATATTTTTAATTTTATAT
>NC_051415.1:29825810-29825885 GCF_015228065.2 Penaeus monodon
TTTAATATTGTAAATTTTTATGCTAATAATTCTAATATTGCATAATATGCATAATAAAATCAAAATATTCCCTTT
>NC_051415.1:29826526-29827158 GCF_015228065.2 Penaeus monodon
TTATGTATAAAAAGCCAGCTATTGGTAAACAATTATGACAAAAAAAAAAGAAAAAAAGTTTAAGTTACTCTAATACAAATGAAATAGTGACATTGTGAATTTAGGAGAAATTATTATTATTACTGTTGATAGGGGGTGAGAAATATGCTGGATTGTATAAGCATGTTGTATTTATTTCTAATTATTCATTGCAAAAATCAGGATTTCTAATCAGTGAGGGGTTAAAATTTACTTTGGGGTCCCCTCCCCCAATGGCACAAATCTTCTTGGGCTACTTGAATATTTCCAGAAGTTCGCGCAATTTCCATTAAAATTCCGGACCACGTCCGAAATTTGAAAAGGGGTTTTTCAAGAAAATAAAACTTGTGTAATTAAGGGTTACAAAAGGGGAACAAACCCATCAGACAGTATGTTGTTGTAACCTGATGTATGCATGCACAGTAATTTTCTTTTATTGATTGTTTTCAGTGTGGTTTTAGAAAATGTTAGGGCAAACCCAAAGGGGAATTTAAATTTTTTAAAAAATACCTGGCCTTTCCCCTTCAAAAACAAATTTTTTTACATTATTATTTTTAGTTTTATGAATGTATGATGGGAAAATTTTTTTACCCCAATAAAATAAAGACAGTGAG
>NC_051415.1:29827218-29827347 GCF_015228065.2 Penaeus monodon
AAAGCCATGTGCATCAAATGGACCTTCATTGGTTGAAAACTGAAGTTTTTACTTTTTTTTGCATATATTTTAATATGACCTAAAAACAATAATTAATTTTAAAGCAAACCTGTAAAGGGGATTTAAAAA
>NC_051415.1:29827459-29827647 GCF_015228065.2 Penaeus monodon
TACAATTTTCAAATATGGGTACCTTTTTTATATACAAAAATAGGATATATTAAAAATCCAGAACTTTTAAATCTTTTATAACCATAAAAAACAATTTTTTTATACCCCCCCCCCCCCCAAAAAAAAACAAAACATTATATACTACACATTTTAATATACAGTATATTTCACATTAAAAGGTTTAGATA
>NC_051415.1:29827724-29827928 GCF_015228065.2 Penaeus monodon
GGGGGGGGTATCCAAAAATAACACTAGGGGGAGGTACTTATACCAAAGTGTGTATAATGTAATTTTTAAGGGGTTTTTATATGATATATAAAAAAACATTTTAAAACCCAAAGATTAAAGTAAAGGAAGATTAGGAAAAGGTAGGGGGGAAGAAGAGATAAAACAATTTTTAAAGTTTTTAAGGGGATAGAACATAATTTTTAG
>NC_051415.1:29828029-29828097 GCF_015228065.2 Penaeus monodon
TAATTAGAATATATTATAAAATAAAAGGGGGAAAATAGGGGTGGGGTAATAGTTAAAATAGAAATTAT
>NC_051415.1:29828168-29828238 GCF_015228065.2 Penaeus monodon
GAGAAAAATTAAAAAAAAGATGATATTTTAAAAAAAATAAAGGAAAAAATTTGAGAGATATATTAGGAAA
>NC_051415.1:29834084-29835693 GCF_015228065.2 Penaeus monodon
AATATTATTATAATATAATAAAATAAAATTTTTATTATATAATATAAAGGTATAATATATAATAATAAAATATAAATAATAATATTAAAGGCAAAATAAAATATAAAATTTATAAATATTAAGAAAAAATAATTTTATAAGGTATATAAAATATTTTATATATTGTTGATATTTTATAAATATAATAAAATATTTTATAGATATAATATTTTATTATAAATAATTATACTATTTTAAAAATAATATATAATATATTTTATATGAAATATAAATAAGGGTATATATAATTTTATATAATATTAATTTATAATAGAATAAATAATTAAAAAAAAAAATAAAATAAAAAAAAATAAAAAATAAATAAAAAAAAATTTTTAAAGATATAAAAAATAAAAAAAAATAACGGAAAAATAAGGAAAAAATAAAAAAGGGGGAAAAAAAAAAAAATTTAACATAAAAAAAAAAATGGATTTTAAAAAAAAATAGAGAGGAAATAAAAAAGGGGGGGAAAAAAATAGAAAAAAATAAAAAAAAAAAAAAATAAACACACACACAACATAAAATAAAAAATAAAAAAGAGAGAAAAAACAAAAAAAAAACAAACAACAACCCAAAAAGACATTTCATTTCAAAACATACCATACAAAAAAACAACATACAAACAAAGACAATGGGGAATATTGGAAAAATGGAAAAGAGATTAGGGATTAGAATAGGTTTAATAGGGGGGGGAAAGGTAAAGGTAATAATAAGTAAATGGGAAAAGAAAAGAAAGGGGGAAAAAAAGGAAATTGGAAAAAAAAAATATAATAAAACAAAAAAAATAAAATCTAATAAAAAGGACAATATATAATAATAAATTTTAAATAAAATATTAAAAAAAAAATAGAAGATTTTAAAATAAATCATAAAAAATAACAATATAAAAGAAAATATTTTATAAATAATATATTTTGAATTTTTTATACATTTTATAAATAAATATTAAAATATATACAATATAATTAGAAAATAAAATGTATAATATATTTAATTTTATTTTATATAAAATGAATAAAAATATGCAAAAAAATTAAATAGGTTTTAAAAGGATATAATTTCAAAAAATATATAAAAAATAATAGGGAAAAATAAATAAATATAAATAAAAAGAGAGAAAATGCAAAATATATAAATAGATAAAAAAGAAAAAAAAGGGGAAAGAAAAAGGAAAAAAAACAATAGAATTTAAAAAAAGAAAATAAAGAAAGATAAGCAATAAAAAATAAAAAAAAACAGGAAAAAAAAATAAAGAGGGTAAAATTGAGGGCCCCAAAAAACCAAAATAAACATTTTAAATAAAGAGGGAACAAATATAATAAAAAATAAAAAAAAAAACATTAAGGGCAGGAATAAAAATAAAAAAAAATATTAAAAACATTAGTCCTATTTTAGAAAAAAATAATGGGTAAGAAGAATATAATATAAACATTTTAAAAAAACAGAATACAAAATAATAATAAAAAGAAAGTAAAAAAAAGTATAACAAAAAAAATAAATAAATATAGGAAATTTTATATACACCAAAAAAAACACCATATTTAAAATTTTGATATAAGGGGTAAAGAGT
>NC_051415.1:29835737-29838491 GCF_015228065.2 Penaeus monodon
CCCTACATACATACATACAACATACTACATAAATACAACATTTCATTTCACACATACATACAACATATAAAATATTTTATAATGTAATAGGGTAATATAAAAGTTTATTATGTTAAGGGAAAGTAAAATAGGGGGTTTAAAATTATATAGGTTTATATATGGGAATATGTGTTTTTTTATTGTATATATATGATAATGTATATTTATATATTATATATAATTAGATAAATAGTATAATGTCTATATTAATTATATATTTTATATATAAGATGAAAATATATATAGAAAAAAAGAATATTTAATAATATAGAGAAAAGTTTTTAAAAAGAGAGAATAAAATTAAAAAATAATATAAGAAAAATTTTAAGGGGTAAAATTTTTAAATATAAAATTTGAAATAAATAAAAGAAAGGATTTTATTTATAAGGATTAGATAGATAGACAAAAAGAAGATATATACAAAATATTAAGATAAACTATAAAAAATATATTAAAATATAAAAATAATAACCAAAATATATTATATAAATTTATTATTTAATATATATATTATACTAATATATACAAATAATTAAATTATATACAAGGTATACGGAAATTATAATACATATAAATAATATTTATTAAAATATATATCATTTTATATAATATATATATATATATTTAATTTAAAATAATAAAACATTAATAAAAAAATAGATATTTAAAGTTTTAAAATAAATAGATAAAGATATATAAATATTTATAATATATAAATATATATGATATATAATAATGATATATTTAATATTTTTTGTATATTATTATATTAGGAAAAATAATATAAAATTAAAAAATTTTTTTTTTTATTAAAAATATAAAATAAATTTTATATTTTATATTTAAAAATATAAAATATATAAATATTTTAAAATATAAAAGTTATATATATGATAATATAATAATATATAAAAAAAATAAAGGGTATATAAATTTAAAATATATATATATTTATATAAAAAATATATATAAATATATAAAAATATAAATATATATAAAAATTTTAATAATTAATATATAATATAATAATAATAAAATATATAAATATAAATATATAAAATTTTAAAATATATGGATATTTTAAAAGTAAAAAAGATATATATAATATATTATATTATAATATTTTTATTTGATTATATATATAAATAATATGGAAATATATGTTTTAAATAAAATAATAAGATTAGATATATAAATTTATATATAAATATTTGATATATATGTAATAATATAATAAATTTTAGAATATATAAAAAAATAGAGAATAAAAATAGAATATAAATATAGAATATTGGGGAAGTATATAATAGATATAAATAAAATAATTTTAATAATAATTATAAAAGATAATAATATTAATAAGTAAATTAATATTTAAATTTTAAATAAATATTTTAGAAAAAATAAAATAAAAAAATTTTTATATAATAGAAGATAAATATAAATAAATAGATCCAAAATATAATGCATTTAATGGAATAAAATAATATAATATATTAGGAAAGAATAATAATAAGGGGATTAATATTAAAAGGGAGAGGTATATAATGAGGGAATATAGAATAAGATATAAAAAGGAGAAGGTATTAAAAATAAAAGAGATAATTAAAAATTTTAGATAATATAAATTTAAAATAAATATAGGGGAAAATATTAATAACTAAAAGATATTTTTATAATTAAATAATATCTTTTAAAATATACTATATAATAATAAATATAAAATATAATATATAAAAATTTAAAATATATATATTATATTTTATATATAAAATATATAAATAATTTTACATGTATACAGTAATATATTTTTTAATATTAATATATATTATATATAATTTTATAATATATAAAATATATATATAAAATATACATGGGAAAGGATATATTATAATGTTATATAAAATTTTTAAAATTATATTTTTATAATATATATAAATAATATAAAATATTATAAATATAATTTTATATAATTTTTAATAGGGCCCAAAAAAGTGCCCATACTGAAAATGTTTTTGTTGGGTCTGGGAGAAAAGCTTTAGGAAAAGGGGGGGGGATTTTTGGGGTGAAGGGGAAAAATTTTTTTTAAAGTCATTGGGAAACCAATAATTGGGGGGGGACACTATCTCCCGGAAAAACAATTAAAATGAATATGGTTTTTATTTTTTTTTGAAATAAAATAATAAAGTAGTCCCTGAAATAGGGAAACGTTTTTTAAGTATAAGCATGTTTTCAGGGGTTTTTGGAGAATAAAGCTATATGCTGATTAGACATCTTTTAAAGGGAAGTAAATTTCAAATAAGTATTTAATTTTTTTTTTTTTCAGGGATGAGATAAATATGAACTTCAAACGAGAATATGACACAATGAAGCCACAGTACCAGTACCTTACCAGCAGAATTTGTGGGGTTTTTTTACAATGGGAAATTTAATGGCTTGCAATTCCCCGGTGATGGTGGTTTTTTGGGAGTTTTGGGTAAGGGTAAAGGCGGGCCAATTTTGGCAAATATTAGGTATGAAAAATAGTATAGTTTGTTTTGTTTAAAAAATCCCATGTTTCTTTATTAGAATTAAAGATGTATTCCATTTTATAAGTTATACATATTGAGAGTTAAGAGTTTTTCTTTCAGGGGGGGAAATCCCAAACCGGTGCAATATATATAAGAGTTGCCCATATTAAATTACCCTGAATTTGGTTCTTTTTAACCCCTTTTA
>NC_051415.1:29839006-29839220 GCF_015228065.2 Penaeus monodon
GAACCACAAATCCTTCAGCTTACCTATCCAAAAAGCTATAAGTATGAGTATTTGTGATTCACTAAGTCAAAATATGGTGTTTGGTATTTGAAGAGCTCAGTTCCATACACTAGAAACTGCATATTTAACTTCCATATCTCAAATACATTGAGTGTCAGCAGAGTACAAAGTTGAAAGAGGTATTACAGGTACCTCTAGTGTGGGAGAAATGGTC
>NC_051415.1:29839245-29839721 GCF_015228065.2 Penaeus monodon
ATCATTTTTTTATCATACAGAAACAATAAGATGTAACTAGACATTTGAATATTGAAAAGATGATGATATATCAGGAAGTGATTTGGTGTTACATAAGAGTATGGTGTGTGGAGGGGAAAGGAGCAGGAGGAAAAGTTTTAGGGTTTGTTCTGGATGAAATATGCCAGGCAGCACCAAAATTACTACCTCATGCTCACTACTTTTCATCACAAGAAGATAGAGGCAGAAAAACATGATTGTGTTTGTGGCTCATGCAAAGGAAGACCTACAGTGACATTGATATGATAGGTGTGGATGATGGATACTTGCCAAACAGTACATGTAGATTAGAGGACACCAAATACATCTCATTCATAATTGAAAGGTCACTTGAAATAATCCTACCAATTTTGGACAGGCCTGGTACATTTGTGGCAAGTAGGACTGTACGCACGTTCAGTTACTTTAGTGGTTGATTTTTTTCAATTTTTTTATAG
>NC_051415.1:29840433-29841375 GCF_015228065.2 Penaeus monodon
TAGTAATAGAAACCAATTTTTAAAACTCAAGTAATGGTGTAAGCAGGTGAGATCAGTTAATGCAGCAGAGCTTTACAATTAACATTTTCACAAACAGGTCTTGGAGAAGCGTCGGATGTGGCATCAAGGTGGTCAAGTTGGAGGCTTCGTTAAGAGGTTTGAGAATCTGGATCTGGTAACTGTTCGTGGAGCTGGTCACATGGTGCCAGAGGACAAGCCGGGGCCAGCCTTGAAGATGCTGGTCTCATTCCTCTTCAAAAAAACATACTGAGGAAAGCTCTTTTACATGATTTTTTTTTTTTTAAGATCATGTTGAATGAACAAGTTGAATGTTGCAAAATATTGAAACGATGCTGATAGAGCTTTTACTACTTAATATTCATGTGTGAGAACAAAGTAATAAAATTTGTAGAGAACAAATAATTTGAAAGGTAAGATGGGATTTTTCTTTGTATATCTAATTTACTTCTTATATTGCCCATATTAGTGTTTAGGATATATATATACTGTGATAGATTTGCAAGGTAATAAGAAACTTTGATGTTAGAAAGTTTAACTTCAAATAATATTTTTTTAAATAAACAGTTACTATATATTGTATTTTTCTGTATTTGTGCAATATCTATATAGAAGAGTGTAAATTAACTATATTTTAGCATGTTCAACAAGAAAGAAACCTACTGCAAACCTAAAATGAATAAACATTTGGAGCATAGTTAGAGACACCACACAGCTATTATTTTGACGAGCTACAACTTGCGAAAAAATGAAAGGTTTGCTGTTCTGAGTACACAGTAACTGTTTAGCATTTTGAAGAAAGGAAAATTATGTACTTCATATTGAGGATTTAAGGAACAGGAAATGCATTCATCTTCAATTATAGTTGCACTGTATTTCACTCAATACATTTCTGTGTTAATATTTTGCTTTAGGAAACAGAAA
>NC_051415.1:29842382-29842474 GCF_015228065.2 Penaeus monodon
CAGCTGATAACACTGGTGTAGAAATTGAGTGTTTCTTGTTTGAAAGTTTCCTTAGTATTCTGTAAAAAAAAATTTGCTGGGGTGAAGTAATG
>NC_051415.1:29843984-29844065 GCF_015228065.2 Penaeus monodon
GGAGATGATAAGAATTGGCAATGGCAGTGATTCTATTATGAATAGAATTAAAGCTGTCATTACATAAATGTCAAACTTGGG
>NC_051415.1:29844786-29844985 GCF_015228065.2 Penaeus monodon
TATGGAGAAGGGCGACAAAACAAAAAGGGGAAATAACAGATCGGAAATCGCAAAATCCAGTTTATTTTGGGCGCGATCAAAATTTTTTTCCTTTTTCCCCCCGCCCCGTTTCCGTCAGAGGAAGCTGGGGAACAAAAGCACTTTGGGTAAAAAGGGTTAAAGGGAAAAAAAAAAATACGGTATGTGAATGTGTCGTGGG
>NC_051415.1:29849108-29849479 GCF_015228065.2 Penaeus monodon
CTGAACGGATATTTTGGGATAGATCCCTTCGATATCGTTTCAGAAATAAAAATGCCCAAGCATAAAGAAAATATAAACTGTACAGAAGTAATAGAGAATTAAAGTTAAACATCAAGTGCAGACAAAACACGCCGAAGCTGATTTAAAGTCTGTCAAAGGTGCCATAGGGCTGGAAGGAAGGAACTGGTGCCAGAAGGGTACAAAATTTCGCCTGTAAAGAATGCCATGTGTCTAAAATTTGAAATTTAGCGGGGGGAAAAAAGGGAAAAATAAAAAGCGAAGTGAAAAAAAAAATAAATTTTAGTAAAAGCTGGAGTAAAGGGGAAAAGTGTAAAGATAAAAAGAGGGTTTTAAACAAAAACGCAAAATTT
>NC_051415.1:29849543-29849713 GCF_015228065.2 Penaeus monodon
ACATCTTTAAAAATAACATGTACACTTTCCCGGTATGAGGGGGCTTTTCAACATCAATGTAGGGACGGCGTATGCTTAGGGCCATTTAAAGTATAAGAACAAATTTCCATCATGAAAAAGAAATTTATCATTTTTTGGGCAACAAACACAATAAAAAGGTGATAAAACGC
>NC_051415.1:29849755-29850045 GCF_015228065.2 Penaeus monodon
GAGGTTTTTACTTCCTGTGACTGGATAAAAAACAAAAAATTTTTCAGTGAATTTGAACGTCAATGTATATATTTTGGAAAATAGAAAAGGAAAAAAAGGTAAACGATTAAAAAAATAATCAAGCAGGTGTAAAGCTATGCAGATTTCGAATTTTTAGATCAAGAGATTTTTACTAATGTCAAGTGGCTAATTCGATGATAGAAACAAAAGCCCGAAAGACGTAAAAAAGTAGGATGAGAAGGGAGATTAATAAAGAAAAAAGTAGCATAGAAGTAGAATGAGTGGGATAG
>NC_051415.1:29851196-29851349 GCF_015228065.2 Penaeus monodon
TCCCGTCCTCATGGTGGCCGAAGTCTCTTTGCCGCACGTGCCCCTCTCCCCCAGGGCGTTATTTAACCAAGCGGGCAACGCTAAATCCCGGGAGGCGCTCACGTAGAGCTTTGCTCTGTTCCTGAACCAGACGCAGTACGCAAGCCGACCCTT
>NC_051415.1:29851458-29851710 GCF_015228065.2 Penaeus monodon
CATCCTTATCTAATCTAAAAGCGTATACAGACATTTATAACAATAGATGACACTATGTTATCATTTTTTATCTTCCCCACCATAGTTTCAGTGGAAAATATAGACGTTATGGAAAAGAACATACCTTCGGGCGCCGCCTTCTCGATACGCTGTCGTGTGGCTTCTCGTCCCCCCCCCCCTTCGTGCGATCTGCCTTGGTGGTAGAGTTAGGTTATGATAAGCTAGTGGTGATCGAATGAGATGAGATGATAG
>NC_051415.1:29852181-29852612 GCF_015228065.2 Penaeus monodon
GTGGATATCCCATAATTAGGGTGAGGTGAATATCATTATATCGTAGTAGTAGTTAGCAGCAACAGTGTAGTTTGTTATTTTAGATTATGTACAAAATTTTGTATAAATAATATTAAGATAATGATAATAGTCGGATTTTTTACATGAATATATCCTAAATGAGTGGGGGAGTTTCATTTTAAACTCGTTTTTCCTCAGAATTCTTATCAATACCAAAACCCACACAAAAAAAGACCATATTTAGGCAAATATTGTGTAGAAAGGCACACGCACAAGTTACGTCCTTAGGAAAAAAGTATCAAGGAGATTAACTACAAAGTACGTGGGAAGCCAGTGTTTTTGAAAGAGTCAATAGTTTTTGAGGAAGTTGATGTGTTCCTGTCGTGTGGAGGTAGTGTGTTTTCCTTTTTTTTTTGTTTCATTTTTGTTTC
>NC_051415.1:29852828-29853394 GCF_015228065.2 Penaeus monodon
TTCATTTTCATTATTTTCTATATATCATAAAAATCATCTCATAAACATTATATTAAACATTTTATTTTTATCACCCTTATAATTTCATTTTATCATTTATCTCAAATATCATCACCAGTGCATTGACAGTACAAAAAGTGTAAAAAAAACAAAAAAAGGGAAAAAACACAACCTCACAACGAACAGGGAAAACATAAACTTCCTCGAAAAAATATTTACTCTTTCAGGGCAACACTGGCTTCCCCCGTACTTTGTAGTTAATCCCTTGGTATTGTTGCCAAGGGGAAAACTGTTGCGGTGCCTATTCTAGCACAAACTTGCCTGAATAATGGCTTTTGTGTCGGGGGTTGGTATTGTAAGAATTCTGGAGGGGGAAACAGCGTTAAATGAAACACCCACTCACTTTGGTAAAATATTTTTGTAAAAAAACCAGACTATTATCATTTATCTTTAATATTTTCATTCAACTGTATTTTTAACGAAATATCATAATAACAAAATATACTGTTTCTGTAACTATATACTGATGATAATGATATTTACCCTACCCTATTTTGGTAAATCCC
>NC_051415.1:29853897-29854190 GCF_015228065.2 Penaeus monodon
CCCACGGGCATTATCATAACCTAACTTCCCACCAAGGCAGATCGCACGAAGGGGGGGGGGGGGGAGCGAGAAGCCACAGACAGGATCAAAAGGGGCGGCGCCCGAAGGTATGTTCTTTTTCCATAAGTCTATATTTTCACTGAAAACTATGGTGGGAAGATAAAAAAAAATGAAAAACATGTGCATTTTTGTTATAAAGTCTTATACGTTTTTAGATTGAAAAGGAGCACGATCTGTACAAATTAGAACAGAGTAACATATTGATTTTAGAATAAAATTATAGAATATTGTGT
>NC_051415.1:29854229-29854384 GCF_015228065.2 Penaeus monodon
GGGTCGGCTTGCGTACTGCGTCGGTTTCGGGGACAGAGCAGAAGCTTACGTGAGCGCCTCCCGGGGGTTTGCGTTTCCCCGTTGGTTAAGTAACGCCCCGGGGGAGGGGGACGTGCGGCACGAGATTCGGCCACCGTGAGGGCAAAGAGTTTTAT
>NC_051415.1:29855604-29855887 GCF_015228065.2 Penaeus monodon
CCACTCATTCATTCATGCCTATTTTTTCTTTATTAACTCCCTTTCACCCTACTTTTACAGTCTTCGGGTTTTTTGTTCTCTTTACATCGAAGTTAGACATTTGGGACAGTTAGGTGAGAAATCTCTTGATCAATAATTGCAATTGAGGTAGTTTACACTCTGCTGTGATTTTTTTTTAATCTTTTACATTTATTCCTTTCATATATCCAAAATATATACATACTGAACGCTTCAAATTCACGCAATTTTTGTTTTTTTTATCCAGTCAAGGAAGTCAAAAACC
>NC_051415.1:29855930-29856531 GCF_015228065.2 Penaeus monodon
GCGATTTTATACCTTTTAATTGTGTTGGTTGCCAGGAAATGATAATTTCATTTCTCATGATGTGATAATTTGTTCTTATACTTTAACTGGCCCCTAAGCATAGCGGTCATTTCAGATGATGTCTGAAAACGCCCCCTATATGGGAAAGGTACATGTTATTTCAAGATGTTGACCCATGTGTGTTTTTGATTGACTTTCGTTGCTCTGAAATTTATTGCTTTTATTTCACTTTTGCGTTTTTTTTTCCCCGTCTTTTTATCTTTAACTTTTTCCACTTTTCTCCAGCTTTTACTAAAATGATTTTTTTACACTTCGCATTTTTTTTTTTCTTTTTCCTCCTGCTAAACATTCAAATTTTAGACACGATGGATTTTTTACAGGCGAAATTCTGTACCTTCTGGGAAGTTCCATTTCACTTCCAGCCCTATGGACCTTTTACGACTTTTAATCATGCTTCTGGGGTGTTTTTTCTGCATCTTGATGTTTAAAGTTTAAATTTATCTAGTGACTTCGTACAGTTTATATTTTCTTTTTGCCTTAGGACATTTTATATTTCTGGGAAGAGTATCGAGAGGGATCTATCCCAGAAGTATCAGTTTTG
>NC_051415.1:29856832-29856974 GCF_015228065.2 Penaeus monodon
AATTGAAATCCGTGCGTGTGCCCCCAAACGAAGTGGGGGTTGCATGAAGGCAAACAACACTCACATGCGCGCGGGTTGGTGGGGTTTTGCACAGTTTTGCTAAATTAAACTAGTTTTTTTACGGTAGGGGGGGAGTTACCAT
>NC_051415.1:29860575-29860836 GCF_015228065.2 Penaeus monodon
CGGAATAGGGTTTAAAATCTTCGGTTTTATCTTTGTTTTATTTCTGTTTTTTTTCCCCTTTTTTTTCCCACGACCATTCACATACACGTTTTTATATATTCCCTTTAACCCTTTTAAAAGAGTGCTTTTTTTCCTCAGCTTCCTCGACGGAAAACGGGCGGGGGGAAAAAAAGGGAAAAAGTTAATCGCGCCAAATAAAAATGGGTTTTGCGATATCGATCTGTTACGTTTTTTTTGTTTTTTTTGCCCCTTCTCCTATGT
>NC_051415.1:29862547-29862635 GCF_015228065.2 Penaeus monodon
GTTGCATAATTTCCAATTCCCTTATCTCTTTATATGAATATATTCTACTGATCTCTGAGCACTGCATCCACAATTATTGAAAGCGATC
>NC_051415.1:29862691-29862765 GCF_015228065.2 Penaeus monodon
AGTAGGTCCTACTCTAACTGTTGCTAATATTACTGCTACGATTAGTACTGCTAATGTCAAAATGTAAGAGAGTC
>NC_051415.1:29862799-29863122 GCF_015228065.2 Penaeus monodon
TGTGGAATATGCAAAAATCATCGACTAAAACACAATAGCCAAAGGTATTCTAACACAAATTTAAAACTACACCAAAAGAAAAGATTAAATGATACGACTGGACTATCATAGAGCGGAAGTAAATAACGTAATTAACACACAGATAAAAATGAGTCTCCAAAGGGAACGAGAAACAAACCAAAGATTGAACAAAGAGAATGTGTAATGCCAAAGACAAACACTTTACCCCAACAACAAAGGAAATATTGAAACACCCAATTCACAATACAATGGAAGGTTTGAAACGAGAGACAAATTCTGAGGCAAAAAGAAATAGCCTCGAT
>NC_051415.1:29863978-29864151 GCF_015228065.2 Penaeus monodon
TGTTTCTCACTGTCCAATTTTCTTTTGAAAATGTCTCTATTTCATATAATTAATGATTATTGCAGGAGACCCATTGTATTTACCATTTTCATAGTGTGTAGAAGTAAATACAAAGGTACTTTTGTTTAATTTTTTGTTGTTGTTTGAACTTGACTTGTACCTATGTAAATGTT
>NC_051415.1:29864333-29864874 GCF_015228065.2 Penaeus monodon
CACACATTTTTTTTTTCACATAATTTTGGAGCTACTGTAAAGATCGGGATAAGTGTACAAACAATTAATTTACAGTTGATTTGTAATGACATAGGCCAGTCATATTGTACTGTTTAGTGAATGGAAATCAAGTCACGTGAAGAAATTACTAGGAAGGAAAACCGACAAAGAGATAAAATATTGTACCAGGGACATGAAATGCATACATACAATATATACGTGTGAAATAAAAATACCAAGACTATTATATCGTACATTCCATTATGTTTGTGATGAATCTTAGTCATTAGGCAATAATTTGTACAGTGAAAGTACAAAAGGGAATTATATATGTAATACAGATGATATAGCATACTGTATTTTAATTATAAAGTGTGAGTGGTTATGTATTAAGCACTGGTAAAATTTGTGTACAGTGTAAGTACAAAAAGAGATAAGAGTTTATGTATATCTCTTTTACAGTCTGTTGTGTGGAGATTTTAACAATAAAGTTAGAAAAAATTAAAAACGTATCTTTTAAAATTATATTTTTTTAAAAAAT
>NC_051415.1:29866544-29866676 GCF_015228065.2 Penaeus monodon
TGAACAGGCTTTTAGATTCTGCAAAGAAAATGATTTTGACAGAAAATGTCTCCACAAGAAGGCTTATTAAGCAGGAATAAAAATAAGTTAAGTAAGTTAAAATCTGGGACTGTAAAATAACTATATACCCAA
>NC_051415.1:29867175-29867605 GCF_015228065.2 Penaeus monodon
AAAAATGATTTTCCAGGATTGGAAATCAGGTCAGGACGTAAAATATTTAGAAACACTGGGACATAGTAAAAAGGGAAAAATATTAGAGGAAAACTTATTGTAATTCTTAAATAAGCAGAAAAAATTGAGGATATCAATTAGCAAAAAGAGAGAGAGAAAAAAAAAGTGTTTGGTGAGCGATGTCATCATTCTTATTGTAATTTTATTCTTTCTTGTATGCGAAATATAAATAGGAATTCTGCTTAAGAAGGATACAGAAAGAATGTTTTCTAGAGAAATCTTAAACTGACAAGATTATTTGGTGGCTGGAACGTGAAATCATAAGTGACATTAAATCATTATTCCCCTTAACAAAATTGCCCGTCAGTCCAGGGATATTATGTTACTCTGCACTCATTAGTAAGTGATATATAGGAATTAATTATTCACA
>NC_051415.1:29867663-29868600 GCF_015228065.2 Penaeus monodon
TACTTTTCTATTTCTTCATTTTTTCCCAACATATTCATTTTACTCTTCCTTGACCTTTCTCATCTATTCCCCTTGAAAAAAAAAACTACATCTATCAAATATAAAAAAAACTGGCATAAAAAAAATGCCATGTACATAGATTATTGCAGGAGCGAGACTATCAGCTGCTATTGGTATATGTTATAGGGTCGCAGCAGCGAGGACAGCACCTCTGCAGTGGCTGTTGGTGCTCGCGGCTACGGAATGTCTCCAGGTGCCGGTGCTTTTGGGGAACAGCAAGACGCGGACGCAACGCAACTGTGCAATACTTACAAGACCACTAACCCACCTGGAGGTCTGAGGTGCCCGTACTGCGGCAAAGTGCTCCCGTATCTGAGCGAATACCAGAGGCATATCCGGAAGCACACGGGGGAGAGGCCCTTTGCCTGCCCGCACTGTTCGTACGCCACAACCCGAAAATCTCACTTAAAAACTCACGTGAGGAAGCAACATCCCGGTCTAGAAGCGTCATCTTGTACCTGGACTATGCCTCAGCCACCGTTGTGAAGGACAAATGGCTATGTGTATATTTGATGGCAGATTATTAATACTGATTATAGTGCTGGAACATGTTGTTTGCGTTTGATGTTCATTATATGCAATAAAAAGATGGGTATTTAGATATTGTTTGATTTCTTTGTATTTGTCCCTAATTTTATGGAATGGGTTACCCATGTGCATAAGGAAAGGAATTGGTTAATTAAAAAAAAGGGGCAATAACCCAGTCTAGTATGCAGAGCTGTTGTTAGAATAATACCAATTAGATAACACGAACTCTACGTAGTGTTTTCATTGCAGTTTTAGTATTTGTAAGCACAGTATATTGGGTGCAGAGACTAAAATAGAAAATATGATTCCATACCTATTGGCATGTTTTGCAGTTTATGGGCAGTTTTAT
>NC_051415.1:29868909-29870099 GCF_015228065.2 Penaeus monodon
CTGCCGGAAAGAATTTCGCCGTATATCGTATATGAATCGGAGAAGTCAACTCGGTTTCCAAGATCTTCGAACATCCTCTGAAATAGTATACATCCGGTCACGTGAAGGTTTAATAAGTACAGCTATACCATACTGAGAACTTTTATACCAAAAGCCATTTTGGGGAAAGAAATTAATATAGCTTTGAACTTATCCGTATTAATACATTATGCTATTTACTCACATACCTTGCACTGATGTGAATTGTAATGCATATTACTAAACTGTTGTTTTTAAGTTTGAAAGAAGTAAACAAGAAAAAAGATGGATAATACATTCTGAAGTAATATTTATTAGTATCACCAATTATAATGATGTCCGTTTATATTTGTGAGAATCACTTAAAAAAATATATATATCTACATATTAAAACTCACATGATAAATAAACTGAAAATGATCAGAAACTTAAAAAGGCTAATTGAGGCATTTCACTCTTTTTAGGAGTCTGCGGGCTTGGTTAACCTCGGTCACCCATGTCCTTTCTGCGGCAAGAGTTCCTTCAGAGACCAGTCAGACCTGAGGCGTCACATAAGGATCCATACAGGGGAGAGGCCTTACAGCTGCCCTCGCTGCCCCTACACCGCTAACAGGAACGAGCACCTAGCCGCTCACCTCCGTAGAAAGCACCCCGTAGAATAAATCAGCTGATCACTGGATGAACGAACACCTAGCTGCTCATGTACGGAGAAAGCATCTAACGAACGAACACCAAACATCTCACCTTTGTAAAAATAATTTAGTATGAGTGAAACAGCTGAAACCCAACTGAATGAACACCTGGCGGCCTACCTACGTAAGAAGCGTATAGTAGAGAGGCACAATTGATCACTTCACTGAGAGAACTTCGAGCGGCCCACCTACATAGAAAACATTAACAGAAATCGTCAAAGTTCACTGGAAATTTTGAGTCTGAGAAAGGTCAAAGTCTGCTCTTTGATGACTGACTAAAGGAAGAGTTTACACTGAGGGTAACTCACAGAATAAGGAAAGACGAAGAGCTCTATTATATATTTAACAAAGGGTTATTATGGGGTAAAACGTGTAATTGGTTGTCATTTCAGAAGTTCATATTAATGAAGTGCTCATAAATATTTTTTTTTATCCTTTTTGTTTTCATGGTAGTGACAATTACTGTATGTGTTAGATGTG
>NC_051415.1:29870290-29871414 GCF_015228065.2 Penaeus monodon
TGATGGTGATGAAAGTGATTGTAAGCACAGTATAGTGGGCTATTAATGTTTTTCGATTATTTTTGCTACTATAATTTTATTCACTTTGCTGACTTTATATACTAACATGATTAATTATTTAGGTGTCCTGAAGTGACGCAATGTCACTTTTTATTACCTCAAGAATCGTTATGATCAGCTTGGTGCTTCTGCAGTTTCTAACATTGAGAATATGCAGAATATTTACAACATTTCGACTGTATTAAAATGTACACAGGTACAACAACTATAATTTTGATAAACGGTATATACCATTACTGAGATAACATACGTTAAATATGTTTTTAATCATAGCAACTGCTTTTGGGTGATTCCAGCACAAAGTTTCGCCTTAAATGCTGAAGTTGAGCGGCAAAAAGGATATATAGAAAATTTATCCATTCAGGTTTGATTACTGAAGGATTTCTCTCTCAGTGTTTGGGATTATAGCCCGTGGAAAAATTTGGCAAGGGAAACGTGCCCGAATTTGTAATGTCGATTTCCGCTGTGTGTGAGAAAAATGTATAATTTGCAAGAGTACAAATGTCTTTGAAGTTTAACCGATGACCAAGTGTGTGATAACTAACATTGAAATATCTGCGGTGTACTAAGGAAACATCGCAGAAATCTTTAGACGCACAATTGCAGTGACATTTTAGATATATGAGAAATTAATTGCAAATTGCTTGAAAAAAGATCCAATATAACGAGATAATTACTCTAATGCACAGTCTTATGACTGATTTATTTTAACATGCAATGGATAGTCGTATATTAATTTGTTTTTCTTGGGAGTGGTGAAAGATCGGGCTGCAAAATCTTACCTTCCACCAAACCCAAGTTAATGATTCTTGCACCTGCACATAGTGATTCAGTGTTGAACGAGCCACATTAGTATTTAATTAAATTTTATATGTAATATATTCTTCATATGTTAAACCTTTCCTATGTTGTACTTTGACCTATCCAAACGCTTCGAGGTGGACTATTTACGATGAAATGCTCCATCGTCAGGTAATTGGCAAGTGACCATTTCGTTGATTAAAGGATTTTATTATCATCTTACATGTGAGTAAGGTTTTTCTTCTGGTGATATGAGTCAGCCA
>NC_051415.1:29872301-29872440 GCF_015228065.2 Penaeus monodon
ATGCATAAATCACAGCATAGTATTTACCTACTTTTGTCGATCTGTAGTATCAGAATATAGAAATGTTGCAGAAGTACAGGACAGCAAAGTAGGAAAGCACAATTATATTAGTGCATATTTATACATTGATATATAAACA
>NC_051415.1:29872615-29872846 GCF_015228065.2 Penaeus monodon
GAAGACGTTTGACAAATAATGTTTATAATTAATTTACACCCTAAGTAAAGCTACGAGATTCAAGGCGACTCACAAGTCAATAGTACAAGTGAAGCTTTAAACTTATGGGAGAAGCTCAAGTATTTTTTCTGTATTGCATTTTGGGGAATATAAGTTCATAATGAAACCAATTTATATTCTTCAACACCTTTAATAGCTCATATGATGAAAACATGAGTCCTTTATACAGTC
>NC_051415.1:29873126-29873717 GCF_015228065.2 Penaeus monodon
TTCTCTTCAGAATATTAGATACACTTCATACCTGCACAACTAACTCATCTCACAGAAATTTGCGCTTCCGGCATATGAATTTGCATAGTAACATTTTTACTGATGAGTGAAATGTTGAGAAGGATGAGCCTCTCGCTTACCTCTTGACAGCCGGGGCACCTACAGGTAGTCCGGCCCTTGGCAAGCCTTCAGAAAAGAGGATTAGTTGAGATCATCAGTGCAGCCGAAACTTGCCTTTACAAATGAACCTTTAACTGATACGTGAAGTTTAAGTGCCTTGGAAATTTAGGCCATGTAACCAATTTTTCTGTATTTGGAAGTGGAGTAAAAATATATGGATACTGGTATACGCTCAGTATATCAATCAAAATGTGAATGAAATAGATATTATTAGTACTGTATGTTTGCTGTTTTTTTTCAACTTCCCTTTATTGTATAAGATCCATGAATCACAGATATGTTGTACGAGTTGTGACAATATGATTTATTATTAAATAAAATTGCTTGATATGTAAAAATAAAGTTTGTGATTCAATCCCAGTTATCCCCCTCTTCCCTCTATCTCTCTTGCTCAACCTCTGTCTGTCCCTT
>NC_051415.1:29873835-29873932 GCF_015228065.2 Penaeus monodon
AACCCCTATTCTGTTTGTGTGTCACAGAAAATATGTACCTCGTATAAATATTCTGAAACTATCTCAAAACGGTTTCCATGACCCTAATGGCAATTTT
>NC_051415.1:29875775-29876302 GCF_015228065.2 Penaeus monodon
TGCACCATATGGCATCAAAGCAAATAAATTTTATTTGGGAAGAGGCATTTATGTGTATTGTGTAGGACAGTCCATGTCTTGAACGACATTTTTCTTCTTTTGTTGCATTATATAAGATGAAAAGACATGATACACTGTGTTATACCATAAATCGAACTACTAATTGCTAATGACAGGCTCCATTAAGTGCCATTGTATAAAATAAATATTCTGTTTTTTTATGTATTATACATACTAAAAACAACTTTAAATATTTTATAGGTAACAGAGAGAGGGAGCAACATCGACAACCAGCTGCGTCTGCACCGATGCCCCGTTTGTGCCCGCAAGTTCGAATCTCCTTACAAATTAACACGCCACCTCAGGATCCATACAGGAGAGAAGCCTTTTGCGTGTCCTCACTGCCCTCACCGCAGCAGCCGAAAAGATGCTTTGCAACACCATGTTCTTGCTAAACATCAGTGCTAATGTCACGCTGTAGAATCAGTTGAGTAAGGATTTGGCCATCTCTGAACACGCGTAAAGGG
>NC_051415.1:29876362-29877928 GCF_015228065.2 Penaeus monodon
ATGCTTTCCCGTTCTTCTGTTCTTTTCTTCGTTGTGTTATTAAAAAGGAAAGAAAAATGTTTTATGGGTGTAACAATTTCTTAAAGCCTTTGCATAGTTGTTTTTAACTGCAGAAAGGCAGAATAAATATGTGTTGTATATACATCATTTTCTTCTCTCACAGTAATGTGAGCTCTTGCAATATGTTTTTGCGTGTAATAGCATTGATGGCATTTTAAAGTGTTTGATAGTCTCTATTTTCCAAGTACAGGATTTTGATCGCGAAATTGTAACAAAACCATATTTGTTCTAAGAAGTCAATTTTCTGCTGAAACTACATAATAAGATTGGTAATCATAGAGGCTAATCTATAATCTTATTATGGTAATATAATCATGAACGTGTAACCATTATACTTAACAAAGATCCAGACCTTAGTTTCGTCAAGAAAACAATTTCAGTCAATAAAATCCTGTCCTTAACCTATATGTATACGACTGACTTTTAAGTTAGCATTTGCAATAAAGATATTTTATCTTTTGTTAGCCTAGGTACTTTAACAGTCTTGATATGTGATGGACAATATAATAAAAAGAAAACCCTTTATTAATTAATTTCTTATGGCACCATTTGCCACCTTTTTCTTATTAATAAAAATAGTTATCTTGGAATTTACTCAATTGGGAGTTAGTGGTTGGACGAATCAAGAAATATGTAACAGTACAATATTCTAGAAATAAATCTTTATGAAACTGTATCTCGTCTTATTGTTCTGGAACACAGATAACACGAAGAAAAATTAAATAAATATCAATAAGGTGAATGGGTGCTGATTGAACGAGACACTGAATGGGTATTTTCAACATTTCAGAGGCATTTTCCAAGCACTTTAGGTTGATTGAGGCTGTAACATCAAACCATCAGTAAGTAGATCCAGGATGTCATGGTTACAGTAAGGAAAATTAGCCCTTGAAAACATGTATAATACTTTACTGTAAATGATTTTTACCAGGTAGTACATATAATTTCAATCGACATTTTGTTACCAATTTGAATACAACCGCATTTACATTGCAGCCTAAATAGTTTCATGCATTTTTCTTTATCTTGATTTAC
Organism: Penaeus monodon; assembly: GCF_015228065.2. Classification (NCBI taxonomy): domain Eukaryota; kingdom Metazoa; phylum Arthropoda; class Malacostraca; order Decapoda; family Penaeidae; genus Penaeus; species Penaeus monodon. The sequence continues at coordinate 29,877,458 of NC_051415.1, forward strand.
TTTGCTTATCATGTATCTCATCGTCTTGAGCCACTTAACAAACACATTAAATTCCACGGTGATTTAGATAAATGTCTTCTTTATAACTACAACTGACAACCTTGCAAAGGAGGAAATACGTGTAAATTTCCAGGCTTTTAATGATACATCACACGACGGTATACCAGACATGACATGATAAAACAATGTTCTCAAATCAATTTATAGTTCCCTCATAATGGAAAGTGTCATTAGGATTTATAAAGTTTACATAGAGACTAAAGTCGCAATATCAAAATATAATCCTCAGGCGTATTGCAAATTATGATTAAGGACAGATATATTGCTGATTTTATTTTGTACTTAAATTTTTGTTGTCTGAAGTGATTAAAGAAAAGGTTTATTGTGCTTCGTTAAATAAACCTTGGCCAAGATGTATACCCACAAAAGGAAAAAACAAAAGCGAGAATTGTAACCAATGTTTATGCAATG
>NC_051415.1:29878071-29878150 GCF_015228065.2 Penaeus monodon
GAAATAGCTTAGATTAAAATGAACAAGACACTGAATCAACATTAAAGAAAATTGAAGAGTTAGAGACCGGGGCCGGATA
>NC_051415.1:29878253-29878830 GCF_015228065.2 Penaeus monodon
CTAATTTGTGGCTCTTGTACAGACACATGTCTCCAACAACAAATCAAAACAATAATTTATATCTAATGAAATCATTATCAATGGAATCCTAAGGCTTTATCTATGGCGTCCTTCGTATCTGCAATTTCAAACAATTCAAATTTATTTTTGCTGCCAAATTTCAAGTAATATCATAATGAAACGCACTTGAAATGGTATAACATTAAACAGAGAGGTATAATGTAAGTTTTAGGCTCAACAGATGAAAAAAAAAAAAAAAACGTAATACAATTTGACAATTTGACAATCAGCATAGATAAACATGACTATTTCTCATTAAACTCGTAGGAGACTATTTATATTTATTCCAATAAGAAACAAGAATATACGAGAATAATAATTAAATTACAAGCGGTTTTGAGATTTCTCAAAGAACAGACAGACGAATAATCACTGTCTAAGCTAGAGTAATACACTCGAATTTGTGTACATTTTGGTAGTCGGCACGTGATCCTTCGAATAAAGCTCCACAAATACTAGAATATTAACATTTCTTTTGTTTTTCATATAAATATACATATAAATGATACTAATTATA
>NC_051415.1:29879157-29879409 GCF_015228065.2 Penaeus monodon
TATCTGAATAATAACTTTGACAATAATGTAGCATGGTATGAGGTGGAGGTTGTCACTTATGCAAATGCCGTAAAATATTTTTTAGGACAATTGTATTATAATCCACAATTCTAGAATGTAATGTGGCATTGGGTGCAATCCATTCAAAACTCAAGTTACCATAATAATCATATTCTGGTCAATAACCGGATGGGTCACGGGACACTCTGTGTGTGAGGCCTGGTTTTGTTCAAGCAGTACGACACTTTGATT
>NC_051415.1:29879498-29879981 GCF_015228065.2 Penaeus monodon
TATTTGCTTACTTTCCACTAAATAGTATCGATTCAATTAGTAGATCAAGTCGTTAGTAATAGTTTTCAGAACTTGGATTGGGTGTTTATCATAAGCTTTTTATAAATAGTTACTACAACTGTCTAAAAGATACGGAATATAAAATGCTAACCGTCTACAGGAAGTCACTTATCATTTCAAGGAAATTTGAGGCACCATATATTTTTCCTACAAATGTATTTATAGCCGAACGCTCGGTATGGTGAATGTTTTAAACTCAATGAGTATGCTAAGCAGAATCAACTACTCTGTAATTTTCATAAGTTTCCCCGTAAACAAATGTTTTCTTTGTTTTTTAAGTTAATGTTGAGGGATAACGGACTTATTTTGGTTGATATTCGTTTTACACTTACTGCATGCAAGGAAGAGGATACAAAACCCCCTATATTTTCTACTCTCTATTTTGATTGTTCCATGCCTCTCTAAAGATGCTCAACAGTCTCA
>NC_051415.1:29880635-29880871 GCF_015228065.2 Penaeus monodon
ACCATTTTTCCGGCCGCTATAAATGTATATGTTTGCATTTGTTTCACCTCCATTATATATTTAAATTCTTTATCTTTGTCATTCACATTAAATTAGAATAGTTATACAATATCAAAGTTTCATAAACAAGTTTTAGGTGAATATTTTTGTGTATCTATTTGATTAATTTTCACATCTGAAATAATTTTCGACCCCCGCTAAGATGGCTTGCAAATTATTGATATTCATTTGATAAC
>NC_051415.1:29880906-29881196 GCF_015228065.2 Penaeus monodon
TTACCTTTCACAGCGTATCCTAAAACCATTATAGAAGTATGGAGGAAACATGAAAAACGCAGACAATGGAAGACTGTGACAGGTTGACCGAGACCGCAACACGCAAAGGGCTCGTAGATTATTAATGCCTATTTTCCTCCTTCCAAACTTTGCACTGTGTATGCTGACAACATTTGACAGTATTTCAGAGGTACGAAATAAGGAAAATCGAAATTTTTTAATGCAGGACCATATAGCCATCGGACCCCTTTAGCTCTCATAGGGGGTGAGGGATGAACAGCAAGAGAACC
>NC_051415.1:29881366-29881811 GCF_015228065.2 Penaeus monodon
TAGCAAGAGAACCGCCCCTCATCATTCGCAGTTTTATTTGTTTCCCCTGTTTATTTCATTCCTGGTAAGTGCATAGTACTGTATTTCAGCAATTATGTATTTATCATCAGTGTGGTCACTTACACCAAGGAGGGAGGCAGTGTCTGTTGGCTAATTCGTTAGTTTCTACGTTTGTCTGTTGTCAGTAGGATTGCTTGAGAAGTTACAGACGAATCATGACAATTTATGGGTCGGTTGGTCATGCTCCAGACGATTAGATTTTGGTAGGGGATTGTCTGTATCATTTAAAAGATTCATCATCAGTCGATTCATTGTTGAAATGGACCTCTAGGATATTAGCTCCCCTTTTTAAAAATGTGGTAGATTTATAGACCTTTTTTATTGTTATAATGATTTTTGTAGTAATAATAATGAACGTTAAACTATTATTACTGTTCGGATTGTA
>NC_051415.1:29882459-29882636 GCF_015228065.2 Penaeus monodon
CGGGCGTGTGTGTATATAGGTGTAGGTATTTGCTTGTTTTAATCCGTGTATTCAATCTATGCATGTGAGCGCTTGTGGTTCGCAACCTCCTTTTCCTCGTGTAATCCCTAAATCCGACGAAACACAATACACTTGGATTGTGTACCACACCCAGAGGACTATTCTGATAAAGAAGAA
>NC_051415.1:29883652-29883802 GCF_015228065.2 Penaeus monodon
GATGCAAACTAGCAATATCAACAGCAGGGTGGACCTCAAAAAGGCAGAGGGAGTTGGATGGGAAACCCCGCTCGTGCTGAGGATGAGGGCTGGGTCGAGACTCCCCGGGAAAATGATGACGGATAAGACTGCTGACTTAACATATTATAT
>NC_051415.1:29884642-29884826 GCF_015228065.2 Penaeus monodon
TGGTGTTCCTCTGGCCCCGGGCGACTGGGAAATGCTAAGTGCGTATTTTTCAGCAATTCTGATACCATAGGAATCCTGCGAGGTGAAAAAGAAATGTTTTTGCCTTCGCGCTGCCCTTTGGGTGTGTATCTTTTTGAGGTGGTGAAAAAGAGGCGTGAAAAATAAATAGACAAGGAAAATTCTT
>NC_051415.1:29885221-29885354 GCF_015228065.2 Penaeus monodon
TGCCTGTAAATCACGGCTTAGTCGGGTAAGACTAGGCATGACCCTGATACCTTGCAACTGCAAAACCATCTCTCTACCACTGAATATATATATATATCGTGTTGCTGACCTCCCCCCCCTCCCCCCTCTGCGT
>NC_051415.1:29885563-29885644 GCF_015228065.2 Penaeus monodon
TATATATAAATTGTGAATATTAAGTTTAATGACTGATAATGAAAGAGGACTTTAAATAATATTTATTATAAAAAGGATTAC
>NC_051415.1:29886895-29887453 GCF_015228065.2 Penaeus monodon
ATTTATAAAAGTTTCACCAACTTCAGCACGCACGACATTTTGTTAGAGACAGAGTGGCTGTAAAGGTATTCACTTATTTTTGGTTTATTTGTAGAAGCACACAAGAGGTGTGAATATGCAGTGGATGTGAATAAATAGTTTTACGAAAACAGTAGGTTTGAACGAGCTACAGATAGTACAGTCTTCGAGGTTAAAGATACTTTATAGTAAGATATGAAACACTAATACAATTTAGGTGTGAAACTGTAACAAGAATAGTATGCATGAATATGAGTTTGAATAAGCAACACATATTCATAATAAATGGAAATAAATTATCTGAATTTAATTTTCTAGCAGTGTAAATATTTACCGTAGGTATACAGTGGGTGGATAAACAACGTAAATAAGGTGTGAACATGTAACAGCAAGCTTTCAGTGTCTTCATGTAAATTTTATATGTACGTTTGGTGTGCACTAATTTATTTCCTGGAATCTCTGTAACTCGTGTAAATCAGCTTTGGAACAGTTGATTCTATCCAAACTGATACAATTAAATGGTGGGCAATATGTGTGTCT
>NC_051415.1:29887540-29888084 GCF_015228065.2 Penaeus monodon
TATCACGATAAAAAGTATGTTTCAATATCCGTCTATATGTTTACACACACCGCATGTGTGAACGTTCACAGAAGTGCACGTATCATATGTGTGGACGTACACATATGTGCACAACACTCGACTGTGTACATGCTTCCAGGTCTCTCAACCTCCGTTTTCCATAAGCAGCCTCGCCTGTCTCCCTGAACACACAAAATACACGCACATCACTTTTATCCAGCCTCTCACCCTCCTTACGACAAACATTCGCGAGCGCCGCCTCCCTTCAACCTGCCCCTCCTCCTCTCCGTCTCAAAACAAATTTACATCACAATCATATTGGAGCTCTGAAGGAAGCATCTAAGGCCGCCCCTGGAGCTGCTGCCTCTGTGTGTGAGCGCGCGCGTGTTTACAGCGAGTGCAACAAAGGGCTGCGAGAACCTCGGGAGGGAAAAAGGGTGGCGGGAGTTCTATTCTTGGGGTCTCGAGGCTTAGTCATTCATGTGATGGAAATGAATGATTTGATTTTTCCCTCTACGTCTTTTTTGTGTGCTTTTCCCCTTTC
>NC_051415.1:29888304-29888399 GCF_015228065.2 Penaeus monodon
CTTTAAAGGAAAATACAAGGAAAATATCTTTCTCAATATACAGGCAAAACAGCAACATAGTCTCTTGTACGTCGACTCATTGTTTTAATTTTTGC
>NC_051415.1:29888423-29888914 GCF_015228065.2 Penaeus monodon
GATTTTCAACAGCAGTTTGTAGTCTGACACACATTTGTGACTTCATTTCGCAGATCTTTGAATTTGTTTACCCGAACAAATTCATCTCTGTATTTGGAATATTCATCAAATCAGTTTTTAAAAATCTGCTACGAAATTCGACACCGTGGTTATAATATTTACATCAGTCTTGTAATCTGGTTTATTCATATAATCCTTGAGAGTATATATTCTTACTGGGAAGCACAGTCATGTCATGCCAAGGGACAATCAACGTATTTGTTTTGTGTTTTGTGATATTTGTTTTATTCACCCTAACTGCCCGCTCAGTGCACGTCATAGTCCGAAGCCATTTTTACTGAGCTAGATGTTTGTTTGAGAGCTAATGGTTTGCTAGAGGTATGTAATATTGCATACAGATAGCCCATTGCAGAGAGTGGTCTAATTTTTTCGTGTTTTTATGTTTACATTGAGACGAAGGCAATCTCGGGATCCTCTCTCCGTTTGTACAG
>NC_051415.1:29888939-29889564 GCF_015228065.2 Penaeus monodon
ACATAGCCCCTGTTTATCATTTGCACGTAAAAAGGCACTCGCTATGACTATACTTATATATGCGTTTAATTTTTTCTTGACTTTTTATTTGTTTTCCTTTCTTTCCTTTACACGCATGGCTGTAGGCACATTTACTCCCTTGCTTGTCCTTGCCATTTAGCCTCCTTCGAATGGTATCTTTGCTCGTTTGATTGTGTCAAACTCCGAGGGTATGCCATTTTCACATTTCAACATTCTTGAGAGTATGTATGCTAGTTCATCCCCACTATTTCCAAACGATATTAGTCGTGTACATAATGTAAGTTAATTATGTATTTTTTTTTATTGTATGCAGAATTTGTGAGGCGACAGTGATTCTCCATGACATAGTCCACACCTTTTGTTAACATGATTACATTTTTACTGGTATTCCGGCTGTGCTGTTCGTATCGGGTAAGCGGATGAAGGTAAGTAAAGCTCATCGCCACACCACTGTTTTCTTCGCCCTGTCTTATCTGTGGAGAGGCTGAGTTTGTTAAACCCAGCCCACTCTCATTTCCGAGAAGGTCGGGTACCTACCCCATATCAGTTCTTGGGTGAGATCGGTGCTTGTACATAGTAATAGGGCTATCTGTTGCCATATGTG
>NC_051415.1:29889917-29890538 GCF_015228065.2 Penaeus monodon
TCGGCTGTGCCACTGAGCAACGATTTTGGGCTTGTTTTGACTACAAGTAACTGGTATAGTAATGGAAATGATCGTAGTCAGCTATTGGGTATTTTGTCTCTTCCTGCTCCATTGTATCTTGCTTCGTTGTTTACTCTCTTCTTTCTTTTCTCAGATCTTTCAAAAAATTTCGCAGGACTTTTGTTCTATGCTAATTCTTTTGTTTTGCCTTCAGAATTTGTCTCTCGTTTCAAACCTTCCATTGTATTGTGAATTGGGTGTTTCAATATTTCCTTTGTTGTTGGGGTAAAGTGTTTGTCTTTGGCATTACACATTCTCTTTGTTCAATCTTTGGTTTGTTTCTCGTTCCCTTTGGAGACTCATTTTTATCTGTGTGTTAATTACGTTATTTACTTCCGCTCTATGATAGTCCAGTCGTATCATTTAATCTTTTCTTTTGGTGTAGTTTTAAATTTGTGTGTTAGAATACCTTTGGCTATTGTGTTTTAGTCGATGATTTTTGCATATTCCACACATTCATTTATTCACTTGTTTCTTCTTTCGTTCAGACTCTCTTCCATTTTGACATTAGCAGTACTAATCGTAGCAGTAATATTAGCAGCAGTTAGAGCAGGGCCTACT
>NC_051415.1:29890592-29890697 GCF_015228065.2 Penaeus monodon
CAGATCGCTTTCAATAATTGTGGATGCAGTGCTCAGAGATCAGTAGAATATATTCATATATTTAAGAGATAAGGGAATTGGAAATTATGCAACGATTTCAGTTAA
>NC_051415.1:29891846-29892133 GCF_015228065.2 Penaeus monodon
TATGGAGAAGGGCAGACAAAACAGAAAGGAAACGTAACAGATCGAGTAATCGCGAAATCCATGTTTATCTTGGGCGCGATCTAACTTTTTCCCTTTTTCCCCCGCGCCCGCTTCCGTCAGAGGAAGCTGAGGAACAAAAGCACTCTTGCGGTGAAAAAGGGTTGAAGGGAAATATATAAAATACGTGTATGTGAATGTGTGCGTGGGAGAAAAAAAAAGGAAAGAAAAACAGTAAGTGAAACAAAGATAGAAACCGAAGAGATAACCCCTATTCATGCTATATGTAA
>NC_051415.1:29893088-29893362 GCF_015228065.2 Penaeus monodon
CTGAACGTGTTACTTTCTGGGATAGATCCCTCTCGATACTCGTTACCATGAAATATAAAATGTGCCTAAGGCATAAAATAAATATAAACTGTACAGAAGGCACATCGATGAATTAACATTAAACATCAAGATGAAGACAAAACACGCCAGAAGCATGATTAAAGTCTGTCAAAGGTGCCATAGGGCTGGAAGTGAATGGAACTGGTGCCAGAAGGGTACAGAATTTCGCCTGTAAAGAATGCCATCAGTGTCTAAAATTTGAATGATTTAGCAG
>NC_051415.1:29893401-29893465 GCF_015228065.2 Penaeus monodon
AATACATTTTAGTGAAAGCTGGAGTAAAGTGGAAAAGTGTAAAGATAAAAAAGACGGTGAAACA
>NC_051415.1:29893545-29893728 GCF_015228065.2 Penaeus monodon
ACATCTTTGAAATAACATGTACACTTTGCCGAGTCTGACGGGGCGTTTTCAGACATCACACTGTATGACCGGCGTATGCTTAGTGGCCAGTTAAAGTATAAGAACAAATTATCACATCATGATGAAATGAAATTATCATAATTCCTGGCAACACAACACAATATAAAAAGGTGATAAAATCGC
>NC_051415.1:29893765-29894028 GCF_015228065.2 Penaeus monodon
TTAATGATGGTTTTGACTTCCTGTGACTGGATAAAAAAAAACAAAACAAAAAACATTACATTTGCAGTGAATTTGAAGCGTTCAGTATGTATATATTTGGAATATATGAAAGGAATAAAGTGTAAACGATTAAAAAGTAATCACAGCAGATGTGTAATGCTACCTGCAGATTGCGAATTATTAGATCAAGAGATTTCTCATCTAACTGTCAAGTGTCTAACTTCGATGTATAGAGAACAAAAGCCTGAAAGACTGTAAGAAGT
>NC_051415.1:29895006-29895111 GCF_015228065.2 Penaeus monodon
CCAGGGCGTTACTTAACCAAGCGGGGCAACGCTAAATCCCCGGGAGGCGCTCACGTAGAGCTTCTGCTCTGTCCTGAACCAGACGCAGTACGCAAGCCGACCCTT
>NC_051415.1:29895259-29895432 GCF_015228065.2 Penaeus monodon
ACAATAGATGACATTATGTTATCATTTTGTTTATCTTCCCCACCATAGTTTTCAGTGAAAATATAGACGTGTTATGGAAAACGAACACACCTTCGGGCGCCGCCTTCTCGATACGCTGTCGTGTGGCTTCTCGCTCGCCCCCCCCCTCCGTGCGATCTGCCTTGGTGGTAGAG
>NC_051415.1:29896193-29896439 GCF_015228065.2 Penaeus monodon
CTGGATTTTTTACATGAATATATTACCTAAGTGAGTGGGTGAGTTTCATTATAACAGCTCGTTTCTCTTCCAGAATTCTTATCAAAACCAACCCGACACAAAAAGACCATTATTCAGGCAAGTCTTGTGCTAGAATAGGCACACGCACACACTTACGTCCTTAGGCAACAAGTACTCAAGGAGATTAACTACAAAGTACGTAGGAAGCCAGTGTTGTCTGAAAGAGTCAATAGTTTTCGAGGAAGT
>NC_051415.1:29898615-29898832 GCF_015228065.2 Penaeus monodon
GCACCTAGAATGGAATGCATAATTACTAGACCATTTATCCGGCTTCCAGAAAAATACAGAGTTACCAGAAGTCCGGTTATTTTTTGGCTTCGTTGTTGTTCTTTTTCTTTCGTGTTTTCATTAGTCTCCGTTTATTGCAATTTTCATTCAGTACCGACAGACCAGCAGAAAGACAAGTTGCCTGTGCTAAAACGAAAAAAAAAAAGTTTGATTCTTT
>NC_051415.1:29899500-29899570 GCF_015228065.2 Penaeus monodon
GGGGAAGGGGGGAAAAAGAAAGGGGAGGAGGGGGGGAAAAAGGGGGAAAGAAAAGGGGGAACAAAAAAAC
>NC_051415.1:29900668-29900776 GCF_015228065.2 Penaeus monodon
AAAGGAAGAAAAAGGGAAAAAGGGGGAAGGGGAAGGGGAGAAAAGAAAAGGGGGAAAAAAAGGGGGGAAAAGGAGGAGGGAGGGGAAAAAAAAAAAGGAAGGGGGGGG
>NC_051415.1:29900941-29901277 GCF_015228065.2 Penaeus monodon
GGGGTGAAAGGGGGAAAAAAAAAGGGAGAAGAGAAGGGGGAAAGGAAAAAAAAAGAAAAGGATTTTTTTTTTTAAAAAAAGGGGGGGGGGGGGGTTTTGGGGGAAAAGTGAAGGGGGGGAAAGGAGGGAAAGGGGGGGGGAAAAGAAAAAAAAAAAGGGGAGAGGGGGGGGGAGGGAAAAGGGGAGAAAAAAAAAAGGGGGGAAAAAACCCCCCCCGGGGAAAATTAAAAAAGAAAAATGGGGTGAAAAAAAAAGGGGAAGGGAAGGGAAAAAGGGGGAAGGGGGAAAGGGGGAAAAAAAGGGGGGAAGGAAAAAAAGAGGGAAGGGAAAAGGGGG
>NC_051415.1:29901296-29901392 GCF_015228065.2 Penaeus monodon
GGGGGGGGAAGAAAAGGGAAGGGGAAAAGGTAAGGGGGAAAAGAAAAAAGGGGGGGGGGAAAAAAAAGAGAGAAAAGGGGAAAATTGGGGGAAAAA
>NC_051415.1:29901553-29901619 GCF_015228065.2 Penaeus monodon
GGGGGGTTTTTGGGGAAAAAAGAAGAGAGGGAAAAAGGGGAAAGGGGAAAAGGGGGGGGAAAAAAA
>NC_051415.1:29901706-29901849 GCF_015228065.2 Penaeus monodon
AAAAAAAAAAGGGGGGGGAAAGGGGGAAGGGGGAAAAACGACAGCGGGGAAAAAGGGGGGGAAAAAAAAAAAGGGGGGGAAAGGGGGGGAAAAAAGAAAAGGGGGGAAAAGGGGAAGGGGGGGGGAAAAAAAGGGGGGGGGGG
>NC_051415.1:29901915-29901986 GCF_015228065.2 Penaeus monodon
TGGGGGGGTTTTTTTGGGGGGGGGAAAAAAAGGGGGAGGGGGGAAAAAGGGGGGTTTTCGGGGAAAAAATT
>NC_051415.1:29902106-29902670 GCF_015228065.2 Penaeus monodon
GGGAAAGGGGGGTTTCAAAAAACAAGGGGGGAAAAAAAAAAAACCCCCCCCAAAAGGGGGAAAAAAAAAAAAGGGGAAAAAGGGGGGGGGGGAAAAGGGGGGGAAAAGGGGAAAAAGGGGGGAAAAAAAAGGGGGGGGGGGAAAAAAAAAGGGGCAAGGGGGCAAAAAAAAAGGGGGGGGAAAAGGGGGGACGGGGGGGCGGGGAAAACAAAAAAAGATAAAGGCGCTCCCCCCAAAAAACAAAAAATGTCTCTAACCCCAGGCTTTAAAAACGGGAAAAATTCAAAAGGTTTTTCCAAAAAACCCCTTTTTGGGAAAAAAAAAATTTTAAAAAAAAATCTGCAAAAAAAAACCCTTTTTTTTTTCCCCCCCTTTTTTTTTCCCTCATCTTTGTTCTTTTTTTTAAGACATTGTCGGCATCAACAGAGAAAACCAAAGAGAGCAGATCTGTCTGGAATTTGGGAATTAAAAGAAAGATGTATCGTCGTGTATCCAACAAAGGGTGATTGCGTTTGCTCTATGAGAAGCCTGTCAGCGACTATATAATATTATCAGGAATTTCAC
>NC_051415.1:29903099-29903352 GCF_015228065.2 Penaeus monodon
AACTTGTAACAGATTTATCGCATAAAAAGTCTATTAATCAGATGAGCATATTTACGTAATATAATTTTTTCGATGAGATGAATGAGCGAAATGAAAATTTGCCGCTGAAAGAGTTTCCATCCCGTTACATCAACGAGGAACTACATTGAGTAAACAGAACGTTGTGCAAACATTCCATTGTAGTTCCAGACTAATGGTTTTCCTGTAACAAACCCGAGATTCCGGAGAAGCAACGCTGTCTGGCTTCTATGAA
>NC_051415.1:29903762-29904276 GCF_015228065.2 Penaeus monodon
AAGTCGATTTGTCATTGCAAATATGTAATTATCTTCATATGTCTTTAACTCGGCAAATTTGCCTACGACTCCTCACGGCTTAGACGGGAGGGTTTTGGGTGCAACTCGGACAAAGTCTGGAAGTGTCCCGCGAGCATAAAGTCTTTCAAACTACAGTGCAATATTACGAAAAAAATGCTCGATAAATCTTAGAAGACCCTTTTGATTTATTGTCAAACGTTAATTTAGTCGTTTCTTATATTTTACTGATGTTTTCTATTCACGTCTGCAAGGAATATCTTTAATTTTGCTGTAACGCATAAGGGTTATCTTTAATTTGTCCTTAGCCAAATTTTCCTTTGTTGAAGATTATTCCGCTTTGGAAATAATAAGAAAAGCTTCGGGGCCTCTTTTGATAAATTATTAAATGTTAAATGAGCCGTATCCTACATTTGCTGTATTTTATAAAAAAAAAAAAAAAATCAGCGGCCCGCCATTACAACTGATGCCTTTACAACTGGTGACAGACGTAGGC
>NC_051415.1:29904411-29904615 GCF_015228065.2 Penaeus monodon
TTACAAACATTAAAACTTTGAGATGAGGCAACGGCGCAAGTCATAGAACACTTTTGTTTCTTGAATACCGCTCCAGAATCATAGTAGCTCCACAGAAACCTAATTCTAGAATAATGATAATGTTTTTATATGAATCCATCTTACATACATACCTCAGTACATCTGAGTACTGAATTATAGATACTGCATAGTATAGATGCTGTT
>NC_051415.1:29904780-29905023 GCF_015228065.2 Penaeus monodon
TATGCATATATTCGTGCTTGCGTCCATGTGTGTGGTGCGTCACTGTTCTACGATAAACCTAAAGCAGAAATTCCCCTTTGGTTGAAGGGTAGGAAGCGTACCATTCGTCTTTTGAAAGAACCGCGAAAGAATATAAAAAAAGAACGAAGAAAAAAGAATAAAAGAGAACATGGAAAAAATAGAGACTGTCAGCAACTGTGTCTATGGAATGGGGTGTAACTATAACAATAAAATAGACCTGGC
>NC_051415.1:29905228-29905582 GCF_015228065.2 Penaeus monodon
GAGGGGAAAAAAGGCATAGTTTGAGAGAGAGAATAAAAAAGAAGAAAAGGAGAGAGAAATGAGGGAGGGACAGACAAGGAAAGTGAAGTGAAATGAAGAAAAAGAGATCTTCAGATGGACTGATTGAGACAATTTTCCATTTTTTTTTATCACCAACAAATTCTGCTCACAAAGACATTTTAGCGTCATTTGGCAGTACTTTTACCCTTAGGATTTATATTCGCTTTAAAACAAATCATCCATGGATCGCTGATGTTATATGTCCTCGCTCTTTCTCTCTCGAGTTGATGTTAATTTTATTGATAAATTATCTGACCATGCAAATGCAAGAAGAGCTGAAAAGAGAACCACACA
>NC_051415.1:29906059-29906262 GCF_015228065.2 Penaeus monodon
CAGTGGGATGCACAGATGAAATTGGATTTAAACCGTTTCGTTGTGCAAGAAGTGACACAGCATGTCTGTTATTATACTGATTTTGACTCGTAACAAGCAATGCTGCATAAACAAAGTATTATCAATATATATACCCTAAATTGTAAGCTTTCTGTTTGACACTCTTTAAAAAGAATTGTACAGATTTCAGGTGGTCACAAAAT
>NC_051415.1:29907325-29907442 GCF_015228065.2 Penaeus monodon
CACATAGGGGTGTATAGTAACACCCTGTTTATGGAACATTGTTGCTGAGAGTGTAAATCAGTGTAATAAAGACATGCTGTGTCACTTCTTACATAACTAAACGGTTTCAATCCAATC
>NC_051415.1:29907507-29907715 GCF_015228065.2 Penaeus monodon
AGAAGTGACACAGCATGTCTTTTATTACGCTGATTTACACTTTCAGCAGCAATGTTCTGTAAACAGGATGTTACCATATATCCATATTGTAGGCTTTCTGTGTGACGCCTATTTACCTTATATGACAAATAAGATTAAACGCCGCAAGAAGTCATCACAGAAAGGTCGAGTAAGATAACACTATTATTAAGATAAAACAATTAATATT
>NC_051415.1:29908003-29908096 GCF_015228065.2 Penaeus monodon
ACAATATCACCCTTTCGAAGATCTTCTATGTACATTTCCAAAGCCGAAACTCCCCTCTGGTAAAATACTCTCTCGCCTTTTAAAAGATTCGTG
>NC_051415.1:29908121-29908227 GCF_015228065.2 Penaeus monodon
TTGACGCAAAAAATATCATAATAGGGACAGTGTCAGCAACTGTGTATACGAAATGGACCAGAATTTTGTTTCACTCTTTTCATTCTCGGAAGCCTTTATTGCTCGC
>NC_051415.1:29908696-29908986 GCF_015228065.2 Penaeus monodon
AAAAAGGTTTGGATCTTCCGATGGCCGAAAGACACAATTTTCTTTACATTTCACCTTAATTTGTTTCTTATCGCTGACAAATTTAGTTTACAAATTTTATTTTTCAGACAATTTCTTCGTACATTTACTCGAAGATTTCAATTTATTAAGGATGAATCTTCCGTCTTCGAAATCGGAAAGGAAGGAACGGTTTTCAATCCAGTTTCGTTCACTCGCGTCTTCTCGGTAATGTATATTTCATTCGTGAAACTGGGATGCCGTTTTCGCTTTTTTTTCCCCCTTTCCTATTT
>NC_051415.1:29909037-29909123 GCF_015228065.2 Penaeus monodon
CGTGTGTACGAAAATGGCTTCGATTGCTTCTTCATTCTCGGGAAACTTTGATTGGTGAGCGATGAGGAAGCTCTCGTTCGCTCTCA
>NC_051415.1:29909398-29909542 GCF_015228065.2 Penaeus monodon
ATGTTTTGTTCGCCACAGTTTCACCGTACTTTTCCTGCAAGATGTCTATCAACTGTAACTGAATTCTAAATCTGCCAATCGGGGCAGAATGAAGAGGAAGATATTTCTACCCAATTCTAATTTTTGTTTTCTTCCTTTCCTTTG
>NC_051415.1:29909597-29909741 GCF_015228065.2 Penaeus monodon
GTTTTCTTGGTTTGGTGTTTTTTTTTCGAAATAAGGAAAAGGGGACATAGAAAAGAACAGAACCATAATTAGGCACATTGTCTCCATCCACATCCCATCCAATACCCGTCTACGAAAAGGGCCAGATATTTAGCCTCTGCTTAC
>NC_051415.1:29909985-29910399 GCF_015228065.2 Penaeus monodon
ATATTACTTTTATTATTAGCACCTAGAGTTTTAGCACTTGTGTGTATGCAAAAGACTAGAGTTTTTAGCACCGGTGTTCACGAGATGCATCAAACACTTAACCCTTGTGTCTATGAGTGGATCAGGCGCATAGCAAATGTGTTTGTGAATGGGCCAGACTTTTGGCACTTTTGTACATCAACTAGATCCGATTTTACTCCTGACTACAAAACATTTCAGGTTTGGGGCACCTGTGTTTCCAAAGTTCCAGACTTTTTGTCGTTTGGTTTTATGAGTGAACCAACCAACTTTTTGTTTATTTTGGAAATTTTATTGGTCCGACGAAGCCCTCCCTCCCTGGCAGAAGAGCAATCGATTTTGCCGTTCTAGTGCTTTTCAATTTCTACTCGTGACGTACAGATCTGAAAGCGAAGA
>NC_051415.1:29910495-29910566 GCF_015228065.2 Penaeus monodon
TCATTACTATTATTATTATATCTTCCTATTTACCACCTGTTTCCGCTCGCAACGGCAACTTTTCCTCCGAG
>NC_051415.1:29910610-29910810 GCF_015228065.2 Penaeus monodon
TATATTTCTTTTATTCTCACTTTTTGTTATTCCTGTTTTTATATATTAAAATTTTCCTCTTTTCTTTTTTTACCGTCTTTATTCTTTTTTCTGTTTTTTTTTCTTTTATTTTTCATTTTTATTTATATCCTGTTGTTTTTATTGGTTCTTATCATGTTATCAAGCTATTTCATTTTATGTTATTGTTTTATTTTTTACAC
>NC_051415.1:29911020-29911118 GCF_015228065.2 Penaeus monodon
CGGGCATGATACAGGGTAAAAGCCCTTTTATAATAATGATAACAACAGTAATGAAAATCACAGAAGCAACAGACAAACAAACCGAAGAGGAAAGGCAT
>NC_051415.1:29911191-29911524 GCF_015228065.2 Penaeus monodon
GATGACGATGATGATAATAAAAACGACAGTAATGACAGGGTAATGCCAGGTGATAATAATAATAACCACAGTAATGAAAATCACAGAAGCAACAGACAACAAACCGAGGAGGAAAGGCATAACGCATCTGACCTCGACCCGGGTAAGAGCGAGCCCCAGCTGAACGTATCTCGAGGAGGTCAAGCAGGGTCACCGCAGGTCAGCCTCGCCTCCGTCTGATCTGGGCGTTCAGGGAGCTGCTGACGCGGATCAGCATATAGGGCTTCCACTCCTTCCCTTTGTAGCGTATGTGGGCCTTTGTGTGGCTTCTATTGCCGCCATCACACACACTCT
>NC_051415.1:29911966-29912158 GCF_015228065.2 Penaeus monodon
GGGGGGGCGAAGGGGGGGGTCGAATGGTTCGCGCCGTGGCCTCTGCGGAACCCGAGCTCATCCCCGCCGTCGGCCTGTAGGATTTTCGCCTCCGAGTGGCCTAATTGCGACCCTGTGAAACCAAGATAAACGGGAGGATTGTAGGTAGCCTTCTTCACTCTATTTGCAGTTATCAGAATGTCACTTTTGATA
>NC_051415.1:29912521-29912819 GCF_015228065.2 Penaeus monodon
AATTCAAAGGTCTGAGCCCGTCACTGATGTCCGGGAATCCTTTAATACAAAGAGTCAATGCAAATAAATGGAAAAAAAATGTGCAGGTTTATAACACGCCAAATATAAACAGATGACGCAACAAATATCAATGCACGATGCAAAACATTTATATAAACATGGCGCTCAACAAATAAAATCGCACAGTACAAAAGCATAAACTAAGAAATACATAGGAGCAGAGCAAACAACGACATAAGAGGCTTACATTGCATAAGGTTCCTTGCAAGACGTAACTAGTGCTGCTGCGACGTTTGGC
>NC_051415.1:29913981-29914359 GCF_015228065.2 Penaeus monodon
TCCAATGGAAATTCTTGATGAATCTTTCTTATGTATATATAAGAATATGCTGCAGGATTTCAGTTACAATACTTGTTTATCACTCGATGTTACAGTCATTAGTGTGCCATATATCATAGTGTTTTCTATGAATGTACAACATTATATCACGAACTGGTATTCCCGTTTATCGTCAGAGATGAAAAAAAACCCTGTTAAGTTGCATTCAGTTCCAATTCTACTGTACTATGTATCTCTAAATTTATGCCTATAGTACAGGATGAAATAAACTACTTTATCACTTGAACATACCAATATTTTTGGTACGTAGTAGTAACATGAATTGCTAACATATTCGAAATTATCATCACATCCTCTACGATAACAAACTCGATTCAA
>NC_051415.1:29914382-29914633 GCF_015228065.2 Penaeus monodon
ATGCTAACACATACTTCTCATTCACAAGAAATTACCATTGTTTCGCCCTCCTCACAGATAACATACCTTAAGACAAACAGTAATGAAGTTGTCAGGCAAGTGAAATGCTTTTAGATGCGCCTGCAGACTAGGGAAACAGACCTGCAGGAATTTATCGGGGAATTTTTTCTTTATATAATTGCTTATGTATGATGCTTTTCAAGGACAGGGAAATGTGAAGGAAAATATATGAAGGCGAAGAGGGAGAGAGG
>NC_051415.1:29915263-29915380 GCF_015228065.2 Penaeus monodon
GTGATGGGAGAAAGAGAATATACAATGTTTACAGGCAAATGTAAAAATGCATTACGAAATTTTATTAGACGTGTGTGTTCAATATTCAGATGCATTTCTAAACACTCTTTCTCTTTG
>NC_051415.1:29915565-29915742 GCF_015228065.2 Penaeus monodon
ACATATCCAATATGCGAAGCCACCTGACCATCAGCTGGCCTTTAGCAGCTATTAGTATATGAATATATGCAGAATCGCTTATCGTTACGCTAGCACATGTTTAAAGAGATATATTCATGTTTTATGATACATGCATAAACATGCTTTCACTAAGCCTAACCTGTCTATACCACCGGA
>NC_051415.1:29916217-29916293 GCF_015228065.2 Penaeus monodon
CACATACATAATCTTTAGTAAACGTAAATACAAATAATGGCTACTATAACTCTCCATATAACACCTTTTATTCTTC
>NC_051415.1:29916352-29916728 GCF_015228065.2 Penaeus monodon
CACACACACACAATGAAGAACCGAATCCGGAAATGACATTCATTTGCATTTAGCAATAATACATTTATCTGCCTGAGTCACCGTCCTTCCGGAAGCGACTGGGCATCTGAATGTAGGGAGACACATAGGTTTCACAAAGGAGAGTAAGCAAAGAGGAAGCCACAAGAGTTAGGTAATCTTAGGGTAATCCTGTTAGCTACTAACCAGGAAGTTACGAGGATGTACAGGTATTCGCCGGTAGACGCTGTTCGTATGTTGAAATACCGCCGCTTTTGACCTTCGACCTTTTACACTGGTGTGTATAATGGGGTTCATTTATTGACTTGTTTATTCATCTATTCATTTACTATTTTTTCATTATTTATTTGTGAATCAT
>NC_051415.1:29916762-29917062 GCF_015228065.2 Penaeus monodon
TTTATTTACGTATCTGGTTATTCATTCGCGTTTATCAACTCATCTGTCGGTCTATTCAGTCATTCATTAATTAATCAGTCAATTTCTTTATTTTTAAAAATCTATTCACTCATCAATTTCCCCATTCATTGGTTAATTGACTAATTAGCTAACTAGTTCATTTGTATATTCATTTGTTTGATCACGCATTGAGATTTGATTGAAACGATACACCGGCACGGAATGCGGATGGCCAATTGGAGAGAAACTGTTTTGTTTATGGAACATCAAACTATCTAAGCCTCAATTATTATACAGATT
>NC_051415.1:29917631-29917721 GCF_015228065.2 Penaeus monodon
CCCGTTATAATTTGTTAGAACGTACTAACAGATACTAATACATATGTATATCTCTTTAACATGTAAACATTTGTCCATTCTCCATGTGTA
>NC_051415.1:29917946-29918648 GCF_015228065.2 Penaeus monodon
GTTCACATGCGTGTTTACTCTCTCATGTATCAGAAAAAAAAATCAGAAAGCATAACAAGAAATACAGAAAACATACATAAACATCACGTAACACACTTTCAGAAAGGTAGAGATATTTAATACCATTATCCTTCGCTCCAGAAGTTCAGATTTTCAGACTTTTCGTAGCAGGATGCAGGTCGTTTGCAACATCAAGGCCTTGAATCTTGCCACTGCAACTTATTCACATGGTAGGGGGGGTATGAAGGATGGGAGGGGATGGAGGTGGGATGGGGGAGAGAGGGATAGAAGGGAGCGAGGGGTGGGGAGGAGATGAGAGGGGAAAGAAGGATAAGAGGGGGGGGGGCGGGGGTGGGATGGGAGAGAGAGGGATGGCAATGGGGGAGGGGATGAGATGCGGAAAGAGGGATGGGAAGGAAGGAGGGAGGAGGAGAGTGAGGAAAAGTTCATGCTTAAGACTTAATCTCTCTATATATCATCTCTATTATCCGGATATTATAGTATATTCCGGCCTTGAATACTAATGGCTTCATCTTCTCCTTTGTTATGAATATTCGCAACATCTCCGCTTCGTCACGACGCAATAACACGGAGGCAATTTCGCTCTAAGCATTAATCACCACGAAAGTTCTGACGCGTTTTAACTTTCTGATAAAAATCGTTATTGACCCTCCTCGTCACCCCCCTTGCCCCCCCCCCTGC
>NC_051415.1:29921322-29921494 GCF_015228065.2 Penaeus monodon
TTTTCTACTTTTCCTTATTTCCCTATTTCCTCCTTTACTTTGTTTTTCTCTCTCCCACTCGTTGCCTACCTTTCAGCTCTCTGTCTCCCTCCTTTGCTTCGCCCGTCCATCCAAGCCAATCTCTGTCTTCCCTTCCTCCTCCAACCTCTTCCCCTCCTGTATTTCGTCCCAA
>NC_051415.1:29921539-29921863 GCF_015228065.2 Penaeus monodon
AATAAAATAGAATAACGGTAAGATGACTCCACTCGCGTCGATAAGAAACAGACGGAAGATGACACTAATGTAAAAGAAAATGGAGGTCCGGCGTTAGGGCCTACTCGATATTTCTTCCCTTATCAGAGAATTGAACCACGATAGCACAGTCGCTGGATTTCGCTGTGGTGGCTAGTGAAAGAGGGAGGGGTAGTCCGCAGAGTTTTACACACGTGGGTCGCTGTAAGAGAGGAGGGAAAAACTCGGGGTTTTGTATAGGAGTAAGGTAAGAATAAGAATATTTTGGTGAAAAAATGTTAGAAAAGTGAGCAAAGGCAACTGCAG
>NC_051415.1:29923876-29924043 GCF_015228065.2 Penaeus monodon
TCATTAACAAAGCCTCTCCCTCTTCCTCTCTTCCCCTCCTTCCTTCCCTCTTTTTATTTTCATCCAAGATAAAGACATATACATTTAAAACAGCCCCCCTCAAAACCCCAATTCTGTACATCGGATTCAGTTCCGGGGAGACAAAAATTAATCACGGTCCTCACTGA
>NC_051415.1:29924179-29924291 GCF_015228065.2 Penaeus monodon
AAGTCTCGAACATTATCATAAACCGCAGAAGGGGAATGCGTGGAACGGAAGCGAGAGGGAGGGAGAGCTAGAAAAATTTTGTGGGGGGGGGAAAGGGGGGGGGGGAAAGGGG
>NC_051415.1:29928117-29928222 GCF_015228065.2 Penaeus monodon
GCAGGTAGAAAACACACAGTAATTTGTGTATCATTATCAAGTACTTAAAAAAACTTACTAAAAACAATGACACATCTACACGTGTGGCATTGTGGGGCAAAAAAT
>NC_051415.1:29928783-29928920 GCF_015228065.2 Penaeus monodon
TTTTTATAATTTTTTAAATTGGGTTTTAATTTTAATATATAATATTATTATTTTCCCCTATTTTTTATTTTTTATTTTTATATTGGTTATTATTATTTATTTTAATTATTTTTAAATTTTTTTTTTTTCGTTGTTTT
>NC_051415.1:29929048-29929201 GCF_015228065.2 Penaeus monodon
GGGTTAATATCATTAATTTTAAAAATTTTAATATATAAAATTTTAATATTATAACTATTTTAAAATTTTTTATTATGGTGTGTGTTGTGGTGTATGTATATTCTTTTTAGCATACTATGTAGTGTATGTAAAAGCAAAAAAATGTAAATATAA
>NC_051415.1:29929259-29929362 GCF_015228065.2 Penaeus monodon
GCATGGTAGCAAAACACACAGAATGTGTAACATTAATCATTAAAAAAATTCTAAAAAAAAAGCAAAATCTAAAGTGTGCATTGGGGATTATGTGGGGTGTGTG
>NC_051415.1:29929636-29929924 GCF_015228065.2 Penaeus monodon
AATAATACCTGTTTTAATTATTATATATAATTTTTAAAATTTTATTTAAAAATTATATATTTATTATTTATTTATATTAATTTTATGTTTTATTTTTTAAAATTAATTTTATTATTTAAAATATATTATTATTAATATATAATAAATATTTTTATTATTATTTTTTTAATATGGATGTAATATATTTTATATAATAATATTATATTTATTTTAATTTATATTTGTTTTTTATTATAAAATATAATATTTATTATATTTAATTAAAATTTGTATAATTAATTTTTAAAA
>NC_051415.1:29930528-29930600 GCF_015228065.2 Penaeus monodon
AAAGTGGAATTATGGGGTTTATTACCCTTTTTTAAATTGTTTCGGCTAATGCGGGGCGTTTCGCATGCATAC
>NC_051415.1:29931157-29931237 GCF_015228065.2 Penaeus monodon
GTATGATGAAGTATGCATAGCGAAACCCACGCATGTACCCGAAACAATTTAATAAAGGCTAATAACCGCTAATTCCCCTA
>NC_051415.1:29931781-29931993 GCF_015228065.2 Penaeus monodon
GTTTAAACCTTTTAAATAATATTTCGGCTACTACGTGCGTTTCGATGGATCGGGGGCGAATCCAGGTTAATCCTGAGTTGGTTTGTTGGGGGGGTTGGGGGGTCCTCACTCGACTGACCATAGCCGTAAGGGGGGTTCTCTCCCCATCTAGTTTTGGGAATTTTGTATTTTTTCCTTTGTAAGAATCTGTTCTAAATGTAAATGTATATTTG
>NC_051415.1:29932112-29932200 GCF_015228065.2 Penaeus monodon
CGCCTCGGTCATCAGGAAATGTGATTAGGGTTTATCTTTTTTACTTACATTCTTATAACCTGAGAATTTAAAAGGAACAAAAAGGCGG
>NC_051415.1:29934069-29934298 GCF_015228065.2 Penaeus monodon
TTTTTCAATTTTTGGGATCTAAAAAGTTGAAATTACACAAATGAAAAAAAAAAACGTCAATTAATTCACTATGCAGCTAGCCAAGCAAAACCTATACCTATGAGGATAGATTGTGCATGGCAGTGCCGTGTGTGAGAAAATCATGCAATCTTTTGTGCCTGACTGAAAGCCCTGTTCTATATATTGCGTTGCCGATATCAGTAAATATTGCGTTGAAAATGAAATAAAC
>NC_051415.1:29934330-29934611 GCF_015228065.2 Penaeus monodon
AGCGAAATGCCAATGTAAAAGGAAAGGGAATTTTAAAACCCCTTTTTAGTTCGTTTTTTCACAAATTCCATTTTAATTAGGAAAAAAATATTTATGGTTTTACGCAAAAAATAAAAAATTCTTGTCCTTTTTATTTGTTTGTTTGTTCGGTGTTGTCATCACAGTGTCAAATTTTAAAGTGGACCGATTTTTTCCCTCCCACTTCTTTCCGTTGTTTTTCTAAATTTTTCCCTTGTTTTCTTTTTGATTGTCCAACACCACATACATATTAAATATGACCC
>NC_051415.1:29934834-29935076 GCF_015228065.2 Penaeus monodon
GACACCCATTCCAGCAGGCCGTAGCACTATTTTTGCTGATCTGAAATATGAAATTGAACATCACAGGCGAGTTTCCCCGGGGCGGTTTGGAAAAAAACTCCGTGTCTCAGTATAATGGAGGAGACGGCCTCCCGCGCGGCAAGAGACGCCGGCCTCGCGCTGCCTGGCAGATGTGGGGCAAGATTCTTTCTTTTTTTAGAGGGAAGAGGTAAATCCGTATGAGTAGGCGATCACAGCAAAAG
>NC_051415.1:29936655-29936769 GCF_015228065.2 Penaeus monodon
GAGTCTGCTATTTGCACGAATGAGCCCTTGGGTTTAGATTCGAGTCGAGGGAGAGTTTTATTCCTCCCAAGGACTTTGCTTTTCCACAGGAGAGTCTGGCGGTCCGGGGACTGC
>NC_051415.1:29937287-29937465 GCF_015228065.2 Penaeus monodon
AGCATGGAATATAATATATAATAAAGTGAAAGTTGGGGAAAGTAAGACAAGAGACAATTATACGAATATGGACAAATATGTGAAATATGGACGATGATGTAAAATATTGCTAATATGAGAAAAATTACTAGCCCGGAATGAACGATAGCGAAACTAGATTATGTGATCATGGTAGATG
>NC_051415.1:29937673-29937770 GCF_015228065.2 Penaeus monodon
GTATATCAGATATGAAGAAAAGTGTAAAGAGTTAAGATAAGTGGTCCGTGTATGTGTGTTTTGAAACTTCAAATAGTATTTAAATTAAACGTGTCAT
>NC_051415.1:29938087-29938241 GCF_015228065.2 Penaeus monodon
TTTTCATTTAAACATGTTCATCATTTAGCTGTCGGTTCTCCCATCCATTCACAGCGAGAGGAGTGCCATTTGCATATTTGACACGGCTTCAGGATTCAGCTTTATTCTGTCCAAATCATGCGTTGCATTTCGGATATTGGGAGCTCTGTAAGGC
>NC_051415.1:29938347-29938411 GCF_015228065.2 Penaeus monodon
AGCTTTATCCATGGTAATTAATACGAACGCACTATGTTGATAAATACGCAGATAGACGGACAGA
>NC_051415.1:29939531-29939904 GCF_015228065.2 Penaeus monodon
TCTCTTTTTCCCTTCTCTTTTCCCTCCCTGGTGTCGGTCTCCCTTTGAAGTTTTTTCCCCTCCTTTATTTACCCCCTCTCTCTTCCCCTCTTCCTATATCGTGTCTCTTTTTCCATGTTTTCTTTCTTCCTTCCTTTGCATTAATTGTTTTACCCGTTTCTTTATTTCTTCCTCATTCTTATTTCGTGTCTTACTATCTATGCCTTGAATCTCGCAGCAAATTTCAATTTCTTCTTTGCTTTTCCCCTCTCCCACCTTTACTATATCATGTTTTTTTTGTCATATTTCCTCATTTCTTCTAGTTTATCTCCCTCTCTTCTTTTTATTTACCTTTCTCGTCCCCTAATGTTTTCCTGTTTACGGCAAATTTCTT
>NC_051415.1:29940030-29940232 GCF_015228065.2 Penaeus monodon
GTTTTTTCTCCTTTCTTTCTTTTCTTTTCTTTTATTTTTTTACTATTTCCTGTTTTTCCTGTTTCCCATAAATTGTTGCCCTCTCGTCCCCAATTCACTTTCCCCTCTCTGTTGTCTTGGTTACGACATCTGTTTCGCTCGTTCTTCTCCCTTCCTATTCGAATTTTCTTTCCTCCTTTTAACTATATTCTATTTTCCCTTT
>NC_051415.1:29940282-29940376 GCF_015228065.2 Penaeus monodon
CCGTTATTTTGGTTACGGTATCTGTTTCCTTCGTCTTCTTTCCTCCTTTATCTTTATCCCATTTTCCCCTATTTTACTCTCTTTTCCCCTTTTC
>NC_051415.1:29940590-29941050 GCF_015228065.2 Penaeus monodon
CTTCCCGTTGTCCTGGTTACTTCTGTCACCCACGTTTTCATTTCTCTCTTTCCCTCTTTTGTCCCTCGAGTTTTTGGCTTGTGTGGCATTTACCATTTTATGATCTGTTGTATTCCTCAGGATGATTTTTTTTTAAATTTTAATAATCTATTATTTTTGTGTGTGGATTATTTCTATGTTTTGTTTTATGTGTTTATTCAAGTATCGTTTGGGATATTTGTTGTTTTTTTTCTAAGAAATATTTATATTTGTATTCTCTTTATTTATCTATTTATTATTTTTTTTTTAATTCTATTTGTTAATGATGTAATTGCTATTTATGGGGCTCCTCTTTTTCTCTTAACTTTTCTGTTAATTATATTTTTATTATTTTTTCAACTGATCAATGTGTTCTTTTGACTTACTGTCTTTTTTATTATGATGTTGTGTATTAATTGTCGTTTTCCCTTTATTTCGTTTT
>NC_051415.1:29941257-29942156 GCF_015228065.2 Penaeus monodon
AAGTCAGTCTCGATATCTTCCTGCTATTTTCCCTCTCTCCCGCCATATACCCGCCCTCTTCCGGTCATATCATCCTCTAGTCCCTCTCGATCACTCATCCTGTTCCACTCATATTACCCTTTCCCACTTCCTCACCCTTTTAGTTCCTCACCCTCTCCTCCTCTCGCCCTCTTCTCCTTCTCGGTCTCTCGGTCTCTCGCCCTCTCGGTTTCTCCTCCTCTCCCTCTCGGTCTCTCACCCTCTCCTCCTCTCTCTCACCCTCTCCTCCTCTCATTCTCTCCTCTCCCCCTCTCACCCTCTCCTCTTCTCACCCTCTCGCCCTCTCGGTCTCTCACCCTCTCACTCTTTCGCTTCTCCACGCCCATGCCAGGCTCTCTTACACTCTCGCCCTCTTACTCTATCTTCTTTTCACACTTTCGCGTCCTCTTTCACTTTCTCGTCCTTTCACTCTTTCACGCTCGTTATCTCTCTTCCTTTTACTTTTTCGCACTCATTCTTCACACATTTATTCTTTTTACTCTCTCACGCTCTTTTTTTTAATTCTTTTTTCTACGCCCTCTTGCGGCCTACGAGTTATTCTCTACATCCCCTTTTATCTGTTCTTCCCTCCTGCTTTATTCGTATTAAGTTCTATACCCTCCTTTTATTACCCCTTCCCTCTATACCCTTTCTTTATTCGTCCTGCTATCATACCCCTCCTTTATCCCTCCTTCCTTCCTATATTATTCGGATTTCCCTCTGTACCCTTCCTTTACTCCTTCCTTCCTTCCTCCCCCATTCCAGTCCTCCTCCAGCCTCTTCCTTTTTTGCTAGACCCACCCTACACACGATTTCTCCCTCCACGTCGCAGTCGTAGCGGAGATATCTCTCTTTCTCCGCAGACGGTGAAATACGACCAG
>NC_051415.1:29942530-29942697 GCF_015228065.2 Penaeus monodon
CAACTTTTGCATCGCGGGTGTTTAGGTAAATCGACGCTTACAAAGCACATGGAGGTTAGGACGAGCGCGACTTGGAGAGTGATGGAAAAAGGGCCACAAATAACCTTCTGAGACGCCGTAGGACCTGTGAAGAAGGAGCTGTGGACCGACGTAGGGATGGAAGGTGG
>NC_051415.1:29943537-29943612 GCF_015228065.2 Penaeus monodon
GAGCCTGTCTTTCCCCGCTGGCTCGATGGATGAGACTGAAACGGGGTCTAAAGGGGACGTGAATAAAGCTGACGG
>NC_051415.1:29944021-29944356 GCF_015228065.2 Penaeus monodon
TTTTCCTCTTTTTCTGTGCGCGTTGGGTGGTGTGCACAGCGTATGCATAATACACATAGGCATATCAATATTCAAGAATGCATATGCATACTTCACATCAATTCTATGTTTTATACTTTCCACATATCATTTACCTCTTTGTCTTTCTGTATCCGTATGTAGGTGCACATGAACAAGCTTATATGTGAATAGTCTATTTAATGATTACTATTCTGCTTGTTTCATTGCCTCTCTATGCGTAGGTGTTTGTGTGCAATGTGTACAGTGTACGTGGCTATGCTTAGAACTGCGTCTAGTTTCATCTCTATTTCAATGTTCATACTTTATGCATAGGA
>NC_051415.1:29946642-29947508 GCF_015228065.2 Penaeus monodon
GCACTTGTTATAGTAAAGAAACAGTCTCTGTACACACTTTCCCCAGCCTGGAATTAATCGAAAAATCATCATGAGTTACCCCGTAGCGTTTCCTTTTATGTATCGAAACATTCCCGAGCATTGCTTGGAGTTCTTCGTCAGCTTTGGGATACTGTGTCGCAATTACGCCATGCCCTTTAATAACAGATCAAGGTAAACGCGACGGGGATGCTCTAGAAAAAGGGACTTCAAGAAATGCATTCAGAAGAAAGCTGGGCTAAGTAAGTAGAGACCTAGCAAACCTACTTTGAAGGGGAGGAAAGTTTCCACAATTTAGGTAGTACGATTTTCACTTTAATAACCTTTGGATCCTTTGCGATTAGACGCCGTAGGTGTATATACTCGTATACGTCATAAACTATATATATATGATTGTATGCACATCAGCATGTGCGTGTGTTTATCATTATTTATAGTCAGAGGAGAGAAAGAGGGAGAAGGCGAAAGAAAAGTAGGAAAGCAGACGTCTCGCCCACCAACGTCAGCTTAGCAACTCCGTTAGTCGAGCTGTTTGGTTGCTGTCCTACCAAACATACTTGTCTTGGCACAACTACATTAAAGATCTTTTTTTAAAAATCCTCTAAGACAAGCTGAAAGGAATATGAACTATGAAATGAATAAAAAAATCCAAAGGCTAAGAGATACACATAGGCAAGTAAAAAAAAAAAAAGTTTAGAAGTAAGAGAGAGAGAGAGAAAAAAAAAAACACAAACATGAAAACGTTTGAAGCAAAGAGAAACAAGATGAACACCTGGCCTTTTGTGGCCACCGAGGCTAGATTTTTAACCTCTCCTTTTTAGCTTTTTATTTCTTTATTTTTGCTTTTC
>NC_051415.1:29948763-29948948 GCF_015228065.2 Penaeus monodon
CAAAATACTCCTCCAGTGGTGGTCACATAACCTTCTTTCTTCTTTCCTCAGGAAGAAAAAACCTTTTCGAAAAGCAATTCCGAAAGGATGTTTTTATTTCATCCTTCCTTTCAACCCCTTCCTAGTATTGCTTTTGGATTATTTTGTTTGTTTGGAGCAAGAAAAGAAAGCAGTATGGAGCTGTT
>NC_051415.1:29949306-29950583 GCF_015228065.2 Penaeus monodon
TTGAAGCATAATTTTTTTAAAAGCGTATATGATAAATCAAACAGGGAAACAGAAAAATGAAAATGAAGCAAAAATAGGATGGTTTCCGTTCTGCAAAATATCACATAACATTTTATTTCGTCGATGATAACATAGCATCTTTACGTGTTATAATGTCTCTCTAGCCCCGGGAACATAGTTTTTTTTATTGGATATTATGACTTATAGCGTCTTGAGTTAAGGATTTCTGGGTTACGTGACGCAGCAGTAAGAGCCATTTTGCTATATCTTTGGTACATTTCTAAAGCCCTTGGATGTTTCATTTATCTGTTTCATTATTCTTTGGGATTATTTCTGATTGTTGGTTGCCCGCCGTTGAACACTTTACGTATTTAAAACTACTGTGTCAGTTTGAAGTATGCAAGTTGAGTTAAGGCACTGAAATTATATCTGAAGACATGTTTAATCTTCAGGAATCATAAGACCAAGGGAATTACATTATACTTGTTGTTAGTGCTCGGCACAACAAACCTTTACTTGTATTATTGTTCTTTAAGCTGCATGTGTGTATGTGTTTTAACATGTACGAGATACCTTATGTAGATATGCATGATTATATGCACGCTTTATAATATCAGGAGTATCCTTCTAAAACTGGAATATTTAACCAATTTGTATTTGTCTAACATCTTATGCAGTATCAAAATCATAGCTGTAAATTCACTTGTGATGTGTAACGAGCAACTTTTATCAACTGGCAGCTGTACAAATTATAGCAACAAGCACGGTAGGGTGGCAGTGTATGCAATGGAAATAATTGAAGTCGTACCTGATTCACAGTTAACAAATGAATGTTCAGTGTCAGAATTTTTAGAATGCAGCTTAAGTAATACACTCGACTGGGTTCGTTTACAGACCTCTTGGTTCCTTGTTTATCAAATTAATATTAAGTAAGAATCAGCGGGTAATTGTACAAAAAAAAAAAATGGAAAGGAAAAAAACTCGAGAGTTGAACAGTTTACCAAATAGAAATAAAAGACGGAACTTAGCCATTGATGCAATAACAGTCAATGGAAATGGGATCCAAATTTAATCTAAAGCTCCAGCCATCTAAATAATCATTTTTCCGATGTAGGGAACAGCCAGTCCGTTACCAGCGGGCATTGGCTCTAAGAACAATTCCCAAGAAGCGGCCGTGAAAACGAAGTGATACTTATCTCGTCTTCATGAAATTTAATAGCAAAATGACCGAGCAAATCACTTCAATTTGAAGCTGATAAAATTCTTTAAAAAAAGAT
>NC_051415.1:29951520-29952432 GCF_015228065.2 Penaeus monodon
AATCATCTCCCATAATGGATTTCATTTCATATGCTGCTGATCCCGCTACTTTTTAACGGATTCCGATATGTCTAATCCAAGTATAGCGATCAACACAATTGATGTTTAAATCAGATAGGTTTTTGGTAAATTAATTATCCATAGGCACAGTATTTGATATTTGCTGGCGAGTGAAAATAAACAGTGAATATGAAAAATGACTTGCGTGAAAGATTTCTCAAAACTATATCTAACACGAAATTATTTGATATACAGATAAATAATCTCATACCTTTTCTTATTATATACAGCCACCTCTTTCCATATTTACAGTACTCTAACATTCCCTTGAGTTCTGCCTCCAGGACAACATTACAGTCTTTTACTACAGGAGCTAATAACAGGGATCACATGCACCTTCACAACAGGAAGTCTTAAAATCGCTGATGATAAACTACAAATCTACAAATTTATAAAAGGCCAGCTAGATAGTGTATACTGAAGTCCGGTATTCAAGGCTTTGATCCTCGTATAGCAATGCCTTTTTATCTTCCCGAGTCCGAAATCGCCTGAGGATTTTTGTCTCATTATGACTGCACTTAACGAAATGGTCTTCTACCTGATATAAAGGGATACCAGTAACAGTAACACTGAAAATAAAAGCCAAAGAAGTTTTATGTTGCCTAAGGACTAGTCGACATACGTTGATGTATTTTTCTTATTAATATGGTGAAGACACTTACGAGTATCTTTAATTTCTTCAGTTTATATATTTTTTTGCATCATTCATGTCTAGCAATGATTATCTGTATCATGCTGTTTGTTGATATTGATACTGCACAATTTTCCTAACTGACTTGGAATACATTGGCATATACTAACCCTAGTGACTGCCAACTTGTACACCCTAGAAAAATCCCTGATTAAAAAAAA
>NC_051415.1:29952646-29953110 GCF_015228065.2 Penaeus monodon
GTGTGTGTAATTACCATTCTAGGAAAAAACAGGAGAAAGTCAACCTTAATATCACATACAAAGTCAGCACAAGGTTTAGCTTCTTTTTGCCTTTCGGATTTGTTTCTCATTTTATATCTTCATATTTATATGTTTGCTTCATTATTCCACGCAGAAACCCCAGAAACCTGTTTGGGAATATCTATTCTAGCCTATATAACTATATCAACAATTATTTTTTTTCAGAAAGGGGGAAGGTTGTTGATGTGGAAATGCGCATTACTCTGTCTTGAGATTTTTTTCGCCTTTGGGAAGAAATTTCGAACTTTTTTTTTAGGAGTATAAAGCTGTAGTGGTAAGATTAAGGCTAAGGTTGTTCTCACTTTTAACTGAATTTATCTCCTTCGATTCTTTAAAGGGTTCTGAAACTACTGTAATCTTTTAGTATTTAATAGCAACATTCATTAAGATGTCTACATTATTAT
>NC_051415.1:29953459-29953651 GCF_015228065.2 Penaeus monodon
CTACCCCCCCTCCTACACAGAGAGAGAGAGAACATATACAATACGCTATTTGTTGGAGCCTCATCAGTAGAAATGATCATCATCTCGACTAGTAATGATAGAGAGCACTTCTCATCATGGAGAACACACACAAAGGCCTTTTCTAAAAGCAATTCCGATAGGATGTGTTTTTTTTCCCCACTTCATTCCGAC
>NC_051415.1:29954606-29955046 GCF_015228065.2 Penaeus monodon
GCTGTTTGTCCCTGTTCTTAATAAAATCAATATTTAATAAATTTTGTAACTATAGTCATTCGAAGGATATTTCTTATTATGAATCTATGATGATAAAAATTTGAATCTAAGCAATGTTTATATATTTTTTTTGTAAGAAAACCCACGAATGATATCTTACTCAGTGTGGCTTTTTATGAATAACTTACTTTCCTTCATTTCATCATGCGAAGGGAACTAAACCGTGGACAAAAATTGGCCGAAGAAATGTGAAAAAAGCGACACAACTTCAATGGTTAAGTTTGAAGAAAAGAAAAAAAATGTTCTTAACGTTTCACTCATTAGCGTCAACTTTCCAACGTTGTTAGTGGAAGAGTTTGAGTCTTGTGCATTCACATACTTAAGTTAGAATAGCTACGTTATCATTAAAAGCAAGTTGTTTATATCACAAACATACGCCG
>NC_051415.1:29955458-29956831 GCF_015228065.2 Penaeus monodon
TCAACCAACGGCGTTACATGCATGACGCTTTGTTCGGGGATTATCAGCAAACTTGCAATTTCGCTAACACTCAACTGTCCCAACGGTATACAAAGCACATGCAAAAGACGCCACGTTCTATTTTGTTCCATGAAGTCAATTACCACACGTCTTATTGCTTTTTAGACCGAATAACGAAAGGAAGAACAGAGAAACACGATTATGAATAATCCGACATAATCCTGTTTCTCTGCTCTTCCCTCTCTTGTTTTGTTTACATCTGGTTCCGTATGCATCATCCTCGCTGCTTTTTAAATACGCTTTACCTTACGTTTCCCAGCTAACGAAGAAACCAAATTTGCAAAGAGAATAAAACCAAGAAATGGTTTATTTTGATTTCGTTTTTTGGTG
The DNA here is from genome assembly GCF_015228065.2 of Penaeus monodon. Classification (NCBI taxonomy): domain Eukaryota; kingdom Metazoa; phylum Arthropoda; class Malacostraca; order Decapoda; family Penaeidae; genus Penaeus; species Penaeus monodon. Next base: position 29,955,849 of record NC_051415.1, read on the forward strand.
GTTGAAGAATAGAGATAAGGTCACAGTCCTTTCACTGGAACTGTGTGTAACACCTGGAGCATGGAACCTCATAAACATAACTGGCTTTGGCTTAAATCTACGTGGTGATATTTCAAGAAAAAAGGAGAACTTGTGGGGTTTATTGTGCTGCGTTCTGAATACATTGTTTTTGGTTCAGAATACAGGCAAGGGAAAGAAGAGAGCTTTTGTCAGAATGAGTAAAGTTTAGGATTAAAAGTATTTGACTAATCTCAGCGGTTCGAGTCTCGTTCGTACTATGAATCATGTTTAATTTGTGGCGACCAAACTTTAAGGTTCAGATGTTTCCATAATCATCGGCATTGTTATTATTTTTGGCATTTACTGTATTTGAATCTCGCTACACTATGAAACTTTCATTGGGGAACCTCAACAAAAATATCTATCAATAGCATTAACCATGGATATTCCAAGGAAAAAGTAAGAGATACTTCTCCCCTCCCCTCTCCTCTCTCATCCTCCTCCATCTACCTCTCACTTCCTCTCTCCCTTTCCATTTCTCTCTACCTTTATCTTTCCCTTCCTCGCTCTTCTATTCCTTTTTAGTCCTAAATCTTTCTTAATTTCACTCCTCCCATCTCACTTCCTACTCCCCTCCTCTTCCCCATTAACCTCCCCCACCTCCTTCGCTTCCATATCCTCTTCCCTCCCTCCTCTATCCCCCTTTTCCCTCCCAGCCCCCTCTCCCATCCCCCTCCACTCCTTCATACCCGTTTATCTTTCCTCTTTAAGTCCCCTCATTTCCCCCTAAATTTCCCTGTCTCCTATTTCCCTTTTGTCTTTAAAACCCCTTCCCCCTTTTTTCTCTAAGCCCCTTCCCCCCCCCTTTCTCCCTATTCTCCCTTTCTTCTCCCCCTCCCTCTCCCTTTCCCTTCCACTCCCTTTCCCTTCCCCTCCTACTTACCTTTTTAACCTCTCCGTCAAGTTACCGTGTAAAAAATAAT
>NC_051415.1:29956899-29957114 GCF_015228065.2 Penaeus monodon
GTTAGACCAAGATTCTAATAGATTCGCAATATAATGCCTTTATACATGTATGTTTGATTTTGTAAATCTCTGTTGTCAACTATCACCCGTTTTACATCAAAATGAGGCTACTTGAAGACTTAGACCCTGATTTTTTATCAGGTACATCATTCTCATTTTTTATACAAAATATTTTGCAATCAATGTACGAGTAACTGCAAACACACACACATTTA
>NC_051415.1:29957234-29957691 GCF_015228065.2 Penaeus monodon
ATGCGATATGGAACGCGTAATGTAATTCAACGAATATCCCTTATTATATCACCCGCAGCTATTTTGTTTGAGAACAATGCGATCAGGGCCCACTAGTTGAGTCCGCACACCGCCATCCACAAAAAGCGCATACACATTACTGTGCTTGGCTTTAAGCTATGTGGTAATATTTCAAGAAAGAGCGAGGGTTGTTGTTGTGGAAATGTGTATTGTTCTGTCTTCAACCTTTTCATCGCTCAGAGCACAGGCGAGGGAAGAGGAGGAAAGCTTTTGTAAGGAGCAAAGAATTCAGGCTATGAGATATTTTAATAATCCTTGTGCCTAGTGTGTCGTTTTTTTCTCCAATGTTGGGATGAAAGTCTCCAGTTAGTATTAAATACCAATGGTGGTGTTTAATGCTCCTATAGGAAAACATAATCATTAACATTAGAGTTTACTCCACATATGCACTGCATTA
>NC_051415.1:29957901-29958509 GCF_015228065.2 Penaeus monodon
CTAACCTGTCATGTAGCTAAACAGCAGATCGAAGTCCCTCCTGGTCGAGAACCCGGGCGAGACCTTTCCCAAAAGCGGTTCCTCTAAGTTGCTCTTTTTATACTTCTTCCATACTCGTTTCCGGAGATGCTTCTCTCTTTCTTTGTTTGTTCGGGACAAAATAGGCAAGCAGTGTAGGGAAAGTTGTTTTCGCGAGGGGATTTTTCGTTTGTTCACCCCCCACCCCCCGCCCGCCTCCCCACTATGTAAATTGGAGGAAAGGCTGTTGGCTTTTTACCTATTTACGGAAAGCTAATTTCAATCCTTGTCGTTCTTCGCTCTACAAGTGCCATGAAGTAAAAGTGCAGCAGATATTCAATACTGTTTTCTAGCGTTATTATCAATGTCTTTTTTTCAGTTTTATATACAATTTTATTGTCATTGCAAGAGTTACCATTATGTTAATTTTTACCACCGATGCTCTTGTTATTACTGCTGCTACAGTTGTTATCATTATTTTCTTCTTTATTAAGGATATTGACATTACCATTACTAATCATCAGTAAACATTATCATTATTAGTTGTACGCATTGAAGGGGTAGTAGTGGTAGCATTAGCATGGCCGTTT
>NC_051415.1:29958621-29958889 GCF_015228065.2 Penaeus monodon
CCAGACATAGACAGAGGAAGGGAGAGGGAGGGAGAGAAAAAAAATGAAACAGGAAAAGCCTATTTACTCCGCAAACACATGAGTAAACTGAAGGCGAACCATGAGGTAAATTGATGAAAAATGGCGAAAGGGATTAAGATTTCATCAATAGAAAAAAAATTAATAGAAAAGGGAAGAGTAGAAGGAGGGAGATGAACTTTGATTTTTTTTTTATTTCTTTTCTCCTTACGTGAAGTCGGCATAATTCTTTTTTTTCTCGTGGATTACT
>NC_051415.1:29959313-29960228 GCF_015228065.2 Penaeus monodon
ATTAAAAATGTCTGATAGTTAATAATTTTATTTACGAATAAATCATATTTTTCTAGTAAAATATATGAAAAGATACAAAGAAAATGGAAGGAGTATGATAAACTATTTTTTTTTCTCTTCCCTCTCTCTGTGTCTACATAATTCCAATGTTTTTTTTTTCTTGTTTATGTCTTTTCAGGCGTGATACAAAGAGGAAAATTTGAGGATCAGACCTGCATAAAAGTCACATACAAAGAGGAAGACCGATAGATATAAAGGAGGAAGAGGGGGGAAGAGGGTAAACAAAGTTTTCTTAAAGATTATACGTTTATAGATACCAAAATGTAAAACAAAAACGAAATTGACTTGCTTTCGTCTCGAACATATAGTATGAATTCACGAGCAGATTAATCACTAAATACTAGTTTTGTGATTTCATTCGAGGTAATAATTTACATATCCCACTTTCTCTATTTTGAAAAGGGATATCATATATTCATACATCGTAATTGATTAAAAAAAAAGTAATTTTAGAAGAGAGAGACAGATTGGAGGAAGTGATGGAAATGAAAATGAAAATAAACTAGAGAGTTTTGGAAACTTTATCACCGTGACGTCTGTAGCGAGATAAGCTTTGCCATCATAAACAAAAACAAGAATGCCTTTTTTTGCCTCAAATATCATAGAGTAAATTCACCAACTGACAAAAAAATAATGAAAAAGACGAAATACTAGTTTGGTCAATTTAATCCATGTAATGATTTGCCGCCACCCATTTCCTCTCCTTTGAGCAGGGTTTTAATATGTCCAAACATCTTTGACAAGTGAAAAGATTTTTGACTTTAGGTGAGCATTGATGCGGTGTGGTAGAATAAAAAAAACTTGTTTTTATGATTCAAATTATATTTATGGGTAAGCAGATAGCTATTGGTAGAC
>NC_051415.1:29960601-29961286 GCF_015228065.2 Penaeus monodon
ACTTTTGAGAACCATAAAGAGGTCACAAGAGAAGGAAAGAAAAACCAGAAACGAAACAGCTTTTTCCAAAAGACAATTCTGATAATCGTGTTTCTTTCCTTTTCTCTTTTAGTTAATTTCGTTTGTTTGGAACAAGAGGGGAAAGCAGCAGAGGAGGCGGCTTGCGCTGATTGGATTTTTCTGCTTATCGATTTTCTTTCTACATATTCCAGTCAAGGTAATTCAAGGGAGCGACGGAGGATGGGTGTATGATTTGGTCTCCACGGTAGGCCTACACTACTATCTTTTTTTTCCATAACTGGTTTTTTATCGTAGATATAATTAATGTTATTTTTCAGGCACTTTTCTTAGCTTTTTAGTGCTTTAAATGATATTGAATAAAAATATTGAATTAAAAAAGTGGCGTTTCTCTTTCAAGTAAAGAAACGTTTAATATCCTTATAATGATATTGAATAGAATATTGAATAAAAAATTGGCGTTTCTGTTTCAAGCAAACAAAATTAGCTAACGAATATAAAATGAAATAAAAACAATACACGCGCAGGCTAAGAAATTAATATAAAAAAGGCATCCCATCGGAATTGCTTCTGGAAAATGTTTGTCTTTGTGCTCTCAAGGAAGTGTACCTTAATAAAACATGATATGATGATATTTTTTTTCTGCTTGTGAATTGCTTGGGAGCCC
>NC_051415.1:29963355-29963745 GCF_015228065.2 Penaeus monodon
GGACCAAGGTTTAATAAAAAAAACTCTAACAAAACAACCCCAAAAAACAATGAATCGCTATGGGCAAATCCGGAAAAAAAAAAACTCAGTAAACTATAAAATTATTCCCTTATTTTTATATCCAAAATTTTCAAAAGCTTTTTGCCTCCCCCACCCCCTTTTTTGGCCGAACTCTGAGCGATGAAAAGGGGTTCTTCAAACAGAACAATACACATTTCCACAACAACAGCCCTCGCTCTTTCTTGAGATATTACCACACAGTTTGAAGTCAAAACAGTAATGTATTTGCGGTTCTTACGCCAGGGCTAGACACACTCGACTGATGCCCCGAACGATTTTCCTCGGGTTTCTCATTTTACTCCTGAGTCTTGAACGACATACGACTCTCTG
>NC_051415.1:29963815-29963886 GCF_015228065.2 Penaeus monodon
GGGGTTTTTAGAGTTTTAATATATATAAATAAAATTTAAATTTTCATAAAAAAACCCCCAAAAAACCCCCC
>NC_051415.1:29965829-29966626 GCF_015228065.2 Penaeus monodon
TCACTTTTTCAGCAATGTCATTGGAATATTTCGTGACCAATAGATATTGATATCGTTCGGGCAACAGTGTAGAAATTTTATCATTGTTGCAGTGGCTATTCCGAAGGTGGAAGACTTCAAAATCACAAAGGAAGTAGCCGCCAACAGCATTTGTTTGTTTGTTGTGTCAGAATCTTCATCGAATCATTGTTAACATAACGTAAATAACTAGAGTAGGGCATAGGACATGCAACTAATCTTATATGTTTACAACTAATCAAATGTATTTATGTGAATTACCGAAATCATATTTCAACTTTGATATACAGTATATTTTAACACGAGCATATGCATATGTCGCGTCATTGTCCTCTTCGGCAGCTGTGTTTCTGGCAGCCATTTTCATTCGGCTGTATGTACTGGTGTGTAAATTGTAAATCATGTGTTATTTACACCAGTGCTATCATCCGCTGAAAAAAAAAAATGTAGCTTTCTTAAAGACTGGTAATCCCCTCACGGTGAGCTGATCACAAGATTTCTAAGAAAATATGTATTGAGAAAACCAAATGTCAACAAAAGATGACTTTTCTTAAAGTTGGCAGACCCGACGAATGGTTTTTGACTCTTCTGTTACCGGTTGGAGGAGCGTTTTGTAGTACTCATTGAGCATAAAACTTTTCGAATTGTTTTTGTTTGGTAGATTTTATTTCGGGTTAACTTTAATGGTGTAAGACGCTTCAAAATCTCCATCTGTCTCTTCCTCTCACTCTCTGTTTCATTCATTTCCCATACTATTGTTCTTTTTAAAAAAAATGTAA
>NC_051415.1:29967133-29967661 GCF_015228065.2 Penaeus monodon
CGCTTCTCCATTCCATTCATAAATTTTATTAGAACACGCGTTTTTCATTCTTCTTCAGAGAGTTTTCACACAAAGTTCGCCCCCCCCCTGTCTATTGCATATTTCGAATTCATTTTCCAGATGTCCTCGTCAACTGAATAGGTTTTCTCACAGTCTGTTTTTGGCCACAGAGACTCGAATACTTCTACTGACGAAGTTCGAATGTAGTTCAGTCGCAAGTTGTGATTTTTTAAATCTTCTTACTAAATAGTTTCTGTAATAAGAAAACAAGGTAACTTTATTCTAGAACGTTGTTATTTATACAGCATGTAACTAAAAGTTCTGTGTTTCGGTTATTAGCTTGGTATATCGTTAATTAATTTTGACTTTCCCTATTATAACCACGTTTATTGAATACCAACAGTGGCAGTATTATATGAAATACAACATCAACAATAGCACTTGGAAGAAATGTAACCTTAAAATTTTACTAATGACTGATAAAAAGACAGAGAAGAAAAGGGACAATCTGTGACCATAGCAAGGTCC
>NC_051415.1:29967761-29968009 GCF_015228065.2 Penaeus monodon
ATGATGGCTTTATAGCGAAGAGGACATCAAGTTTCCAGAATCATCACACCCACGAACCCTACGCTGAGTCCTGGGATGGCGAGGTGAGCGGGAGAGCATGTGCGATGATGGGAGAAAGAGAACGTGGTAGCGAGGAAGCGTCACCGAGCCCGGAGGAGATGCTGGGGCGCAGGCAACGTGTTGCTTCTCCTTCCCCCTCTCATTTGCCTTCCACCCTTTTTCCACAAACCACATTCTTCCAGTATGTA
>NC_051415.1:29968381-29968931 GCF_015228065.2 Penaeus monodon
TATCATCCGATAGCCACTTCCTTCCCCCCAAAAGAAGCAATACTACAGCTTCTGATGCCGTGCTGTTCCTCTGTTTATTGAATAGTGGTAAGATTTTCGCCGTCATTTAACATGGGCCCTGCGTCGTTAGGCACCCTTTGGAGCAATGACCGCCGATGAAGAATCTAGTGCCTGGTAACCGTAAAAATAAACATAGGAAGTCAATATACAAAAAAGCGCATTTTTGTCTTCATTGCTTGGAATCACTGTAATTCAGATCAATATGTGATGCCAAATTTGAGTATTGGAGTAATGCTATCATCGCTAATGTTTTTTTTTTCTATTATTCTGGCATTGGTGTAGTGTTATCCAAATACATCGGACTATCACTTACGAATTCGGACGTATTGCTATACCTGACTCATCAAATTAGGATTTGAGTTGTTTCATTTAAATAAACAACCAATAAACAAAGGACTACACAAAAGCAAAAACAAAACAGATATCCGCTTTAGTCATAAAAAGACGCAGTTCTTGGATACAGAGCTTCACCCAACACCCCCCACCCACC
>NC_051415.1:29969212-29969962 GCF_015228065.2 Penaeus monodon
CGCCTGCTTTTTCATGAATCTATCAGCTTGATTCTTATTTTATTTTCATTTACTATAGAGAATAGATCTATTTCGAATGCCTTTTGGTATATGTCATTCACAGCTCAGTGCAGATTATACTTCCATCAATGTTATTACGCATATGTACGTAAATTTATTTAAGTGCTGGTTTAGCCACTATTTGATAATTCATTTATTGTCTAAAAAGTACAGTGTAGTGAAAATGTATGAAGATTTTTACATTTATTTGGATACAAGAATCCTGCATATTTTTCGTGAGGACAATTAAATCAATTCTATTTTGTGGCAAGATGATAAACAAAATACAAATTAGGCTTCTCTATTTTTAGCGAAAAAATCGAAAAAAGTTTAACAGCAGTTACAAAGCCTATTACGTACAAAAAACACTCTCAAGATTTTTTTTTCTCTCTCCTCCTCTTGTCTGTATCCGATGACCGAAATGCTTTCTTCTGATTCGGATGCCAGAAACGAGAGACCGACCGACAACCTAGGACCTTTCCGTACGCAGAGAAAGCATGACCTCCATCTCCGGTGAGTTCAGCGGATGGAAATGGATTACCAGCAGGCCTGTGAAAGTACGGGAATGGATGTAATACTATAAACAGATGAATGAATTTAATATAACATAAAACATGACAGTGGGACCATAGATGAAGAACGATAACGAAATATTGCAAGCAATATAGGCAATGAACAAAACACGTACATATATATCTTTATTCAAATAAT
>NC_051415.1:29970409-29970572 GCF_015228065.2 Penaeus monodon
ATAAAGCTGACATCTTTCATAGAAGTAAAAAAAATGTATTACAACTTCTACATGGTATAGGCAGAAAAAAATGTGAAGAAAACAAAACATGCTGGTTCCGTTATCATCTAAAATATGAGAAAAGTTGCCCATGAAATACTTCTCCCGTTTTCATTTTATGTAA
>NC_051415.1:29970970-29971229 GCF_015228065.2 Penaeus monodon
ATGACATCTCAATGCCTATATGCAAACAAAGATAAATCACGATAGTCTACAAACAAACAATAAGAAATGTAGCATGCTTGAGAAATTACTCTTAATCGAATTTCCAACACACACCAGGAGCTTACTCGTCCTCCCTTCTGCAGCTGACGAACCTAAGCTGAACGTAAGCTGAATGCTTTTATGACTCGAGTGCCAGACGAAGGCTTACGACCAACGGCTAACTGTGCATTATTACTAAGGTCAAGACTATCAGAATGTA
>NC_051415.1:29971277-29971523 GCF_015228065.2 Penaeus monodon
GCAGCGTAAACCACACACGCCGACACGGAAGAAAGAACTCCGTTAAACGAAATATGGCCAAACACAATTACAAATATAATTGATACCAACAAATAAAGCGAATTAATCAAACAAATAAACCGCAAACCAAATTAAACCCGGTGCCAAACAGATAAAACTGATATAAAAGAAATGAACCGTATACGGAATAAAAATAAAGCAGTGCCATACAAACAAAAGCAGATGGCAAACAATTAAGCGGGTCGC
>NC_051415.1:29971543-29972164 GCF_015228065.2 Penaeus monodon
TGTCATCAGACACATAAAACTGAAACCAAACAAATCAACCAACATTACAATAAAACGAACACCAAATCAATAACATGTATGTCAACAACACTGTGTCATCGATTTTTTTTTTCCGAAAACGCTACGTGTGTGTATATTTTTTGTCAGGTATATTACTCAAACATTGGCAATATAAGAAAACCAACAACCATGGACTCTGGCACAGAGTAAATCCGTTGATTAACAGTTTTGAATTAACAACACAAATTAACCACACAGTAAAATATAGAAACCCAAATGAGCTTAACATGTTTCGTATGACAATTAATTCGTTTAAGCTAATTTTTTTTTATTCTTTACATTACAAAAACTTGACTACACACATATACATTCAAAAGGACGACTACTCCTAGCGGATTACAATTAACTATTTTATATACCAAGGTGTGTTGAACAAGTGAGTTGCACACTCCCAGAATAGCACTATAAAAAGCCAGTCAGAAGAGTAAAACGCATTCGGACACATGCGTTTTCTCGCACAAGGCTCGAGGGACAGGGAATTGGGCGGCGGTAACATCCCTGCACAGACGCAGGGGGAGACGAGAGCGGAAGATGTGGATAGATAGGCTGGTAAAGTGAATT
>NC_051415.1:29972496-29972983 GCF_015228065.2 Penaeus monodon
TGGAAGTGCAAAAAAGACAGATCAGTCAACAAAGGAAAGTAACATTAAGTCTACTGAATACAAATGTGTTAAATATTGATTAAATACAGTGCAGGAAATAAAAAAATATTGAACGAAACGCACATAGAATAATAACAACAATGAAGTTAATGGAAGAGCGCAAAATATGTGGGTGAATGTGGATATAGAGTAATATGTTTAATTAAATAAAAAGATAATTGAATGAATATAGCAAAGCGAAATGCTGAGTTTACTGGAGAAGGAACGTGATAGAGAGAATAATGGATCAGATAAAGAGCAACGTAAGGAAAGAAAGAGAAGCATATAGATATAAAGAGATAGACAGAGAAATAGACGAAAAATTGATAAAGTCAGACGGATAATTTTGAGAACAGTAATAAAGAGATATACTGGAGCAAAGTAGTGAATTTTAACAAAATATATAAGGGTAGATGAAATGACATTTACTCGTATGATACAATTACTT
>NC_051415.1:29973271-29973357 GCF_015228065.2 Penaeus monodon
GGTTAATCGATAGGGGCGCTAATAAGGACATGGATACACAAAGATCTCAATATAATAATGAACTATACAAATACCCCCGCCCCCCC
>NC_051415.1:29973384-29973702 GCF_015228065.2 Penaeus monodon
CCACAAGTTACCTTTATACTACAAGAATCTCCGCTACACACCGAAAGCGGCGTGGGCGGCCCTCCCATGGCGCCCCTGGAGAGGTTTTTTCTCCCCGCCCGCGACAGAACACTTGGAGACGGGAAAGGCGATTGTGGGATCGAGGCCTGAATTAGAAGGCCTTTTACATTTTCGCTGGATTTCTTTCATATTTATTTATTATAAAAAAAATATTCCTTGTTATTGCTAATTACCGTTGTCGACCCTCGGACAATTTTATTATTTATTTGGTTAATGCTGTTTCCCCTTTATTTTATAACCTACTTTTCAGTCAGTTAG
>NC_051415.1:29974720-29975128 GCF_015228065.2 Penaeus monodon
TAAAATTATGTTACGTATTTTATATGTGTTTTTTTGATCTCTCTTATTCGGCCCCTCAAAGTAACGCGAAGTCGTGTCCTGTTATCATCAATAAAAAGCCCCACCTACCAAAACTGCCCGAGTCCCCGGGAAAAGTGAAGAGGTCTTAAATCATTTTCAAGCAAAAACAGCGAACTTCCTTTGAACAACCAAAGGGCCCCGTCATCTACAGCTCGACCAAGTTAGATCCTTCGGTTTTTCACATTTTCCATTTTCTTACCCGTTTTTTCTTGTTTTCCTCATTCTCCTTTTGTTATTTTTTTCTTAGTTTCTAAAAGAGGGGAAATTCCTTTAACAAAAGTGTGTTTATCATTTCGATTTTTCTCTCTCTCTCAAGTTTTCATTCTCATTCTATTTTTTTTCCAAAGC
>NC_051415.1:29975175-29976227 GCF_015228065.2 Penaeus monodon
CCAAAACACAATTCTGGTACAGTCTTTCTGGCTTTTGTGGCAGGCTTCTCGCATGCAGCTCCCCCAAAATTTAAAATCATTGTTTTTCATTTTTTTTTTCTTCCTACTTACCCCCCTTTTTTTTTTTTTTCCCAAATTTTTATCAAAAAACCCTTAAAAAAAATTAGGCTGTTGAGTCTTTGCATAACTAATCCTTGTTTATAAACACAAATGCTGTTTGTCTTATATCCTCCTCATCCCCGGAATTAAAGTATTTTTTAAATCTGTATAACTTTCTTAAAAACGATGGCTATTTTTCGAGGAATTAAACTCTACTTTTGGGAAACTTTTCATTGTGTTAGCTTAATGGGCTGGGGCGAAGAAGGATATTAGAATTTATTTTTTCGTGTTTTTTTTTCCCCCCTTTTTTTATATTTTTTGTTTTTTTTTTCTTATTATTCTTGTCATTTCTTTATTTTTTATCCTTCTCTCTACCTGTGTTTTGTTATTCTTTTTCTTTCTCATTTTATATTTATTGCAACGAGAGAAAAGTCAGAATTTTCAAAAAGGAAGCTTGGTCCTTATAAAAAGTTTTCATCTAAGTGACAATGATCAAAAGACAAAAAACTTAATAATCTAATGATAATGATTTTAAGGTAAAAAAACTATGAAAATGGTAATAAAAAAGGGTTTTTGATTGTGATGATCATTGATATGATGATAACATATCTATTAATCATTCTATCAGTCCGTACCATGATTATATTCATTGATCTACCGACTATATATTTTTTTCAGGTTCGTAATCTGCATATTCAGTTACTTCCCCGTTAATCCTATTCAGATTCATAAATCTATTCCCTTCTTGATGTTTCAATACATATATATCAATCAGTGCATTGTTTACTTTTCATTTACCCTCTCGTTTTTCCCATTAGCGTATTCATTTTTTTTACCATAATCACTGTCTAAAATTTTCACTCTTTAATCCTCCCCACGTTATCTGTATTTTTATTAGATTTATCACTTTTTTTCAGACTGTCACAGTATAATCTGCTTTACATTCATCAGGT
>NC_051415.1:29976266-29976917 GCF_015228065.2 Penaeus monodon
ATCCACTGATCTTTATTTCCTCATTGGCAGATTATCTTTCTAATGATCTTCGTTTTTCAGTCTGCGTTCGGCCAACTTTGAATTAAACTTAATCATTAATAATATATATTTTTTTCATTTTGTTTATCAATAATAGTCGGTACGTTTATTCCGACTTTTTTTTCATGTTTTTACTTGATATTAAACGGGGCTGTCTTCTTTCTTACTCAAATTTCTTTATATTTATCAGTTTGTTTCTTTCGCCCTTCGTTCTATCCTAATTACATTTGTTACTCATATTCTTATTATTTTGCCTTCCCATCCATCCCTTAATCTATATTTTTCGAATTTTCTTTCATCCAGCAATTAATCAACAATCAGCTTAATCATCTTATCATGCTAATCAAAACCCCCATAGGCATATTTATGCGCCTTATTTTACCTCTCCATTAATCCTATCATTCTGTTTCCCCACCTCTTTCGCTTTCCCTCCCAGCCTGCGTTTGGCCAAGGGGTTACTCCGCCGCCCACTTTCCTGTCCCTCGAGCCTTGTGCGAGAAACGAATGTGTCCTAATGCCGTTTTATCTCTTCTGACTGGCTTTTATAGTGCTATTCTGGGAGTGCGCACCTTCACTTGTTCCACACCTTGGTTTATAAAACGGTTATTTATG
>NC_051415.1:29977117-29977466 GCF_015228065.2 Penaeus monodon
AAATTTATAGCCGCTGTGGGTGAGCTTCGTCCTTTTGAAATATACACATGTCTGGTCAAAGTCTGCCATGATGTGTCAAAGGTTAAAAGAGATGACATTTGTATTTTAAAGCGTGATGGTCTGGTGATTGAATAGCATGCGCGTTGTCGTTGCAATAGACCTACATAAGCACAAACGCACAAATAAACGTTTTGCATAGAAATCGATTGTTTGATATCTCGTCGCGATACTCCGTTTTCTCATCGTGTGACTCTATACCCAGTGTGCCATGTTGTTTTCTGCGCATATACCGTTTCCGATATTTCGTTATTGAGTCTGCGGCGTTACAAGTTACATACATATATGCAGT
>NC_051415.1:29977657-29978050 GCF_015228065.2 Penaeus monodon
TTATTTTTACATCATACATCCCGGTGTTTAGCCTTGTCTTATAATGAATTGAAAGTCGGGATCATAAAAGTATGAGCATAATGTGTTGATTCTTTTTCTGAATATAATTCAACCTAATATGATCAGCGCGTGCTAGGAACTACCCAAAAATTACTTTCATTTATTCAACCTAATATGATCAGCGCGTGCTAGGAACTACCCAAAAATTACTTTCATTTATTCAAACACTCAGCACACGTCCCATGTGAACCTCCTCTCGCCCTCTTCAGTAAGAACGCATATCAAATCACTTAATTTAATGCTATATAAACAGTACTGTTTTAATACAAGAAAATGTAAATAATATCTACATATACCTGTGATGTTGTTTCCTTCGATACAGTGTTCTTCCTT
>NC_051415.1:29978259-29978737 GCF_015228065.2 Penaeus monodon
CTTTTGTTTTGAGAAGAGCGTAGAGCAGCGTTTTTAGCGATGAACGTTGATGGAGAATTTAGTACATTGTAAAGCGTGAAAAGAAACAGACGGTTCAAAACAGCAAGTCGCAGAATTTATGTTTCCATATTTTGTTTTGTTATTAATATTTCCGTTAATGTACATTATATGGTTTACGTTAGCTTTTTAAATTTATATCTGTTCGATGATATCTATGAACTGACGGAATTAATCATTGTTTTGGCTATAAATAAATCAGTTGATAATAAGGGGCAAATTAAACATACAAACATAGACAAAAACAATCGCAAAGTATTTCTCAAATGCCATAACGATCCCTCTTAGCAGACTTATGTATTAAAGAAGAAAACATCGCCATATTACACGCAGAAAAAATATATTTGCATTATACAGTACCTATAATGCACCTAAATGGCAGAAGTAGCAAAACACATCCGGACGAGATGCATTCGCCGTT
>NC_051415.1:29978831-29978917 GCF_015228065.2 Penaeus monodon
TTTACTCATACGGAATTTTATAGAGCAGTGAAAAAAAGTATTTCCCGCAAAGCTCTTTAAGAAGCCGCAATGTAAAAAGATCAAAC
>NC_051415.1:29978958-29979164 GCF_015228065.2 Penaeus monodon
CCTTTCTCTAACTCTCTTAGCCTCTTTCTCTAATATATTGGACGTGTCCCTTTAACTCTCCAGCTGTGAGATGTGCAGGCCTGTTTGCTTGTGTTTATAGGGGATGAAAATGTGTTTATCAATATCTAAAGTGTTAGCATAAAAGATGTCAGTAGTGTTAGTTATGTTAATAGATATGATAGTGCTCTTTTGAAAATCACGGCAGA
>NC_051415.1:29979961-29980311 GCF_015228065.2 Penaeus monodon
AAAGAAAGAAAATAGTATTAGAAAACAAATGTCAACAAAAGATGACTTTTCTTAAAGTTGGCAGACCCGCAGAAGTCGGCGATGGGGAAGCGACATAACTAAAAATACGAATGGTTTTTGACTCTTCTGTTACCGGTTGGAGGAGCATTTTGTAGTACTCATTGAGCATAAAACTTTTCGAATTGTTTTTGTTTTGGTAGATTTTATTTTGGGGTTAACTTTAGTGGGTGTAAGACGTTCAAAAACTTCATCTGTCTCTTCCTCTCACTCTCTGTTCATTCATTTCCCATACTATTGTTCTTTTGGTTAAAAGAAATTTTAAAATTCTACACAAAAACAAAAGGTGAACT
>NC_051415.1:29980738-29981223 GCF_015228065.2 Penaeus monodon
CTTTTCCATTCAAAAATTTTTTATTAGAACACGCTTTTTTCTTCTTCTTCAGAGAGTTTTCACCAAAAGTTCCCCCCCCCCTTGTTTTTGCATATTCGAATTCTTTTTCCCGGGATGTCCTCTTTAAAACTGAATAGGTTTTCTCACAGTTTTTTGGCCCAGGGGACTCGAATATTTTCTACTGACAAAGTTCAAATGTAGTTCAGTCCCCAATTTGTGTTTTTTAAATTTTACTAAATAGTTTCTGTAATAAGAAAAAAAAGGTAACTTTATTCTAGAACGTTGTTTTTTATACAGCATGAAAATTTAAAAGTTCTGTTTTTCCGGTTTTTTAGCTTGGTATATCTTTAAATTAAATTTTTGACTTTCCCATTAAAAACCACTTTTATTGAATACCAACAGTGGCAGAATTATAAAAAATAAAAACAGCAACAATAGCATTTGGGAAAGAAATGAAACCCAAAAAAATTTTTTAAAAATGACTG
>NC_051415.1:29981256-29983284 GCF_015228065.2 Penaeus monodon
GGGGACAATCTGTGACCATAGCAAAGGTCATTAGCGACGTATTCCTAAGTGGCTGTTAAGGGCCACGACTAAATCAAATGTATGTATTCAAAGACTTATGCTAAGAAACTTGATTTTTCAACATTAGAAAAGGGTATGTAGATTAGGATTAATTCCAAAATTTCTAGTGGAGCTAGTTTATACCGGATTTAATTTCTTTAGGAGCAAAGGCATTTTTGGGCTGCGATAATAAAAAACAGAGAAAGATAATAAAAAATAACTGAGCTAATCGGGAAATTAAATTTCAAAATTATGGTTGAAATTACAAGAACGGTAATATATTTGACATAATCACTGGGACGTTAATAGACCCAATAATGATAATGAACACAAAGGATAAGTCCTATTTTCGAGCAGCTCAGGTCAAGGGACCTAAAAGAAAACTCCTTTGGTCAAGAGAGAATAGTGTAGGGGAGGATCAACACCTCATCACCTCCCCCCCCCCACTCCACTTCCTCACATACTTTGGTGCATCCGAGAACCATTTTGCCTTTTCTCTCTCTGTTGACAATTTTGATATGAATAACCCAGTCCCGGTTTTATTAGGGTTTAAAGGGGCCTAAAGGCTAAAATATTTCCCCTTAAAGGGGTTTTGGGAACCATCCCCAAATTTTACTGGTAATTTAAATTTTCTCTTTCTATTTTTACGTGAACCCAATGATAGGGAGGTTGGTAAATTAAACCCCTTTAACGGGCAATTTTTTCTTTGATATAAATTCGTGTTTTCAGAAATAAACGATTTTTTGTGTGGATTTTGATATCAGGCTTAATAATATACATTAAGGCCATAATGCGGAAAAAAAACTTTGGTACCTCCTGAGGTGTGGCTCTCACTCCCTCGGTCACCATCCAGTATTGTGCCTCGCACTCCACGACTGAAGACACGACTGCTCTGCGTGATTATTGCTAGGGCAAGAGGAGTGCAATATCGATATATTTTCTGCAAAGAATGGGTTTAAGACTCGTGCAGTTGTGCCAAATTTTCCCTTTAAGCCTAAAGGGAAAGCTTGGGGTCCCCCGCTCGGGAAAACCTTTAGCGCATAAAAAGACTCCAGAGATGGGTACGGGAAATCCCGGGGGCAATTTTTTAAAAAAGGAAAATATTTTTTTTTTATTATCCATTTTTTAAACAAAATTTTAAAAAAGGGGAATTCCGGATAGCATGATGGACGATTTTCCCAAAGCGGGGAAGTTAATAAACAGTGAGCCGATAAAAAAATTTAAAACCCCTTTTTGTTGAAAACTTCAACAAAAAGGTTTTTTGGGTCCCCCTTTTTACATTTTTTTGTTCCCCGTAACATAAATATAGGTTGGGTATAAAAGAAAGGGGATTTGGTTTTAAGGGTAGGGCCCCTTTGAACCACTGGGGGACCATACAAAAAAGAAGGCCCATTTTGGGCCCTTTTTAAAAAAAAAGCCCTGTATATGGTCTTCCTCAGTCGTTGTCTTTTAAACGCTAATGAATAGCAGGTACTTTCCGCTGGGTTCTTTAGGGATAACTTTGCTAGTCCCTTTATCTAGTGTGGTTATTATAATGGTTTAATTTGGTTTAAAATTTTTAGAATTTTTAAAGTGTGTTTTTTGTATTATCTGAGTTTTTTTCAAAATTCTCTGCAATGTTGTGCATTTTGATGAAAACTTTAACTTACTGTATATGAGCAAATTACATAGTTCATAACGCTGTAAAAAAAAGTTATATCTACATGAGCAAGGCCTAATTCCGGGGTCTTAAACCAGAGTTCGGGAAGGAGAGGAACTGGCCACCCTACCGCATTATTCCGCGGTTATGTGTCCTTCTCCGAACATGCCCCTTACCTCCAACTTTGACAAAGTGCTATGTTATTCTTTTCATTTCCAAGATTCTCTATAAAGAGTTAAATTGCAATTTGCTAATGCCAGTTTTTTCTAGTATAAGTGCCTAAGTTTTTTATTTTCCGGGCGTGAACTACATAAACAATAGGTTTCATCAGTCTGATTTACTAACGTTTT
>NC_051415.1:29983329-29983430 GCF_015228065.2 Penaeus monodon
CAGGAACAACGCAATTGGAAGCGTTCGTTTCTGAAGCTTCTCTTGTCGACTAAAACTGACATATAACCTTGCTTCCAAATGTTTCGAAGAGTATCAAGATT
>NC_051415.1:29984207-29984291 GCF_015228065.2 Penaeus monodon
ATGCCAACTATATCAGTAATGATAGTAATAGTAAGAAATGTGTAGAAGCGGATTTGTTGTTATAGCTTTAAACTTAACGTCGTA
>NC_051415.1:29984376-29985294 GCF_015228065.2 Penaeus monodon
ACAGTAGTAACAATGGAGGTTATCATATTGATAATTATATTGAAAAGGTGTCAATAATGAATGACGAAATTCTATCAGTAATGCAGTTGATAGCGGTAACATACGTTTTATCCTCACGTTTAATCTTTATTCTATTTAAGTTTCATACAAAAGTCCTCCCCAACCATGCATGTGCTTTGAAAGATAAAAGATTTCACTAAAAACACAGCTCCACACATTCCACAAGCCCTTGATCTCTCTTGAAGTATTACCACATAGCTTGGAGCCAAATACAATAATGTATACAGAGTTCCTTGTGTCAGGTGCTGCACACAACCTACGCGAGGGAGCTTTGATCTTATCTCTTAAATGCTCTTCGTCACAGAAAAGGGAAGCCAGAGGAAATGTTTGTCTGCATTATCTAACGTTTTATTTATCCTTGTTATTGTTTATTGTTATGGAATAAAGGTTTATTACGAAAGAATGGGTTCGGTTATAATAATAAGATTAATGGGATTATTATTTGTCTAATTCGTATCTCTTTCTTCATCTGTTTACATATCTCTCTTCATTTGTGGAAGTGTATTTCATGCAACGCCGGATCTATTTCTTTGTCTGCGTGTCACGAATGTAGAAGAAATGAACGAGAAAAAGGGGAAATATTTAGACGACGTAAAGAAAGGAGGAGAGAACACAACAAAAGGCGATGAGTTCGTATCCCACTTTCTGCTCTTCCCGTTTCCTTTCCCGTATTTCGCAAGAAAGAGCGTTTTATTTCTGTTAATTTTTCAGGAAATCTCGCTTTTTTCAGTCACCTGCTTCATACGTTATCTTCATTTTCCACTTGTTTTTTAGACATCAAAAATGAAGGCAGATTAAATGTAATTGTAATGGCAGTAATAATACTCGTATTAATGTTACCGACTGTGATAACGTTAC
>NC_051415.1:29985376-29985481 GCF_015228065.2 Penaeus monodon
TCCTTTTCCTCCCCTTTTTACTAATGGCGCAAGGCTATCTTCTCTGGAATTATCCCGAAGTGCAAGGATGATACTCGTGCTAAAAGTAAAGTCAGGACGAGAGTG
>NC_051415.1:29985587-29985672 GCF_015228065.2 Penaeus monodon
GCAGGATAAAAAGGATTAAGAATATTGGCTGTACTTTTTCCTTACTGACCATTACTGAATAATGAATAAATGATGCCCATCATAA
>NC_051415.1:29985713-29985991 GCF_015228065.2 Penaeus monodon
TTATAGTGGCTTTAAAGAACAAAACGAAGAAACATGGCATTCTCACCTTCCCCCTCAGAATTACATGGTGGGGGGGGGGCTCAATAAACAAAAAAAAATCCACCCAGCGCGAACAGCTTACCTACACTGCTTTCCCCTCTTGTTGCAAAGAAACCAAGTCATCGACATCGGCTTTGCTTTTGGAAGAGACCTTCGTCCTCAGGGAAGGATGGAGTCTGGTCCGGCTGTGGAATGTTCGTGATTCTAATGAGTCTCGCATTGTATGGGTTTCCGCAGTT
>NC_051415.1:29987640-29987805 GCF_015228065.2 Penaeus monodon
TTACGATAATGATGTGAATGTGATTTAATTAATTTCAGAACCTATCGAATAATTACGAATCTGTTTGAAGTTTATAACTACAGTCCCAATAATAGTCCAATTATATTTCAAACAACTTAAGGACTGAACTGATACATTTATTAGGAATTAAAATATGCAAACGTT
>NC_051415.1:29988126-29988252 GCF_015228065.2 Penaeus monodon
CACAAATCCACTGACCGCAAAAGGCCTTCACATATTGCTTTCCTCTTTTGCTCCAAATAATCATCATCAAAGGGAAGAAGGTAAGTGTAGGAATTATTCCTCTGAAATTATTACTCTCAGGAAATG
>NC_051415.1:29988435-29988712 GCF_015228065.2 Penaeus monodon
CATACATATGGCCACTCGATATATTCATTCAAAATGAAATATATAACGAATTTTACAAAAGAAAGAGAAATGAGAAATGGAAAGATTCTTCATGCAGACCAGAAAGCCCTATGCATAGACCTGCGTTTTATTAAGTAATTTGACGAATCCAGGGTCTACGAATTCTTGCGTGATAATGGTTGCAAGAAGAGTCATGTGTGCAACATTTTCGTTAGGCGAATATGTTTTAGTATCTTAGATGACCTTTCAGAAGATAGAGACGCTTCCAAACAAATTA
>NC_051415.1:29988968-29989125 GCF_015228065.2 Penaeus monodon
TAACACAAAAGCAGTGTTGATAAATGTTGATAAATACAATTGGAAACATTTAACCCACACGTAAAAAAGGAAGAGAGAATATCAAGAGACATCCCAGCAACAGGCGATGCGTCCAAATCCGTCTCAGCCTTTCATTCACACATTTCTCTTGAAACCG
>NC_051415.1:29989180-29989327 GCF_015228065.2 Penaeus monodon
ACTGCTCATGTGTTTTCATGCAGCCTTTTTTTATTCACCTATTTCATACCTCATCTCCACTTCCCTCGTATGTTTGCGGTTTGAATATGTTTCTTTGGGATTAACAGAACTATGTTGACATAAGTGTTTTTTGCGAGCATAATAGGT
>NC_051415.1:29990224-29990689 GCF_015228065.2 Penaeus monodon
GACCAAATAACAATTAGAAATAAGAAAAGGCAAGATCTACCTTCCAAGAGAATGACGAAAGAGACATAAGACCGAAGACTTTCCAGTTTGGGCTGAACGCAACACCTGACGACGCAAAACCCATATACAGCGCGGGCCGTAAGCTGTGTGGTAATATTTCAAGAAAGCGCGAGGGTTGTTGTTGTTGTGAGAGTGTCCTTTGTTCTGTCTTAAGAAACCTTTTCCCAGCCCAGACCTCAGGCTAGGATAGGGTGGTGGTGGGGGGAGGGGAAGGGACGAGAGAGTTCATTAGAACTTAGGG
The DNA here is from genome assembly GCF_015228065.2 of Penaeus monodon. NCBI lineage: Eukaryota > Metazoa > Arthropoda > Malacostraca > Decapoda > Penaeidae > Penaeus > Penaeus monodon. The sequence goes on from NC_051415.1 coordinate 29,990,526, forward strand.
TTTGAATTCTTTGAGTATGCTCTGGATTTTTGAGTGTTTTTTTGTGATGTTGTGGATAAAATGTTATTGTCTTTGAGAGTTGAATTAGGACTATTTGGAAAACGTAAAACTACTGTCACAGAAATACAGGTGCAATTTTTGGGTATTACTCTTAATTCCAACAG
>NC_051415.1:29991052-29991303 GCF_015228065.2 Penaeus monodon
GCCTTCCATTCGAAGACATACCACGAAGCCTTTGATAAGCAGCTCTCGATTTATGCAAATTTCCTTTTAAAAACACATTTGCATTATTCGGTTCCCGTCCTTTCTCAAGGACCAAGATGAAGTAAAGAGAAGTAAAAAAAGGAACTGATAAATATGAGAGAGGAAGTGAGTGAAATCTAGTATATTCAAGGATTAATGAGTATTAATAAGATTCATGTATTCAGTATTCGGGTCTACTGCGAATCTCATAT
>NC_051415.1:29992423-29992496 GCF_015228065.2 Penaeus monodon
AACTGTGTAAAATAATCCGGTAAATACAGAGCTTTTGTCCCACGTACTGGTTGAAATGAGTTTGTGTATACAA
>NC_051415.1:29992899-29993175 GCF_015228065.2 Penaeus monodon
GATTAGTTGGATAGAAAAGAAGATATACATTTTGGTTATCATCTGAATAACTGCTATAATTACGATAATGATGTGAATGTGATTTAATTAATTTGCAGAACCTATCGAATAATTACGAATCTGTTTGAAGTTTATAACTACAGTCCCAATAACAGTCCAATTATATTTCAAACAACTTAAGGACTGAACTGATACAGTTATTAGGAATTAAAATATGCAAACGTTAAAGTAAAAAAAAAAAACGTAAATGAGAAAAAATCAAGACGAGAAAACCAA
>NC_051415.1:29993433-29993544 GCF_015228065.2 Penaeus monodon
CACAAATCCACTGACCGCAAAAGGCCTTCACATAATGCTTTCCTCTTTTGCTCCAAATAATCATCATCAAAGGGAAGAAGGTAAGTGTAGGAATTATTCCTCTGGAATTAT
>NC_051415.1:29993958-29994208 GCF_015228065.2 Penaeus monodon
TCGATATATTCATTAAAAAAATAATATATAACGAATTTTACAAAAGAAAGAGATATGAGAAATGGAAAGATTCTTCATGCAGACCAGAAAGCCCTATGCATAGACCTGCGTTTTATTAAGTAATTTGACGAATCCAGGGTCTACGAATTCTTGCGTGATAATGGTTGCAAGAAGAGTCATGTGTGCAACATTTTCGTTAGGCGAATATGTTTTAGTATCTTAGATGACCTTTCAGAAGATAGAGACGCTT
>NC_051415.1:29994481-29994639 GCF_015228065.2 Penaeus monodon
ATAACACAAAAGCAGTGTTGATAAATGTTGATAAATACAATTGGAAACATTTGACCCACACGTAAAAAAGGAAGAGAGAATATCAAGAGACATCCCAGCAACAGGCGATGCGTCCAAATCCGTCTCAGCCTTTCATTCACACATTTCTCTTGAAACCG
>NC_051415.1:29994684-29994827 GCF_015228065.2 Penaeus monodon
ACTGCTCATGTGTTTTCATTCAGCCTTTTTTATTCACCTATTTCATACCTCATCTCCACTTCCCTCGTATGTTTGCGGTTTGAATATGTTTCTTTGGGGTTAACAGAACTATGTTGACATAAGTGTATTTTGAGAGCATAATA
>NC_051415.1:29996234-29996716 GCF_015228065.2 Penaeus monodon
GACCAAATAACAATTAGAAATAAGAAATGGCAAGATCTCCCTTCCAAGAGAATGACGAAAGAGACATAAGACCGAAGACTTTCCAGTTTGGGCTGAACGCAACACCTGACGACGCAAGACCCATATACAGCGCGGGCCGTAAGCTGTGTGGTAATATTTCAAGAAAGCGCGAGGGTTGTTGTTGTTTTGAGAGTGTCCTTTGTTCTGTCTTAAGAAACCTTTTCCCAGCTCAGACCTCAGGCTAGGATAGGGTGGTGGTGGGGGGGGGGAGGGGACGAGAGAGTTTTTTTTTTTCGGAATATCATTAGAACTTAGGGTTTGAATTCTTTGAGTATGCTCTGGATTTTTGAGTGTTTTTTTTGTGATGTTGTGGATAAAATTTTAATGTCTTTGAGAGTTGAATTAGGACTATTTGGAAAACGTAAAACTACTGTCACAGAAATACAGGTGCAATTTTTGGGTATTACTCTTAATTCCAACAG
>NC_051415.1:29997088-29997385 GCF_015228065.2 Penaeus monodon
GCCTTCCATTCGAAGACATACCACGAAGCCTTTGATGAGCAGCTCTCGATTTATGCAAATTTCCTTTTAAAAACACATTTGCATTATTCGGTTCCCGTCCTTTCTCAAGGACCAAGATGAAGTAAAGAGAAATAAAAAAAGGAACTGATAAATATGAGAGAGGAAGTGAGTGAAATCTAGTATATTCAAGGATTAATGAGTATTAATAAGATTCATGTATTCAGTATTCGGGTCTACTGCGAATCTCATATTGTGATTCTGATCTGTGTGGTGTTTTCGGTCTATTCATCTGTCTTT
>NC_051415.1:29997686-29997813 GCF_015228065.2 Penaeus monodon
TTCATACAAATTACAGTCACATACGTTCTTGACAGATACTGGGAAAGGTTTACCCTTGAATAGATATGAAAATAAGGGATACCACTTGTGAAACAGACTTTCAAACCCTTAGAGTTATCCAACAGAC
>NC_051415.1:30000712-30000895 GCF_015228065.2 Penaeus monodon
AGAAGCTTGATATTTCTTCCGACAGAAATAAGTCTAGTTTAGCTCAATTTGGACTATGCATAAAATTAGCACTCTAGAGATATTGCTTAGGGAATTCTCATTAATTTGAACCTTGCTGGCACGGAGGGATGAATACATTGTACCGCACCTGTTTGGTAGATTTTGTGGAAAGTCTGATTCGTA
>NC_051415.1:30001671-30002078 GCF_015228065.2 Penaeus monodon
AGAGATATAAGTATGACTATAAAAAGAGTTAACTGAATTCAAAACAAACCGAACAAAAATAGCTCAAAACGCAACCAAACCGGTGTTCATATTTATGATATCACTGTTGTTTCGAGGAATGACTATTAAGTCAATGTTTGCCTTGTTCACTCTCCGGCAGGCTGTGTAGGTCACAAGAGACGCACTACTGTTTATTTTTCATCTTAGGAGTGCATGTTTAAGATCCCGTGAGAGAGCTCTTTCTAGATGGGAGTGAAGGCTTTGTCTTTTCTTATATTTTAGGGATCTTTGGTTAGGTGGAAAAATTATAATGAGGATAACATGATAATAATAATGGTGTTCGAAAGATAATGATTGTCATAATGATGGTGACAATAGCGATGTTAAGAAGAAATTATGAATGGACA
>NC_051415.1:30003404-30003582 GCF_015228065.2 Penaeus monodon
TACGTCACGACAGCTCTCAGCCTCGCCTGAATAGGAACTTTGAACGCCTTACCATATCGATAAAATTTACGGTCGTTGAAGCGAGGTGTAGCGCCCGGCCGTCTCCTGCGTGGCCGGGGGGGGGGGAGCCCTTGGCACAAACGCTGCTGCTCTTGATCAAGGGAAAAAGGTAGGAACA
>NC_051415.1:30003912-30004021 GCF_015228065.2 Penaeus monodon
GAGATATAAACACGACAAAAAATATTAACTGAATTCAAACCGAAAAAAACTCATAAGGCAACCAAACCTGTGTTCATATTTATGATATCTCTGTTGTTTCGAGAAATGA
>NC_051415.1:30004393-30004672 GCF_015228065.2 Penaeus monodon
TGGTTTTACGAGAATTTGCTGTGTCTATTGGGTCTCTTCGTTCACATGGGTACAGTTGTACAGATAACGAACCTTGTTTGTTTCGTTTCGTTTTTTTTTCCTTTTAATATAATTGGACATTTGAAAAAAGGTCTTCTTCGCTTTCTATATTATTGTTATAATTTTTATTCCTTTTGTTACTATTTATCATTACTGTTTCCACCTTCACCATCATCACTATTACACAAACTAGATTGAAAAATTTCGAAATCCAAGCAGGATTCGATACTGTTCTTTTCC
>NC_051415.1:30004751-30004929 GCF_015228065.2 Penaeus monodon
GAAATTGTAACGTAGATGGAAATATGAAACAGGTGAATACCCTCATTTCATACAACGAAAAGTAAAATTGTATGGGAGATCATATTGCTACATATTATTTTATTCATCACCTCAGTTTGATAACTCGACCCTAGTATAAAACATGCCAAAATTAACGTACATATCAACCGAAATGCTA
>NC_051415.1:30004964-30005300 GCF_015228065.2 Penaeus monodon
GAAACAAATCTTTCGTAAAATCGCAAAGATACTGTCTCGCTGCCTCATTGTTTCACGCGATCATTGCGAACAAATATAAAAAGAGTGATGAGGTTTTACGTTTCCAAAGCGGTTCTTGACTTCAGAATGTCCGAGAGCCAGCGTAAGAATAATGGATAAGAATTGAGGATTAAGGATATGCTACAGCTGTTTTCTTGAGAAATGCTGATCGTTGGAAGGATGGATAAATAAAAGACTGTTGCCAAATAAAATTTTATGTTTTACATATACGATAAAAAGTCTGTGCGGCCCTTTGTGTATTACTTTTCTGTATCTGTTTAGCTGTCGGTTTAAATA
>NC_051415.1:30005327-30005461 GCF_015228065.2 Penaeus monodon
TACTTCATGTTTAACTCTCAAAATTGGTTTCTCCGGGCTTCATATGTGTAGGCCCGGAGAGAAAGAAACTTGCATTAGGAATCTCACACTTGTATTTTACTATCGGTAGAATCTATCTCTCAAGAGGAATGCTG
>NC_051415.1:30005800-30005939 GCF_015228065.2 Penaeus monodon
CCCTGGAGTGATAAGGGGAGAAATAAGATATTTACCTTCAGGCGTTTGGTGACGTCTTTGGAAATATTTGCTTCGTCATTTTCATCGCTTCTTATCCTACTGTATTTACATACATCTGAAGTTCTCTGGAAAAGAACAC
>NC_051415.1:30006254-30006430 GCF_015228065.2 Penaeus monodon
TAATACCAGACAATACAGTATATCGATTAAAACTTCAGTGGACGCTCAAAGATGTCTATCCACAGACCAGCCCACGAAGACACGCAATTGCAACAGGCTTTCCGGCGATAGGATCTGCAACGTGAATATGTAGCAAGAGGGAGAAATGAATGTAGAATTCAGCTGTTGATTTTCAT
>NC_051415.1:30006993-30007315 GCF_015228065.2 Penaeus monodon
CAAACTATTTTCATCTACCCTTTTAGTTACCATCACCTCTTCCGCTATACAAAACTATATGCCTCGCCCCCTCCCACCGCTTTAGCCTTGAAACAATCATTTACTCCATTAAATGCGTTAAAATACAATATTCCTTATTCTCATGCTATACACAAGAGCCATAATTTACGTTCAGATCATTAAACTAACTCATTTTTCTCCATTCCCCTTGAGAACTTAGCTTTCACTCTCTCTGCTTTGACGTGAGAGTTATTCACTTCCATATAGTGCTTATTATTAGTCTATAGTATTAACGTAGGGAACAAGATAGTCTGTGTTGTAA
>NC_051415.1:30009075-30009505 GCF_015228065.2 Penaeus monodon
CGTCTGACCAAAGCATAAGCCTTTTTACACCACGCCGTCTTAAGGCTAACGCGGGTAATATTTTGTTAACAAACGCTTTCAACCTTCGTACAAAAAATAAAGATAAATAAGCAACGAAAAATATTCACCTAAGCTCTTATACGTTTTTTTTCCTGCATACTTACGAAAGAGGCATTTTATCCAGATACATTTTGTGATTTGTATTATTAATGTCCACTACGGATAACGCCCTTGCATTTTATATGATTAATCCTTTGCTGAATGTTGCAAGGGCTAACGCTAACTCCCATGCTACTTAGTAATGTTACGGTATGTACGGTGTGAGAGAGCTAATCTTAATTACTTAGTATAAGACTCTTTTGTTATTCCTTTTGATGTACAGACCGAGTAAGGTAACAAATGAGGCTACATCTGGTAAGAGTTAGAACGA
>NC_051415.1:30009827-30010220 GCF_015228065.2 Penaeus monodon
TTTATTGATCTCTCTTATTCGGCCCTCTAAGATAACGCGAAGTACGTGTCTTGTTATCATCAATACAAAGCTCACACTACGCAAAACAATGCTCGAGTCGCCGGCAAAGCGAAGCAGGTCTTAAATCACTTCACAGCAACAACAGCTGAACTTCCTTTGAACAACCAAATGGTCTGTCATCTACAGCTCTGACCAAGTTAGATCCATTCGTGTTTTTCACATTTTCCATTTCTTACCCGTTTATTTCTTGTTTTCCTCATTCTCTCTCTTGTATATTTTATTCTTGAGTTTCTACAAGAATGGTAATTACCTTTAAACAAACGAGTGTGTTTATCATTTCGTATTTTTCTCTCTCTCTCAAGTTTTCATTCTCATATCTATTTATTTCCAATG
>NC_051415.1:30010272-30010678 GCF_015228065.2 Penaeus monodon
AAAACACAATTCTGGTAGCAGTCTGTCTGGCTCTTTGTGGCAGGCTCTCTCGCATGCAGCTCCCACAAAATTAAACTCATTGTTTTTCAGTTTTTCTTTCTCTTCTCTACTTACCACCTTTTTTTTTTTTTACCCAATTTCTATCAAAATTTCCCTTGAAAGAAATTAGGCTGTTGAGTCTTTGCATAACTAATCCTTGTTTATAAACACAAGTGCTTGTTTGTCTTCATATCCTCCTCATCACCGGAGATTAGAAGTATTTTTAACTCTGTATAACTTTCTTGAAACACGATGGCTATTTGGCGAGGAATTAAACTCTACTTTGGTAAACTTTTCATTGCTGTTAGCTTAATGCTGCGGTGCGAAGAAGGATATTAGAATTTATTTTACGTGTTTTTTCCCCTCT
>NC_051415.1:30010788-30010869 GCF_015228065.2 Penaeus monodon
CATTGCTAACGAGAAGAATAGATCAGAATTATCAAAAGGTAAGCTTGGTCATTAGTAAAAGTTTTCATCTAAGTGACAATG
>NC_051415.1:30010988-30011346 GCF_015228065.2 Penaeus monodon
ATATCTATTAATCATTCTATCAGTCCGTACCATGATTATATTCATTGATCTACCGACTATATATTTTTTTCAGGTTCGTAATCTGCATATTCAGTTACTTCCCCGTTAATCCTATTCAAATTCATAAATCTATTCCCTTCTTGATGTTTCAATACATATATATCAATCAGTGCATTGTTTACTTTTCATTTATCCATCAATCTGTCTTTCCATTAGCGTATTCATTTATTTTACCATACTCAGCTGTCTATATATTCAGCTCTTTAATCCTCCCTACGTTAGTCTGTATTCAATTTATTAGATTTATCACTTTTTTCAGACTGTCACAGCTATTAATCTAGCTTTACATTCATCAGGT
>NC_051415.1:30011385-30012043 GCF_015228065.2 Penaeus monodon
ATCCACTGATCTTTATTTCCTCATTGGCAGATTGTCTTTCTACTGATCTTCGTTTTTCAGTCTGCGTTCGGCCAACTTTGAATTAAACTTAATCATTAATAATATATATTTTTTTCATTTTGTTTATCAATAGATATGTCGGTACTGTTTATTCCTGTACTTTGTTTCTATGTTCATACGTTGTATATTAATCGGTCTGTCTTCTTTCTTACTCAATTTGCATTTATATTTATCAGTTTGTTTCTTTCGCCCTTCGTTCTATCCTAATTACATTTGTTACTCATATTCTTATTATTTTGCCTTCCCATCCATCCCTTAATCTATATTTTTCGAATTTTCTTTCATCCAGCAATTAATCAACAATCAGCTTAATCATCTTATCATGCTAATCAAAACCCCCATAGGCATATTTATGCGTCTTATTTTACCTCTCCATTAATCCTATCATTCTGTCTCCCCACCTCTTTCGCTCTCCCTCCCAGCCTGCGTTTGGCCAAGGGGTTACTCCGCCGCCCACTTCCCTGTCCCTCGAGCCTTGTGCGAGAAACGAATGTGTCCTAATGCCGTTTTATCTCTTCTGACTGGCTTTTATAGTGCTATTCTGGGAGTGCGCACCTTCACTTGTTCCACACCTTGGTTTATAAAACGGTTATTTATG
>NC_051415.1:30012235-30012587 GCF_015228065.2 Penaeus monodon
AAATTATTTATAGCCGCTGTGGGTGAGCTTCGTCCTTTTGAAATATACACATGTCTGGTCAAAGTCTGCCTTGATGTGTCAAAGGGTAAAAGAGATGACATTTGTATTTTAAAGCGTGATGGGCTGGTGATTGAAAAGCATGCGCGTTGTCGTTGCAATAGACCTACATAAGCACAAACGCACAAATAAACGTTTTGCATAGAAATCGATTGTTTGATATCTCGTCGCGATACTCCGTTTTCTCGTCGTGTGACTCTATACCCAGTGTGCCATGTTGTTTTCTGCGCATATACCGTTTCCGATATTTCGTTATTGAGTCTGCGGCGTTGCAAGTTACATACATATATGCAGT
>NC_051415.1:30012712-30013035 GCF_015228065.2 Penaeus monodon
ATTTTTTCACACATTTTCCCCGGGTTTTTAGCCTTGTCTTATAATAAATTGAATTCGGATCATAAAAGTTGAGCTAATGTGTTTGATTCTTTTTCAAATATAATTAAACCTAAATGATCAGCGGGGCTAGGAACTCCCAAAAAATTACTTTCATTTTTCAAACACTCAGCACACGTCCCTGTGAACCTCCTTCGCTCTCTTCAGTAAAACGCAATAAAATCCTTAATTTAATGCTATATAAACAGACTTTTTTAAAATACAAAAAAAGAAATTATCTACTATACCTGTGATGTTTTTTCCCTTTCGATACAGTGTTCTTCCTT
>NC_051415.1:30013218-30013678 GCF_015228065.2 Penaeus monodon
CCCCTTCCTTGTTTTGTGTGAAGAGCGAGAGCACGTTTTAGCGATGAACGTTGATGGAAATTTGTACATTGTAAACGTGAAAAAAAACGACGGTTCAAAAAAGCAAGTCGCAGAATTTTTTGTTTTCCCTATTTTGTTTTGTTTTTTATATTTCCGTTATGTACTTATTGGTTTACGTTTTTAAATTTTTTAAATTTTTCTGTTTGATGATATCTTGAACGGACGGAAGTAAAACATTGTTTTGGCTATAAAAAATCATTTTATAATAAGGGCAAATTAAAAATACAACATAAAAAAACTCCAAGTATTTTTCAAATGCCATCGTCCCTTTAGCAGACTTTGTATTAAAAAAAAAACATCGCCATATTCACGCAGAAAAAAATATTTGCATTTTACATACCTTAAAAGCACCTAAATGGCAAAGTACAAAACCATCCGGAGAATCATTTGCCGTTTTCAG
>NC_051415.1:30013781-30013865 GCF_015228065.2 Penaeus monodon
CTCATACGGAATTTTATAGAGCAGTGAAAAAAAGTATTTCCCGCAAAGCTCTTTAAGACGCCGCAATGTAAAAAGATCAAACAT
>NC_051415.1:30013933-30014107 GCF_015228065.2 Penaeus monodon
AATATATTGGACGTGTCCCTTTAACTCTCCAGCTGTGAGATGTGCAGGCCTGTTTGCTTGTGTTTATAGGGGATGAAAATGTGTTTATCAATATCTAAAGTGTTAGCATAAAAGATGTCAGTAGTGTTAGTTATGTTAATAGATATGATAGTGCTCTTTTGAAAATCACGGCAG
>NC_051415.1:30015441-30015779 GCF_015228065.2 Penaeus monodon
TAAAACAGTATCTTGTTTTCAGTAAATATGGAAATATGATTTGTCCATATATTCCAATTCTTGATAACTTGCACCTTGTGCATACCGTATATAACACATTCAGATCTTACCTATGTAAGTCCCTTTCCCAAGACAGTATTTTCTCCAGTTCAGTGCTCTTCCCTTTGTAATTTCAATAATGCAAGATTTCGTATCACTTGAACATGGATTCGTACCGTGTAAAGCAGGTAACGCTTCGAGTAATGCACGTTACTGATCTAGTTCACGGCACTTTGGTATCGAGTATTGCAGGAAGGCAAAACCGAAAATCTAAATTCTTTTGTTTTATTCTCGTGCTC
>NC_051415.1:30015807-30016050 GCF_015228065.2 Penaeus monodon
ACAGTAGTATAACTGCGCAGTTGTAATTATACCACCCGTAACTGTTATAGGATGTGTCTCGCCGTTTTCTATATACTGTAGGTATGACTCAATATTGGTGGATATATTATAACCCATTGCACCTGACGATAAATGATAGATGTATGTATAAGAATTCTTCTCAATATATGGAGATCAACAGACCAGGTTTGCATTATATCCATGGCAGTTAGCATACTACAAACAGCAACAAGAAAACACGTG
>NC_051415.1:30016250-30016589 GCF_015228065.2 Penaeus monodon
CAAAAGCGAGCACATGCCGCTCGATAGATTTCTTTTTTGGTCTACTGTCGTGATCTCTGTAATAGCACCGTGTGACTATATTTCATGGCTATTCTGTGGTCTGTGTGCAAATTGCTTTCCCTAATTCATTGTCGCATTCTACTTGTTGTGTCCCTGTGCCTCCTTTCATGATATACTGTACTAACAGCCCCTCGTCAGAACCTCCGCCTGGCATCTGGGTCATAAAAACATCAGCTTACGTCAGCTCAGGTTCGTCAGCTGCAGACGAGAGGCTGAGGGAATGGGAGTCCGTTTCCATGTTGTGTATATCTTTATAGCATTTACTCTGTCTAGAATATG
>NC_051415.1:30021143-30022207 GCF_015228065.2 Penaeus monodon
CGTGGTGGACGACAACACCAGGTTTCCAGCAGAGGTGCTTACAGGCGTGGACTTTAAGATGAATCTCTACCCTACTCCTGGTGCTGGCTTTTGCTAGCTTCAACGGGGCCCGACTCGAGGTTTCGTTCTCGGGTGCCTGGTCCCTCGGTATCCTGACGGACCACGAGCCAGAGGCCGTGCTCCGCTGCTATAGTACGGCCGACGGGGACCGGGAAGGGGCGAGTGTTTCTTGTCCTCCTCGGGCTGGGCGATTCGTGCGATGTCTTGTGAACGGCTGGAAGAGCTGATTGACTTGTTTTGAGAGCGACACAGTGGACCTCTCCCAGCCGTTTGGGTCGTTAAGTACCAGGGAGGTCCGGTTGAGGTCGAGCAAAGATTCGTCATCTGATATGCGGCGATCGTGGAAGAGGTTTCATCTAATCGTCTTGAATATGACGCGAAATCTATGGTCCAGGATTCTGACGTCAACCCGGAAGATGTAGGATCATCTTTCGGGGATAGTCGGGGAGCCTTGGCCATGGCTTCTAAGACTCCTACCTTGATGGAGGCGTTATTTTGTCATATTGTATGGATAATAATATGTCAGCCAGCACTTCTTGAAGGCAGAAATAATTTTTTCAAAATTTCTAATAACATTCTTCTATTTTCATATATTCAGTGACTTTTATTTTCAAATTGTATATATGGAATACTGCTGATAGCATTTTGATTTCGTAATTTCCATTTGTTTTGTTTCTGCTTTGTTTTGACAGTGCATGAGAGTGTGAGAGTTGCCAATCGGAAGTGTGTGTCGTTGTTTTAGGGGCACTGTATATACATCTAGGTGAAAACATTATGCTTTGTAAAGATGTTAGAGTAAATATATTGATTTTAAATGTTTCTTGTGGAAGATGCTTGAGTTTAAGCATTGACTTTTTCAGGCTTGACACTTAGTAGAGCCATTCGTGCGGGTTAGCAACACTGTTCTGGCTTTAGCGCTTGATTAGTTGTCGTTTTAAGCCGCGAACGGTGCAGTTCTTGGCTTCGGAGCAAAAATTCTTGCCCCGGATCAAAACGCTGTGTGT
>NC_051415.1:30022920-30023383 GCF_015228065.2 Penaeus monodon
TCAGAGGCGAGCGCCCGCTGTTTGGAAAAAACAAACAAACATAAAACGGAAGACTTGATAGCACTCTCCAGAGAGCGAGGATGCAAGGCGGGTAAAGGCCAGCCTTCAGGCAGGTGTGCTTACCCAGCACACCCGCTTGTGGAGCGGTTAGCCTAAAATCCTTATGGGGGACTGCGAAGTGATGGCGCACTCAAGCCAAGGGGACGAGGCTCAAGGCGGGCGAGGCGGGTCTCACGCGGTGCATAGTGAGTGCGCCCGCTTCGTTAGTGGACAAATGCAGCATCACAGGACAAAGACAGCATAACAGGGTCCCTCACATTATTTATTCCCTTCTCAGGTTAACGGTGGAGACCAAGGCCAACGGGACCACGCCAACTAGTGTCCGAAACAGGGCCTGGCGGAGCACGCGTTAGAAACCGATACAGTGGTTGGGTCGGTATGCGTTAGTGTCCAAGAGTTTTTT
>NC_051415.1:30023717-30023971 GCF_015228065.2 Penaeus monodon
TACAACACCTTCCCAGGGCGGTGCGTCGCACAAGAAGGAAAGACGAGAATCGCAGGAGAGACTCCTTAAACAACAGGTGTGTCTGCGCGGTACTCGTTCCATCTCTCGTGAGGTACGATCGAGAGGCAAAAGCAAAGGTGTCCGGAGGGTCTCAGGAACCAGAGCAATGGTCAGCTCTGATGAAGAGCAGAGGGCAAAGACCATCACGTCGGCGAACCTCTCAAGGTCCATCATTTCGGCTGGACCCATCTTAA
>NC_051415.1:30025198-30025264 GCF_015228065.2 Penaeus monodon
ACGTGTTGCTTCTCCTTCCCCCTCTCATTTGCCTTCCACCCTTTTCCACAAACACACTTCTTCCAG
>NC_051415.1:30025672-30026140 GCF_015228065.2 Penaeus monodon
TCTCTCATACATACACACTTATATTATCATGCCGATAGCCACTTCCCTTCCCCCAAAAGAAGCAATACTACAGCTTCCGATGCCGTGCTGTTCCCTTTGTTAATTGAATAGTGTAAGATTTCGCGTCATTTGAACATGGCCCTGCGTCGTGTAGGCACCCTTTGGAGCAATGACCGCTGATGAAGAATCTAGTGCCTGGTAACCCGTAAAAATAAACATAGGAAGGCAATATACAAAAAAAGAGCATTTTGTGTCTTCATTGCTTGGAATCACTGTAATTCAGATCAATATGTGATGCCAAATTTGAGTATTGCAGTAATGCTATCATCGCTAATGTTTTTTTTTTTTCTATTAGTTCTGGCATTGGTTGTAGTGTTATCAAATAGCATCGGACTATCCTTACGAATTCGGACGTTATTGCTATACCTGACATCATCAAATTAGGATTTGAGTTGGTTCATTTAAAAC
>NC_051415.1:30026324-30026437 GCF_015228065.2 Penaeus monodon
ATCATTATCATCATCATCTTTATCATTCTTATCATCATTCTTATCAGACCCACTATATTAAAAAAAAGTGCTATAGATAGAAAGGAAAAATAAAGACAAAAAGGAAATTGGGC
>NC_051415.1:30026544-30027314 GCF_015228065.2 Penaeus monodon
CTATAGAGAATATATCTATTCGAATGCCTTTTGTTATATGTCATTCACGCTCAGTTCAGATATACTTCCATCATTGTTATTTACGCATTATGTACGTAAATTGTATTTAAAGTGCTGGTTTAGCCAATACTTGATAATTCATTTATTGTCTAAAAAGTGCAGTGTTATGAAAATGTATGAAGATTTTTACATTTATTTGGATACAAGAATCCTGCATATTTTTCGTGAGGACAATTAAATCAATTCTATTTTGTGGCAAGATGATAAACAAAATACAAATTAGGCTATCTCTATTTTTTCATCATTTAGCGAAAAAATCAAAAAAAGTTTAACAGCAGTACAAAGCCTATTAAGTACAAAAAACAAGATCAAGACTTTTTCTCTCTCTTGTCTTGTCTGCAGCCGATGAACCGAATGCTTTTTCTGATTCCGAAGGCCAGACGGAGACCGGACGGACAACCTAGGACCTTCCGGTACGCAGAGAAGCATGACCTCATTCCGGTGAGGTCAGCGATGGAAATGGATTGCCGGCAGGCCTGTGAAAGTACGGGAATGGATGCAATAATATAAACAGATGAATGAATTTAATATAACATAAAACATGACAGAAGGATCATAGATGAAAAACGATAACGAAATATTGCAAGCAATATAGGCAATGAACACAACACAGTACATAATATATCTTTATTCAAATAATGATAAAAAAATCAAGTAACAACTATGATCGTTACTAAATAATATTTATATAGGGATACATGCACACGAAA
>NC_051415.1:30027622-30027750 GCF_015228065.2 Penaeus monodon
AAGCTGACATCTTTTCATAGAAGTAAAAAAAAATGTATATACAACTTCTACATGGTATAAGGCAGAAAAAAATGTGAGAGAAAACAAAACATGCTGGTCCTTTATCATACTAAAATATGAGAAAAGTT
>NC_051415.1:30028088-30028333 GCF_015228065.2 Penaeus monodon
ATATATGCAAACAAAGATAAATTACGATAGTCTACAAAACAAACAATAAGAAATGTAGCATGCGTTGAGAAATTACTCTTAAATCGAATTTTCAACACAACACCAGGAGCTGACTCGTCTTCCCTTCTGCAGCTGACGAACCTAAGCTGACGTAAGCTGATGCTTTTATGACCTCAGGCCAGACGAAGGCTACGACCAACGGCTCACTGTGCATTATTACTAGAGGTCAAACTATCAGAAATGTA
>NC_051415.1:30028365-30028624 GCF_015228065.2 Penaeus monodon
AGAGAGAGAGAGCAGCGTAAACACACAACACGCGACACGGCAGAAAGAACTCCGTAACGAAATTATGGACAAACAGAATTACAAATATAATTGATACCAAACAAATAAAGCGAATTATCAAACAAATAAACCGCAAACCAAATTAAACGGATGCCAAACAGATAAAACTGATATAAAAGAAATGAAACGTATACGGATATAAAAAATAAAGCAGGTGCCATACAAACAAAGCAGATGGCAAACAAATTAAACGGGTCGC
>NC_051415.1:30028642-30029271 GCF_015228065.2 Penaeus monodon
TGGCATCAGACACATAAAACTGAAACCAAACAAATCAATCAGACATTAAACAAATAAAACGAACACCAAATCAATAAAATGTATGTCAAACAAACACTGTTATCAATTTCCGAAAAACGCTACGTGTGTGTATATTTTTTTCAGGTATATTACTGAAACATTGGCATATATAAGAAAACAACAACCGTAGACTCTGGCACAGAGTAAATCCGTTTTAACAGTTTGAATTAACTCACAAATTTAACCACACAGTAAAATATAGAAACACTAAATGAGCTTAACATGTATTCGTATGACAATTAATTCGTCTTAAGCTAATTTTTTTTATTCTTTACATTACAAAAACCTTGACTACACACATGTATCATTCAAAAGGACGACACTCCTTAGCGGATACAAATAACTATTTTATATACCAAGGTGTGGAACAAGTGAAGGTGCACACTCCCAGAATAGCACTATAAAAGCCAGTCAGAAGAGATAAAACGGCATTAGGACACATTCGTTTCTCGCACAAGGCTCGAGGGACAGGGAAGTGGGCGGCGGAGTAACCCCTGGACAGACGCAGGGGGAGACGAGAGCGGAAGATGTGGATAGATAGGCTGGTAAAGTGAAATTAATGTAAAGGT
>NC_051415.1:30029679-30029955 GCF_015228065.2 Penaeus monodon
GGGAATGGAAGTGCAAAAAAGACAGATCAGTCAACAAAGGAAAGTAACATTAAGTCTACTGAATGGATCTGATAAAGAGCAACGTAAGGAAAGAAAGAGAAGCATATAGATATAAAGAGATAGACAGAGAAATAGACCGAAAAATATGATAAAGTCAGACGGATAAATTTGAGAAAAGTAATAAAGAGATATACTGAGCAAAGTAAGTGAATTTTACAAAATATATAAGGTTAGATGAAATGACATTTACTCGTATGATACAATTAATTTATAGAA
>NC_051415.1:30030187-30030270 GCF_015228065.2 Penaeus monodon
AATCGATAGGGGCGCTAATAAGGACATTGATACACAAAGACCTCAATATAAATAATGAAAACTATTACAAATACACCCCCCCC
>NC_051415.1:30030303-30030610 GCF_015228065.2 Penaeus monodon
GTTACCTTATAGCAAGAGATCTCGCTACAACCGAAAGCGGCGTGGGCGGCCTCCCATGGTGCCCCTGGAGAGGTTTTTCTCCCCGCCCGCGACAGACACTTGGAGACGGGAAAGGCGATTTGGGAATCGTAGGTCTGAATAATAGAGGCCTTTTATATTTTCGCTGGATTTCGTTTTCATATTTATTTATTATAAAAAAAATGTCTTGTTATTGCTAATACCGTTGTCAACGTCAGGACAATTGTTATTATATTATTTGTTAATGGCTGTTTCCCCTTTATTTGATAACCTACTTTCCGGCAGCTCC
>NC_051415.1:30030987-30031068 GCF_015228065.2 Penaeus monodon
TCCTACTTACCACTACAATGTTACTACGAACAGTAATAAAAAAGTTTACCAGCATCGAGTTTAATTCCATCACCGTGTTTC
>NC_051415.1:30031286-30031558 GCF_015228065.2 Penaeus monodon
TAGAATGCAGGAGAAAATACGAGCAAAACAGGAAAGAAACAGACAAGCCGAGGAAACATAAAAACAAACAGATTCAGCTGACTGGGACCTGCGTGTGACAGACTATTTGGTTGTTCAAAGGAAAAGGAAGTTCAGCTGTTGTTGTTGTGAAGTGATTTAAGACTCATCTCGCTCTGCCGGCGACTCGGTCTTTGTTCTGTGTGAAAGGATTTTTGACATTATTGGTGATGCGTCTGCACTGATGCCTCTATGTATGAATATGTACCTATGAG
>NC_051415.1:30032141-30032656 GCF_015228065.2 Penaeus monodon
TCAAACACGCAAATTATAAAGATAAATAAATCAGAAAAAAACAACGCACAACAGAGAGTGTGACTTCCCGAGACAGGTCGACAACTTAATGATCAATATGAGCGTCTGCAATGTGCAACAATTCTCTCTCTCCCCCCTCTCTTTCTCAAGACGCTCCAAGCCGTTAAAATACCCCCCCCTCACCCCCTCACCCAGCCCTAAAAAAATGTGTCTGATCAGCTGATTTATACGACGAGCAATATCTTGTGTTATGATTTATTCGGTCGCGCTCTGACACTCTATTTAGATAAAATAAAGGACAAAAACATTTTTTTTTTGGGGGGGAAGGGGAGAAGAGATAAAGGGGGGGGGGAGTAGCATAAATACCAGCTGCGATTCAGAGTCTCAGAAAGGTATATCATTTCAACTGCAATTAAAGAATCACCGAAAAGTTGTCTTTCGTTTGCGTCGAAAGAAAATGTTTTACGAGCTAAGAGTTTTATGCAAAAATTATCATTAGGAAGTAAAGTGTGTAT
>NC_051415.1:30034108-30034296 GCF_015228065.2 Penaeus monodon
AAATTTTCCCTAAACTTTTGGGTGAAAAAATCTATATAAATTTACCGCAATTTCCAAAGTTAAAACCTCCCGCAAATTATTTCCTCCTGAGATTAGATATAATTCAAATCTTACCGACATTTTGTTGACGTTGTTGTTATATGTCTGGGAGATTTCACGCACACAGACATACATAGACTCTCTCTTCT
>NC_051415.1:30034490-30034587 GCF_015228065.2 Penaeus monodon
TAATACATAAGCAAGACAGACAGTGTATACATACACAGTGTATATATGTGTATGTCCGTACCTGCAGCCTCCTCCTCCGTTGCCTCATCTCGCGTCG
>NC_051415.1:30034648-30035104 GCF_015228065.2 Penaeus monodon
GTACCGTAGGCAAGATAAATGCTGCCTCTCGCCGCACCCGAGTGCAAGCAACATCATTAGGCGGAAAAAACAATCGCAGACGCTTGTCGTTCCCTGCAACAGTGAGGGATTGCAATGAGTAAATGATTGAGCATATGTTGCACGATGTTGATGCAACGGAACAAGCCAGGCAACCGAGAGTGGAGAGAATAAGGGAATTTTTCTCTCTAATGTCGGTAAGGATGGTTTTGGCTTCTGATAATGTAGGATTTTCAACTGTCACTTTGTTTCTCTTCTGAAGATGTAAGTTACAATGAAAAGAAACATGAATTTATTGCTCTCGCAATTGCATACACACCTAATGTGTTGCGATGCATCAATTATGGCACCATAGGAGAATATAAACCGTAATAAATTACATGAGATTTATTGCTCGAAGACACTACATCGCGAGGCGCTAAATGCCTTTTAATGCCT
>NC_051415.1:30038602-30038839 GCF_015228065.2 Penaeus monodon
CCGGTTTCCACTTAGAGTCAAAAGAAATCGCCCGGCTTCACCCTATGGAAAATGTTGGTGTGATCGTGCTTCAGCGCTGCGGTTCACTGGCCACAGTTATGGATAAATTTAGCTGTTACAGCAAAGGAAGGTTGATGATTCTTTTATAACGACTTGTGACCTTATCGACTCTCTACTTTCATTTCTTTTTTTTCTGATTTCTTCTTACTTTTATTGTGTTCCTATTTTATTATTAGT
>NC_051415.1:30038868-30038979 GCF_015228065.2 Penaeus monodon
TTTGGTTATAAAGTGGCGGGGTCAGAAGGAGAGTCAGGGAAGTAAGGGGATTGGGAAAGAAAAGGAGAGATAGAGAGAATAAGAGGAGGGAAAGAGCCAAAGGAAAAAAAA
>NC_051415.1:30039649-30040540 GCF_015228065.2 Penaeus monodon
TTTAAAAGAAATATATATACGCATATATATATGTAAGTATTACATGCATACTGCAGGTCCCGTTGCATTAGCAAGGGTCCAACCGGAGTTGTAGTGAAACGTAATATCATCATTAAGGAAATAACCAGCGTTTCTGATTTTCTATTTCAGTAATGTATTTCGTCCCCTTCGTGTGATGATTCCCAACCCAGATTGCTTTAACAAGAATGCTATAAAAGTGTAAATATACTCGAAACAATTCCATGTATATTGATTTTACAGAAATGCTATTTAAAAATGGTGTAATGACATTTTGTATTCATGTGTGGAATCAGATTTCATACACAGGGTATTTGGAATTCATAGTCTGGCCATAGAATGATATCTGCAAACTGGAAAATACATTACTGTTTTTACACATTTCAAACTTAGTAAGAAAATACTTAGACATGAATCCGTCGATGGAGATCCATTAAAATAAATTCACACAATCAAAATAGCGTAGAGTAATCATTAGATCAATGCAAAATAATGATCAAAGAATGCATGATGTTATAAAGCCTCTCAAAAACAAACGCAATATCAAAACTCCCCTCAGGTCAACTGCCCAAATGACCTTTCATTGCTATGATAACATTCGCCGAAATAATACTGATAAACGAAATAAACGAAATCGCTGTGCTGATGTGCGTGCGTGTATGTGATAGGGTTTGATCAGAGTTGCAAGATCAAAGTAATGTAAGCAGCTGGTATTAAATTAGAGGATAGTCAATTAGCCAGCAATTACCGCAGGCGGATTCATTAACACAGGTAATGATAATAACAATTCTAATGATGGTAATACCAACACTGCTACTATTACTACTATATCTATTGAAAAGCAACAACAACAAGAACAGTGACAAAATAAAG
>NC_051415.1:30040730-30041277 GCF_015228065.2 Penaeus monodon
TTTTTTTGCCGTTTTCATTGTTAGATATCTTCCAGTTTGTTTGGTAATTAACTTACCTGCTTTTCCCCAATTATTGTCGTATTTTCTTCCTTACTTCGACATCAGGAGCATACAGACAGAAATAAAGAAATACCTACCTTCATCTATCAATCACTAAACTCCTCCTCTATTTTAAAAACAAGTATCTCACAAGAAGTGCGTTATGACACCAGCAACTTACCGCGGAGGTCGAAAGTGACACACTCATTAGCGCTGATGACACCTCCTCTGCCACCGTCACGTGGAAGGAGATGGAGTGTTTGATGGCGGCGTCCTCATCATCTTGCAGGCTGCCCACGGAATATATTATAATTGGAACGACATTAATGAATACTTAATTATAGTCCCGAGGAGCTTGGCTATCTCACATTCGCCGAGTGCATGAGCGAAATTGTACGCGCTGGGACGTATTTGGAGACAAACTGTACGGGAGGTCGCACACGTACGGCTTGTGTGGGGGACTGGCGTGGCTTTTGGCATAAGGGATGGTGTGCTTTTGATGCGTAGT
>NC_051415.1:30041689-30041800 GCF_015228065.2 Penaeus monodon
GCGAAACCCGACCCGAATCCTCCAATCCGACACTATTCAAAGATTTCTCCCTCGGAATGGCTTTCTCGCTCATTGAGCCTCGCCGATTGGAAAGCCAATCTCGCACATAAA
>NC_051415.1:30042167-30042520 GCF_015228065.2 Penaeus monodon
ATCCTCGGCCCTAGCCCCCGAAACCGTCTATCCTTCCGGCCGTCACAGAAACACCTGCCTACCCTCCGTGACGTCATTCAGTACACCCTTCATTACGTCACTCATTCATGACGTCATTCATCCGGCGATCTCGTGCATTAGACGTAATCATTTCTCGCCTAAGCTGTTGAATATCTAGGTTGAAAAGGGGTATTAGGGAGCTCTGGTTATCATCTGCCCTGATTAAGGCGTTGAGGGTTAAACGTGATATCATTGGTGATTGAGATATTGTCGTCTGATGAGAATGCTGATGCGGTTAAGTGTGCAATGAATATCGTAATGTCGGTTTTTGTTACCGAAACTACCGTGAAAAT
>NC_051415.1:30043397-30043577 GCF_015228065.2 Penaeus monodon
CTATCTGTAATTATCGGAAACCAATCAAGCACTCCATAAGAGGCAAAAGAATATTCTCTCCAGGGATAAGGGTATGCACTTTGGTTGGCAGCATTGCAAAAACGGCTTTTAAAACGTCCAGGTCTTTTGCGAGTCCTTATGATTTGTGTTTTCATTTTATTATATTTTAACAATATTTAG
>NC_051415.1:30043654-30043895 GCF_015228065.2 Penaeus monodon
GTTTTGTGTTTGGCACATGCACACGTGCAAGACAATTCAGACAAAGGATTATATCTTATCCTATTTCAAATAATACTCTTCTGTGTTGATCGGACTTTCCTTCAGATAATGAAAATGTATATCTTGGGAATGGAAGTATTAATTACAAAAGCCTCTCTTAGACTTCAGTTCTGCTGAAGTTGTGACCCGAAGATAATACTTTTATCTTCAACTTTTACTCTCGAGAAATGTCTTTTTTCCC
>NC_051415.1:30044156-30044963 GCF_015228065.2 Penaeus monodon
CCTTCCCCTTTTTCTTTCTCCTCTTTCATTTTTCTAAGAAATGCATCGGCGCCAACTTTCACTCTACCAGCTTCCTCTCCTTTGAGCAACCCAAGCCATCTATCATCTCCGTCTCTTTCTTCACTCAATCCCAGCCATTCCCTGCCATTTCCTTTCCTTTACTCTGTTTATTTCATAAGCTCGTTTCTCACTTTTTCTTCCCACGCCAGGTACGCTATTTTCCTATAGCTATCATGAAATTTGTAATCCATTACTCTATTGCAAAAATTATGATAATTATTATGATAATAATGATAATGCTACTATTGCTAATGATATCTCTAGCACTATCCTTGCTAATGCCGATAATGATTTATGATAAAACTTTTCAGCAATGGTACCGATCCATAGCTACAGAATAAGGTAATTATTATATCAAGTGGTATAATAAAATAATGTAATGATACCAGTGATATGATATAACGATATGCTCTCAACGTTATACATAAATAATGACGCATCATGAATACGCATTACCATATTAACCCCGTTTCTCACCACCTCTTACCGCCTAACTTAGCCTCACTGCGAGCCGCTGTTTACATATAACCCTTTATTAAATCACCATCAACATCTCGTTGCCAGGGATTAAGATTATTTTTAATCATTCCAAGAGATTAAGAACATTTTTAACTTCATCCGAAACTCCCTTGCGACGCGGAGGTTGCTTCCAAGTTAAGGGTTAAAATCCAGTGTTTAGGGAACATATTTCTACACGCTGTGAAGGTAAGTGGGGGCTATTACCATTATTTTTTACTCGTGTTGCAG
>NC_051415.1:30045053-30045141 GCF_015228065.2 Penaeus monodon
GTTGACTCCGTTTTTGGTGTTATTTCGGTCCGTTGTTTTCTTGCTGGCGATGCTGCTGCTCCTGATGCTATTATTTTGTTGTTGCTAC
>NC_051415.1:30045687-30046173 GCF_015228065.2 Penaeus monodon
ATCATGACACAAGATGAACGGTTTACTTTGGTGTACTAATGATCTACTGTATAGCCCTTGAGTTGACCATGTATCAAAAAAACTTCCCCGAACTGTGATAAAGCTTGAAGTACAAAATAATTTATTATCATTACCTTCTAGGATATGTAGAATGTCGATTTTCTAAAAGCATGATGCATTTTATATAATAACCGACATAAACTATTTTACTACCATAAAACGAAGCTGGCATGAAGACAAAGGGGGAAAAAAGGGATTATCTTTATTATCTTGATTTTGCAGAAAATAATTTGATATGAAATAATATAGCTGCTGTTCACATGGATGCATGAAAGTTTATTATCACATTTTTAGACGTTGCTTATTGCTTATATCCCAAACCAACGCAATTTGTCCGCCGAGGAATAGCATTACCCATGTTGAAAAAATCCTTGACTCTAAGAGCTAAGGTAATTCCTTTCTCCTCAACTTCTACTGTGAATTATT
>NC_051415.1:30046282-30046366 GCF_015228065.2 Penaeus monodon
CTAGACGTATTTTTTTCTGTTGTTCTGTAATGATTAATTTAGTTCTGCATATTTCTTCTGTTACGTTCTTTATTCTGTTTTTTT
>NC_051415.1:30047227-30047332 GCF_015228065.2 Penaeus monodon
CGGGAAGAATAGAGACAGTTGATGATATCTTACCAGGATTCTTAGACAAAGACTTATATAATTTATTCGGTGACTTACGTGACTTATGACTTAGCTCAGGACATA
>NC_051415.1:30047362-30047617 GCF_015228065.2 Penaeus monodon
ATAGATAGATGAACAAATGAGAAAAATAAAAGACAATTCTTACTCTGAGTTTTAGACAAAGACTGACGTAATTTATCCAATGACTTACGTGACTTATGACTTAGCTCAGGACATAAAGCTGTCTACCGTGCAACTTGATCTGAGAGACGAATCTTAGTCAGCAAGTGATTTATCTGCAGATCAGGAATTGCAACGCATAAACGCCCTTTGATTTGTGGGAAATGGTAATGACAGTGGAGTGAGATATCTATAATG
>NC_051415.1:30047635-30047769 GCF_015228065.2 Penaeus monodon
GCTGTTGTTGTTGCTGATGTTGATGGATTAGAGGAATTTGCACCTTTGTGTTCTTGATGTTCTTGTTGTTGTGGATAATGGATGAGTATTTTCGTTTTCGTGTTTTTTTTGGAAGGATGTTTTGTGGGATTTTT
>NC_051415.1:30048513-30048769 GCF_015228065.2 Penaeus monodon
ACCCTTTACTGGCCATTTTAACAAAACCAAGAAGACTCCCTTTCCTTCTCGCAAGCAAAAAGCGGGCGAGGAGCACCGGCGGAACATGACTTATGTTCCCCGAGATCTTTTATGCAAGCCGGACAAGCGGGTCCCTCCGCGAGGACTGGGGGAGGAAGACGTCTCGAGTCACACCACAGACGCGGCCAATAAAACCGACCCGTAGAACATTTTCTTTCTCCTTCATTTAACAACGTCGCTGCTGTATATATATATA
>NC_051415.1:30049497-30049619 GCF_015228065.2 Penaeus monodon
AAAAACACGATGACAATAACTGCAAGAACAACAGCAACAAACACGGTGCCTGAGGAATCCTCTCTCTTCTCTATCTGTCTATCACTTTATCCATTTATTTCAAAGCAGACTTGACATTTGTC
>NC_051415.1:30049671-30050439 GCF_015228065.2 Penaeus monodon
CACTGCATGATATATCGCAGCATACTTCCTTTCCCTTCTGGAGTTATATACACAAAAGCCCTGCACACAAAAAAGGAAAACGGGATCTCAACCAATATAATGATTGTTCTGCCCTGAGGGATGGACCATGAATTATGATGGCCATTGCTAGTGGTGGTCTTGAGGGCTGAGGGGAAGGGGGGAAGGGCTCTCGATATGGTTACATCGACCCCCCTACCTCTTCTTTCCTCCGTTTCCCTCGCCCCTTCCCTCCCTCCTCTCTCGTTTCTATTGCTACTTCCCCCCTCTTCGCCCGCTTGCTTCGACACTTCACTCTCTTCCTCAAATTTCCCTCGATGCTTCCTCCCGTCCCCTCTTCCCTCACTTCCCTCGGCCTTTCCTCTATGCCTTTGTTTCTTTCCCTCACTTTCCTCGCCCTTTTCCTCGCTTCCTTCGCCTCTTCCCAATTTCCGTTTTCTTCTCTTCCCCTACTTCCCTCGCCCCTTCTCCACTTCCCTTGCCTCTTCTCCCACTTCCCTCACCCCTTCCCTCTTCCCCTACCCTCGCCCTTCCCTCTTCCTCCCCTTCCCTCACTTCCCTCGCCCTTTTCCCACACTCTCGCATATTCCCTCTCCTCTTCCCCGTATTCTACGCTCCTTCCCCCTTTCCCCCGTTCCATCACTTCCCTTGCCTCTCCCCCTTTCCCCTCTCCCTCACTTCCCTCGCCCCTCCCCCTTTTCCTCTCCCTCACTTCCCTCAGTCCTCCCCCTTTCCCCTCTCCCTCACTTC
>NC_051415.1:30050481-30050710 GCF_015228065.2 Penaeus monodon
TCGTGCCTGTCTATCGACTGAGCTTCACACACTCGCTGAGTCCCTTTAAAGCGAGAATCTTGAGGTCGTGTTTTTTCGTGTATCAAGAATAGAAAAACAGAAAGGAAGAGAGGGGAAAACAGCTCTTGCAAGAGTCTTTTGTCGCGTTAATCTCACAGTCTTGCAACATTTTTTTCTTCTTTTTCCATTTTGTTTATAGCATATTTTTTTCTATCTGTCTCCTCTGCTT
>NC_051415.1:30050850-30051692 GCF_015228065.2 Penaeus monodon
TTCTCGTTGTAATACCAATGCTTTTCTATTTCTCCCACTATCGATTTTGTTATTCACTATCTCACTTTTCTTATCTTACTATCTCACTTTTCATCCGTATCTACGCTTACTTAAATCGCTCAGAATACGTATTATAATTCCTCCAGTCTGTCTATCTATCTACCTATCTATTTATTTATCAAGAGTGTCTAAATGTTTACATATCTGTTTTAACTATCAAGTATCCTGAAATGTATGTTTTATCTATGTAATGTTGTATGCAGACGTGGCTGTTTTATCTACCCAAAACACTGATATATTTGTTTGATCCATCCAGTATACTGATACATTAATCTTTGTAATATATTTTCTCTCTGTCCATCAACTCTGTCCATCAACTCATCTATTTATATTTGTATTTTCATCTACATATTCACATCCCTACACAACTGTTCATCTATCTATCCTTACTTCTATGCATCCCCCCATCTCCCTACCCATTATATCTCTCCAACTATCCATTTATCCCATCCTGTTCACGCGAAGGATATGGCCAAGCAATAAATAAGGAAAAGAAGGAGAAGAAAAAACGTGTGCTCATGCAGACATAGTGAAAGAAGGCGGAAGATCCCCTAGATTTTCTTCCGCCTCGCTGCCCCCCACCCTCGCCTCGCTCTCAATCCAAGCATGAATGGAACATCATAGAATCATTAACTAGGAAGTTGAGAGTGAAGCCGTTCTCATGCCGTCGCGACAATGATTTTGTTATTGTGCGTCTGCTTCTCCTGATTCTCCTGATTTTTTTCATATTTTGTTTCTGTCTCTGAGTTCTTACCTTTATCTGTGTTATATTCTTTTCATTT
>NC_051415.1:30051757-30051854 GCF_015228065.2 Penaeus monodon
ATCATTATCATATATTTTTTGGGGGTTTGTTGGGTCTTCTATTGTCTCTCTGTTTTCTCACTGTCTCTCTTTTTTCTCAGGCCTCCTTTCCCATTCA
>NC_051415.1:30051925-30052100 GCF_015228065.2 Penaeus monodon
TCCTCTATCTTTTTATCCTCTATGCATGACCTTATTTCCTTTTTGCTATGCACTAGTGGCTGATGTTATTTCTTTGTTTTACCAGTGCTACTATCATTATTAATTCCATTCACTGTGAGGTTATCTCCTGCTTTTCCTCTTGCAGTTCCCACGCTATTATGCTTATATGGTGACA
>NC_051415.1:30052840-30052908 GCF_015228065.2 Penaeus monodon
TGTTCTTTCCACCACAGTTATGCCTTATGATGCGTTTGATGTATTTCCTCAAGATCATTTCTTCCTTT
>NC_051415.1:30054540-30054694 GCF_015228065.2 Penaeus monodon
CTTAAGTATCAAATCTCAATTTTTTTTAATTTGTTTAGTCACTCACGTATTTATCTGTTTATTTTACTCCTCTTTAGAGTAATTTTCTTTCCTCATTATTTACTTGCTTGTAACTGTTTATCTAATAATATGTTTTCGATTTATTTTTCTTTAA
>NC_051415.1:30054969-30055091 GCF_015228065.2 Penaeus monodon
CATAAATCATTTCTGTATAGAGCTACTTTAATTTAATTCCGGAGCACCGTGTGATGTATGCTAATGAGTCCCCCATTCTCACTTAGATCTTAGGAATATAAATGACGGAGACAAGGCAGAGG
>NC_051415.1:30055526-30055970 GCF_015228065.2 Penaeus monodon
CACATCCCTCCCCCACACGTAAAAGAAAAGAAAATAAACATCGTCAGAACAACAAACAAAAGTCTTAGCACAACTTGAAAATAGTTCACGATAAATTTCCTAAGAGAGAGAGAGGTTCATGAATACGCACGAATGAATGACAATGGGAAAATAACATTACTGAATCTGAATGACTAGAAGGAGAAGATGAAAAAAAAAAAAAAATGGTAGTTATAAATTATGGAGATCTTATACAAGCATGGAAGCATGATGTCAGAAATTATATAACAGAGGAGTGAAATGGTTTTGTTATTTTGAAGAGAGAGAGAAAAAAAATATTTAGATGGGAATGATAAAGTAGGCAACTGGAGACAGGGAGAATAAAGGAGAACAAAGAAGGAGGGAGAGGGGAGCTAGAAAGGAAAGGAAAGAGAAAACTTGATATGGGAGAAGGTGGAGAAGAGG
>NC_051415.1:30056285-30056376 GCF_015228065.2 Penaeus monodon
CTATAACTTAATCAAAGGAGAAAGAGAGAATTAAGGATAATATATAGCTATGTATTCAGAGAAAGGAATAATATAGAATAACTGAATATCT
>NC_051415.1:30056445-30056569 GCF_015228065.2 Penaeus monodon
TTGACAGACACTATCTGTACTAAAAAAAAAAAAAATCTCATTTTTACTATATGCGTATGACGTAATCTTCAGGAGGGGAAACTTTTCCAATTATAGCGATTTGCATTTCTGGGTAAAAAAAAAA
>NC_051415.1:30056595-30056772 GCF_015228065.2 Penaeus monodon
TTGAAGTAAGCGTAGACAACTACTATGCTTCGGTGTTGTGTGGTTATATGCGGTTCTTTTGTGCAAATTGTTGCTTGTTCTGCTTTGCATATCACTTGAGATGCAGTGCTATGAGAGTTGTGGCTCCTGTTGATTTGCTATCGAAGGGTTGTTCATTCGCCAGAGAATTTCTTTAGC
>NC_051415.1:30058961-30059257 GCF_015228065.2 Penaeus monodon
CTACCATAGTTTTCTTAGTTCATTCTTAGTTCATATGTACTTTTCAAGTTGATACACTCATCCTATCTCTTCTGCAGATCTTCTAAGCCCTGTCCATAGGTGCTAGCATTCTGTGCGTCATACCACCCCTTCCACTGTCTTCCTCTATTCAATATCTAATCTCTTCCCACGCAGATGCTTTTTCCAATTTGTGAACAGGTGGTAGTCACTTGGTGCTTGGTCGGGCGAATAGGCAGGGTGCGGCAAAAGTTCCATTCCGCATTCCTTTACAGCAGGCATTGCAACTTTGCTGGGGA
>NC_051415.1:30059568-30060188 GCF_015228065.2 Penaeus monodon
TAAAAAAATAAAGTGTTGAGGGTCCATGTTCTATCTGGTTAACAGAGCAATATTAATAGCCATTCGATTCTACTTCTTTTCAACCGTCAGCATTTTGGGGATCTTGCACTCACTTTATTCATATGAAAATGTTCACGGAGGATAACCACACTTGTATCATGCATGAGGCCAGTTTTCTCCTCTATCTCACCAATAGAAATTCGCCCTTTTCCACAACAAGCTCAGGGACTTTATCTATATTTTGCTGTGTGGTCACAGTTGAAGGTGTGCCATTACGTGGTTCATCTTACAATCACTCTCTCCCGGCCTTGAAATCCTGCACCCAGCGTTCGACTGTTACATATGAAGGGGCAGACTCCCTATATATTGCACACAAACGTTTTTTTTGCCCCGTTTTCTTTTCCAGTGTGAGAAACTTTTCACTGTTCTGTATTCCATCTTGTCAATTTTCATCATTTTAGTGGAGGTACTTAGGGTGACAGCAAACTAAAGCCACTGTTGAAGAAGTGAAATGACTGATATTGATATATACTGCCTAGTAAGGGGTTTATGTATGCTACCATACGCAAAAAAAGGGACCTAGGAAGTATGGCAGGCTCAACTTTCTGACCTTCCCTGGA
>NC_051415.1:30060701-30060927 GCF_015228065.2 Penaeus monodon
CTTCCGACGCAAAAGTACCCCCTCACGCCAAAGTAATATATTCAACCCAAAAAGCAACCGCGCGGGATTAAACGCAGAAATTATGTGACTCGCCCAAGCAAGACCCCGAGCCCGATATCGAAGAACAATCTAGAAAGGTAGCAACGGAAACAACAGAAAAGGAACAGAAAAATATATCTAAAGCGAAAGAGTGAGTAAAATAGGAAATAGAGAACTGCAAAAATAT
>NC_051415.1:30061327-30061439 GCF_015228065.2 Penaeus monodon
GGTATCAGCCCTCAGTTAGGCCATTCAACGGAGAACCTTGATCAAACCTCGGGCCAGGCCAGGCGAAAGGGGGAAGGAAGTGGCTTTATTGACGCTCTGGGGGAACAGAAAG
>NC_051415.1:30061671-30061783 GCF_015228065.2 Penaeus monodon
GGTTCATGCTTATGTATACACGCGAGTATGTGTTATCTAAAAGAGAAATTAATCCAAGTAGTAAGAGAAAAAGAATGTAGAAACATAAAGCGTGGTAGACAGATGAAATGCT
>NC_051415.1:30061837-30061971 GCF_015228065.2 Penaeus monodon
AAAAATAAAAGAGGAGCGACTCCCAGCGGCGGTGTGTCGACGATAAGATCACGAATCAGCTCCCATAAAGAAGCGAAAACAATGAACGAAGATCGGGGAAAGAGAACGGCGATAATTGCCATTCCTTCCTATTC
>NC_051415.1:30062472-30062794 GCF_015228065.2 Penaeus monodon
AGCATCCATCCGGGTAACCAAGTGAGTCCCTGCGCGTGATTTAGCATCATCACAAGGAGCCGCGCCGAAGGAAAGGCCAGAGAAAGGGGAAAGAGATTGAGCGTTGGAGGAACAGGCGAGGCTTCATTGTCTGACCGGCCACTCTTTGTCGGGAGGGAAGCTGTATATTCGCCCGGGCCCCTTCTCCTCTCTCCGTCTGTATCAGCTGATAATTGTGCGGGACGATTTTGTCTTTGTTTTTTTATGCGTGTTTTGATATCCTTGTTCGTTTCTTTTTTCTGTCTGGTTCTGTTTTACTATGCCTTTTTCGTTTTTCCCCCTT
>NC_051415.1:30062811-30063652 GCF_015228065.2 Penaeus monodon
TCCTTCACTCCTCCCTTAGTGTTTTCCTTTATCACACATTTAAAATATTGTATATATTTTAACTCCATTATTTTCTGTTTATCTACACTTTCTTTTATCTACCCTAATTGCTCCTTTTTTATCATTCCCTTATCGTATTATATATCATTTTTTTTCTTCCAGCACATGAAAGGATACAACAGGCAATGCCAATAATAACAATAACAACAGTAACGATATGGATGTTACCAAACTATCAATAATAATCATATAGTCACCTTTCCTGCCTTAACTTAACATCCTTCAGAAACAGAAATCCTTGCAACATTTAATTACGATCATAAGCCAGCTACGACCTAACGAGAAGACGATAAAACGGAGTAATGAAATGCATCTCTTTCTCAAGCTCAGCCAAGACAAACACGACGTCCGTAAGCTGAGGTTCTTAGAAGTGGCAATACCTCGTTACACTACCTACCTCAATCGGCCAATTAGTGAACAAACAGTAGTTAAGAGCTATTAGTATATACAGTGTGGTCGTACCCTAATTTCACCACAATTATGCTTCCCTTGGGACGAGACCGAGAATGGGTGGCGGGGCTAGGGGCGGGGGAGAGGAAGGTGGAGGGTCTTGAAGACAGCCACTTTAAGAAAGGAAGTCTGCTCTTTAGTGTCGATATAAGGGCTAATATAAGGTATTAGGACTACCAGGTGATGATGTAGACACACAGCTGTAAAGATTGAATAGTCAGTCTCCTGTGTAACTTTCCTATTTGTCATAACGAGACAGTAACAACTCAGTGTTTTTGGAAATTATTCATGTATACGAACTAAAATATGTGTTCGTGTTTATATTTCTCTC
>NC_051415.1:30063789-30064021 GCF_015228065.2 Penaeus monodon
CAAACACTTCCTTATTTCGTCTGGTTTAATCTCGAGTATTTTCGCAACTTATTTAAATTCAATTTACGAACTGACTCCAGATCGTGATATACAGTGAAGTGAGTTAAAAACGTAAATTAATTAAACACAAAACGATTATAATACAAGTCATATTATATAAAAAAAACAGCAAATTGTTTAAAGAGCTTAATGATATTCGTGATACACAGACAAGATTAATGATTCAAGCTAA
>NC_051415.1:30064448-30064552 GCF_015228065.2 Penaeus monodon
TTCACTTTCGTTTTGATTTCTGATTCACGATTCCAATTTTCTTACTTCCCGCCAAACGCCAAATAAACCACGTCGTCACTCAAACGCCACGAATCTATTTCACG
>NC_051415.1:30064585-30064721 GCF_015228065.2 Penaeus monodon
GCACGAGCAATAAGACTTTAAGCCTTTGTATAACAGCCAATGTCGCGACTCCTTTCTACAGACGTCCCAGACTGTTAGGATTTGTATATTCAATTTCTCTATCCCTTTCATACTCGTTCATAATCACTTTATCTCC
>NC_051415.1:30064759-30065043 GCF_015228065.2 Penaeus monodon
GGAATTCTAGCTTTTGTTTTTATCCACTTATTTTTTATTCTTGTTTTTTCCTTCTTTCCTTTTCTTCCCAAATCTGCATCGTATCTAAAGCGGGCATAAATTCACAAGCGGGACTAAGGCCGTATTATAATGTAAATAGGCACTGAGCAGCGATATGGCGACCCTGTAGTCACACGGTTCTCCGAAAGACTATTAAATGTAACTCCCTTTGTCCCTCCCGAAGATGGGCGCTTTGTCAACTGCCTTGGGTTTCTTTGTATTGATCGTCGTTATTCCGTTATATT
>NC_051415.1:30065549-30065674 GCF_015228065.2 Penaeus monodon
ACAAATATTCCACTTTTAATACTAATTATCAAAAGTGCTCTTCTGATTCACTTTCCTTCTTACACATCTATTCATCTATCTTCTTGTGTATTTATATTCTACGCACTCATTCCCTGTCTGTTTGA
>NC_051415.1:30065741-30065950 GCF_015228065.2 Penaeus monodon
CTTCATTTCTCCTTTCTCTCTCACTTTCTGTTCTTACACGCCATGTCGTTCGTCTCTGTAAATCATGTTGATATAAATTGAGTATCTTCCGGTGCCTTGACTTAATGGTTTGGCTATGTTAATGCTGATGACGAGACGTTTAGTGTGTTCGTCATCCAATGGAGTGAATCTTGACGTCTTCGCTCGTTGTCTGGTCTTTTTTGAACTCC
>NC_051415.1:30066428-30066496 GCF_015228065.2 Penaeus monodon
CATTTAGGCTCGTTATTTTCATTATCAGCCTTACATCACGAATTACATCAACATAAGTCATCAGGAGG
>NC_051415.1:30066530-30066648 GCF_015228065.2 Penaeus monodon
GAACAGAGCAAGAACAGGTAGTTACAACACTCAAGAACAGAAACAGTCGAACCAACGTCAAAAGAAAGTGACTGAAGGTGACAAATATAGATTCTGCTTTATCATTTTGTCGTGAATG
>NC_051415.1:30066691-30066823 GCF_015228065.2 Penaeus monodon
CGTGAGTAAAGATATTGGTATCAATATTTGGTTTTCTGTTGTCATTAGGATGATCAATTGATAACTAGTATTTTTGTAATATCCAAATATCTATAATAAAAAGCAACAAAAAAGTGACTAATGATTTCGTTA
>NC_051415.1:30067122-30067384 GCF_015228065.2 Penaeus monodon
CACCAAAAGACAGCAAAAAATCAAAAACAAACAGAATCAAAAGCAACAACGACATCCCCCCCCCGCCTCCCTCCATATAACCCAGAAAGAGGGAGAGGGAGGGATTGAGAAAAGTCTGAGAGAGATCGCAGGTGAAGGAGTGAACATTGGTGATTTCAGAATGATCAAATTACTTCATATGAATTTTAATAAGGCTCGTGAGAGCGGTACGGCTTAGAAGATTGAGATAAGAGCTCTTTTAGGATTTTCATAGATAATAGCA
>NC_051415.1:30068908-30068975 GCF_015228065.2 Penaeus monodon
TCACCGTAATTAATCTAAATTGAGTATTTTGTACAATAATGAGTAATTTTCTAAAGGAAATTTTGGG
>NC_051415.1:30069241-30069502 GCF_015228065.2 Penaeus monodon
GTTGCTCGTGAATATTTGAAGCAGGCATTGCGAGAGCAGACAGGTCTGGCCACTCCGATGTGTAGCGAAGGGAAAGTGTAGTAAATTAGGCTCCGCAGTCTGACTTTACACACCATAATTCACTTAGGAAAACACAAGTGAACCTGTGGTGGTTTCTAGGCGTCTCGGCGGCTCCCGCTACCTGCGGCCGGCGGGTGCGGCTGGCGGGGCCCTTCCGTATCGTGCTTGGGTGCGGCGTGTTTGCACAGTAAATATACGTGT
>NC_051415.1:30069592-30069838 GCF_015228065.2 Penaeus monodon
TTTATTTTATGGGTTTTTTTTTTTGTTTTTGGGGGGGGGGGGGGTTTTTTTTTTTTTTTGTTTTTATTGGGGGTGTTTTTTTGGGGTTTTTTGCATCGTTTTTTTGGTTTTTGGGGCAAAAGAAAAACCCCCAAAAAACCCCCCCCCAAATTTTAAAAAAAAAATTTTTTGGGGGGGGGATAAAAAAAAATTAAAAAATAAAAATTTTTTGTTTGTTTTTTTATAAAAATAATATTTTTTGGGGGG
>NC_051415.1:30069976-30070502 GCF_015228065.2 Penaeus monodon
TTTTAAAATTTTTTTAAAAATTTAAATTTTAAAAATATTTTTTGAAAAAAGGGGGACCGGGGGTTTAGGCTCGGGGCTCCCCCGGCGGGTCGGTTGGGGTTCGGTCCCGGGGCGGTTTTCCCTTTAAAAAACCCCACCCCCCCCCCAAACCACACCAAAACCACCCCCCCAAATTTCCCAACCCGGAAAAAAAAGAAAAAAGACTTTAAAAAAAAAGGAAAAACCGCAACCCCCGGAAAAACTCCCCCCTCACCCAAAATTTTTTTGGGGCCCATACAAATTTTAAACCAAGGGGTTTTTTTAAAACGGCCAAGGAAAAAACCGTTTTGGGGGAAAAAATTAAAAATTTAAAAAAATTTTAAACAAAAATTTTTATATTTTTTTTAAATTTTTTTTTTTTTAAAAAAAATTAATTTTAATTATTTTTATTTTTTTTTTTAATTTTTTTTTAAATTACTTTTTTATATATTTTTAATTTCTATTAAAAAATTAAAAAAAATTTTTAAAAATTTTTATTTTATAATTA
>NC_051415.1:30072857-30072962 GCF_015228065.2 Penaeus monodon
GGTTGTATTACTAGCCGAAAATGAAAATGATATCACCGTAATTAATCTAAATTGAGTATTTTGTACAATAATGAGTAATTTTCTAAAGGAAATTTTGGGCTGATA
>NC_051415.1:30073166-30073356 GCF_015228065.2 Penaeus monodon
TCGTTGCTCGTGAATATTTGAAGCAGGCATTGCGAGAGCAGACAGGTCTGGCCACTCCGATGTGTAGCGAAGGGAAAGTGTAGTAAATTAGGCTCCGCAGTCTGACTTTACACACCATAATTCACTTAGGAAAACACAAGTGAACCTGTGGTGGTTTCTAGGCGTCTCGGCGGCTCCCGCTACCTGCGGC
>NC_051415.1:30075274-30075560 GCF_015228065.2 Penaeus monodon
AACAGACAACCAGGAAAAAAGGAACAGAGAGAGATTAAAGACCTCTCTCGAAATGCCTACTTGAATTTTCCTCAAAGGCAGCTCACTTTTCTGATATGTGCATAATAATGAAGTTCTGCTAATCTCCGTACAAGCTCCGCGCTGAGCCTCTGCAGTGTACACAAACAGGCATTTTCAACCTTCCACATGAACATTGCGAGAGTTTTTTTCCTAGAAATTGTACCGGAATCCCAGTACAGGGGTAATCGGTAATAGGTTACCTTTGCCTGTGGGGAGATGGTTAAAG
>NC_051415.1:30076817-30076981 GCF_015228065.2 Penaeus monodon
CATACCCAGGAGGGCTGCGAGGCCTATCCCCTTCATACAAAGGTTACCCACGGGGTCTGTAGCTCCTTCATGACTGGTCCAGCTGTGCAAGTGGCCACAGTGCCTCAAGGAGTCCGCCACTGTTGTATTATTACTCCCATTGGTCTGACTAAATAATTTCTGCG
>NC_051415.1:30077028-30077175 GCF_015228065.2 Penaeus monodon
ACTAATATTTTGAATGCTGGTGCAGCTAAATATCCAAGAGAAAGCCAGCAATTTGAGTGCAATGGCATCTGCAACCAGCACGTTTGCCCACTTTACTGCGTGCTTGCCTGCAATGCCTGCCACTAGAGAGGCAAGATGTTCTCCTGA
>NC_051415.1:30078090-30078897 GCF_015228065.2 Penaeus monodon
CTTTGAGAATTTCATCGAAATATGATGGAGAGGGAATTACGGCAAACTGATCCCCATTAATCGCACTCATTCCGGCGGGCGGCCACGGCAGCCAGTCCGCCTCGTCGTGATCTCGGGGCTCGGGTTGTCTTCGCCGTGACAGAATCGCTGACTTTCGACTCTCCACAAAGCGAAAACCGAGATCCCCTTCCTGGGGCTCTTCCGTTTCTGGCAGAAGAGAGTCACCGATATATCTGCGGAAGCCAGAAGCCTATCGCCAGGCGCGATGGAAGGCGACGGCCAGTAATGAACTCAAGGCGTTTCGCTTGTAGGAAATGGAATGAAGGTTTCGGTTGCCATCATGCTTTGCCATAGTATGTGTAAGTGTGCAAGTAGCATCAAAGTGCTACTAAGTGGACCTCTTAACTGCTTTAACCGGACCAGAAGCTGAGTCAAGTGCGGTCCTTGATTGTCTTATTTAGTAATCGGTCGATGATTTCAAGATAATCAACGTTTTCGCAATTTAGTCCACCAAACCTGATGGGCTAATAACGCAAGGGCGAGGGCGTGTTGGGTGCGCAGTTGACTTACTTTCCCAACTATTGCTAGACAGTTCAGTATGATCGAGCGAGAAGTGAATGGAGGAGTCAGAGAAATGAATTTGTTCGTTGCTCCGGGATTGTGCAGCGAGAGCAGAACAGGCTTTAATAATTTTGAACCCTGAGACGCCATGCTTGTAGCTATTGCTAAAGACGAGCAGTCGGCTGAGAAACGACCTACAGTAGCTTAGCAATATTCGATGGTGCACACTCGCGATAGAAGAATAAG
>NC_051415.1:30079152-30079535 GCF_015228065.2 Penaeus monodon
GGAATTAGAGCTTCATCAAATATATCACTCTTTTAGACGTTTCGAAAGTATATATATCATCATCAATGTTGTAGGCATAAAAAAATAAAAATCCCAGATAAATGACATAGTTCAAGTATGATATCAAAAGTATACGAAAAATACAAAACGACGCAAAAGAGGAAGGATGAACGTTAACCAGTAAACCGCATGTTACAGCAAAGTTGATGTATATATGTATGTATGTGAGGGAACTCGGAAATAATTCTTCGGTATTTCCGAAGGAGAATGTTGTTTCGAGGAATTCATCTGCTAATCTAGAAAACAAAAGCTATTGATGCCACACGAGAAGAATTCGTGGAATGAAGAATAGATATGGAATTTTGAAAATAGTTCTTTGCAAC
>NC_051415.1:30079729-30079877 GCF_015228065.2 Penaeus monodon
CTGAGGCAAGAGCAGTCATATATTATCATTTTCTTTCTTGCGACCATTCATATGTCCTAAAGACTCAAAACAAAATCTGGATAATGCAGAAGACCGCAGGAACGAGTTAAAATCTCGAAAATATAACATTCTTATGTAAGCCTTCAGC
>NC_051415.1:30080037-30080489 GCF_015228065.2 Penaeus monodon
TTAAATACACTGAAGTATACTGTAGACTGTTCGTCTCTCTTTACAGTATTACTTTTAGTGGTGGAGATTAACGGTAACTTTCCTCCCTATCCGCAAAACAAACCCGATTGCGTAAACATCTGCAATCCACTCTTATTTAGATCCTCATAAAGAAATCCTTAGGATATCGTCAACCCACTCATTTCTTTAAAAAAAGGTCAACCAAATAACCTCAATCAAAGAAATCTATCAAGGCATCTTATGCAAACAGACCTCCTCACCACAGGACATGCGCGCAGGAAAACGGCCCGTATTCTCGCTATGGTGAATAACGGGTTTAGTGGATTTTGCGAGGTTTCCCTTTGCGAGCGCTGGCGAATCGCAGGCAAGGAGAGCTCGCTCGGGTAGGTCAGTTCTTATTGACCTTCCTATTTTTAAACATAAAGTTGATCCAACACACTTGGTGTTACCGC
>NC_051415.1:30082263-30083043 GCF_015228065.2 Penaeus monodon
GTCAGATCCGACGCTTAGCCCGAGCGGCATTCATCTCCTCTCTCTAATCATGCCTTGATCCTCCCCCCTCCCTCCCCCGTCGGAGGCCCTCGTGCAGTTCATCATTATAGTTCGTTAGTTACAGGATATTACCTATAGTCACAGTATCCAAAGAGCGTGGAAACGATTGCGGTTATTATTACTGAAAGCTTTAGTAACTCGTACGGTGTAATTGCTATTGCTGAGATAAAGAAAAGTTTATTGGCCCGTTCGTGTTTATTATGATTGTATCGTTAGGCAGGAACGACGTACGTGCACAGGCTCCCTATACACTAGTATTTCATAATAGCTAAAGGTGCTAGTTACAATACATCCCGTTGCACCATCGAAAGTCTAATCATTCCCTGTACTTATCATTCCTTTGCATGTTAGTTGACGGTAGTTATAATCACTATAATTGCTATCATCGCTCTGATTACGACACCCAGTGCCTATTCACGCCGGGCGATCTTCAGTCGCCTTGCCTCTTGATATCCTGGCCAGCCTTGCCTATTTCGGGCCTCCTCGCTCCACCGCAGTCGATCTCCGGGGTTGTTTACGCGCCGGGAAAGTCGCGCTCTCGCTCTTTGTGCTCTCTGCAGATTGGATGGGAAGTTCCTCTGTTCTGGCCGACGCCTCCTGTCGCCCCGGCCTCTCCCCTGGACCTCGTCTCCGGGTCGAGGCTGTGGGCCGAAGTTTGTGTGTGTGAGCGTTTATAGACGCAGTTCAGAAATAGATGTAGGTAGATAAGCTTGTGTGGAT
>NC_051415.1:30083655-30084212 GCF_015228065.2 Penaeus monodon
TTTTCCCCATTCCGCCAGATTTTAATTAAAGCAGTGCCCCCTCCACCCTCGCCTGCTCCTCTCCTCCCTCTTTTATATGTCATCTTCCAAGAAGCTCATATTTTTGCCATTTGAGCTGTGATCTTCAACTGATAAAAATATATTTTCCGCGGAGTTCGATGGCACGTATTAACTCCCAGGTTGTTTACGAACGCAGCCTCTCGTGTCGACGGTTGAACGCGGCCTCGGGGTCTTGCTGTTAAACTACGCCGCCATATTGCCTGGATTTTGTTTACGCACTTTTCCCTCTTTCTTTTCCTTTTTTGTTTTCTTTTGTTTTTTCTTTCTTTTTGATTTCTTTTTTCTTTCGTTTCTCTTTTTTTTGTATGATCACTAGAAATGCCCTATGCGAGAAATGATTCGTTACGTTTTGCGTTGTATTTTATCATGATTTTTTTCTGCATTTTACGTAATAGTTATCATACTTTTTATCAAGATGATTTATCTCTGATGTGTTTATTAACTCGTGGCCTATGGTATTTTTTTCTTTGTTGATCCCCTTTAGTGTGTTTTCATTA
>NC_051415.1:30084496-30084797 GCF_015228065.2 Penaeus monodon
GTATATTAAAAACAAATCCACAACAACATCACATCCGTTTTTAGTCCGAATCAGATTTTTTAAAAAATCCCTCAAAATACAAATTCTGGTTTAGAGAATTGAAAGAGAACTGCCA
Organism: Penaeus monodon; assembly: GCF_015228065.2. Taxonomy (NCBI): domain Eukaryota; kingdom Metazoa; phylum Arthropoda; class Malacostraca; order Decapoda; family Penaeidae; genus Penaeus; species Penaeus monodon. The sequence continues at coordinate 30,084,612 of NC_051415.1, forward strand.
TAAACTTAACTTTCGTTGGCCATGCTATTTCACTACATAATCAATGCATGTTCTTTCCAACTTTGTCAAACTTAAGTTGTATATTAAAGTTTCCTAGTTTAAGGACGAAACGGCAGTCAAATGCTTTAATCTTTGATGGCTTTCAAAACCTGTCTGAAGAATATCTCCCATGGAACGGTTATGCAA
>NC_051415.1:30086324-30086703 GCF_015228065.2 Penaeus monodon
ACCCTTCTAATATCAAGGGATATATGAGAAACAAGGAAATTCAATTTAATTTTTCTACACAAAAAATCTTCAACAACTGTTATTATATTCAACGAAGTTTTCGAGGCATTAAAATTCCCATCGAATTCTAAGCAAAGGTTCTAATTCACATTTCGGGAGAGGGAAGAATCTACCCAGTCGAGAGTACTCCGTGGGAAGAGACAGCTGGGGTATAGATTCATAATTTTGATAGTCGGGGAAATGGATTGTTGTTGTTTTAAATATATCTTGCTAACGGTATCTCTAGGAAGTCCATATTAGGGGAGACTCTACCCTTCTTTTGCACTACTTATTAGTTCTTTTCAACAAAGTTGTTTACGCCTCTGGTTTAAAGGGAAAC
>NC_051415.1:30089426-30089591 GCF_015228065.2 Penaeus monodon
AGAATAACGACAACCAGCCACAGTGCCCCGAGAGACAACGCAAGTCGTCAATCAAGTCAAGGATTATGTGTTCGTATGTATCACCGTTGCTTTTGTCACTGTTAGCTTCACACAGGAGGCCTGGTTGATTGTTTCATTTGGAATAATCCTCGTTGGCTTAGCGCG
>NC_051415.1:30090230-30090598 GCF_015228065.2 Penaeus monodon
CTTGCAAGAAATAGACGAAAAGAAACAAATAAGAATGGACGAACTGAGAAGACCTAAACGAAGAAGGCCCACGCACCGAGCAGAGCTTCTCCAAGCAACACAATTTTCCCTTTTGCTTCACCAATCGCCTTAAAACAGCATCAGCATTATCTGGGGATGGCTTGGGAAACCAGGCGAAGCTATAAGCATTCAGTCAGGGTTCAACTTTGAGCGGGAGCAGAGTTTTCGAAATCCCGACGAGTGGAATGAAAATCTGCTTAGAGTTAATAGCTTGTGATGCGCATTCTCCATGACTCCCCGTTTTAGTTTAGTTACCCATCACCACCAGGAGGAAAATTGAAAAAGGGTTGGGAGAAAACGGCGTCGGA
>NC_051415.1:30090657-30090899 GCF_015228065.2 Penaeus monodon
TCCTCGTTATTCATCTACGTGTTTATCTTTTTTGTCTCCTCTTCTGTCTCTATCTTTCTCTTTTTGTTTTTGTTTTTTTAATTATTATTATTTTTTTTGCCTTCCTCTGACTTTTCTTTTTCATTTTACTCAGACATTTTTACTGCCAGTTTGATTTATATGGATGAGCGTAATATCAAAATAAATATATGGTAATTACAGGAGAATATGCGAAACCTGTTCGACAACCGGTCAATCCTATG
>NC_051415.1:30090932-30091015 GCF_015228065.2 Penaeus monodon
GGGGACCAAAATAAACACGAAATGAATCTCTTGGGAAAAAAAATCCTCCACTCCCTTCAAAAGTTTCTGGTAGCCCCCCCCCC
>NC_051415.1:30091036-30091284 GCF_015228065.2 Penaeus monodon
CTACATCTTTGTCTTCGTCTGAACTTTGCGACGTTTTGCTTTGCTATAAATCTCACGTGTTTTTTTCTTCTCTTCTTCTTCCTCGCTCTCCTTTCTGAAAACGGAAGTCATAAATAACGTTGACCATTTCGAAATAGCGTTCTGGTGACAGTAGCAGTGATGTGGTTTCATGCGATGGCGTTGCGATGGTTCATTACAGCGTGAGGTATGGGGGATTAGAGGGTCCTTGTGAAATGCGGTTTTAGAAT
>NC_051415.1:30091700-30091858 GCF_015228065.2 Penaeus monodon
GGCGGGGGATTTGGGTTTGGATAAGTGTTTATGTGTTCTTTTTTTTGTAGTTTTATGGATTACGCCTAATAACTACTGTCTGATGTGTCACGTTAGTATAATATTTCAGTCGTTTTGTTACTCAGTGCTAATGTACTACCTAATATACTCTTGAAGGA
>NC_051415.1:30092018-30092181 GCF_015228065.2 Penaeus monodon
AACATACTCTTGTTAAAGTTTCATGATATAAATTCACTTCTGGTTAACAGTGTAGTTGTGTGTTTGTGCATTGTTGCCTGTGGTCCGGTTTTCTTTCTTTCTTATTTTTTATGCTCATTTGGGACTGTTTAGATTTCGCTCTCTTTCTCTTCTTCTTATTTTG
>NC_051415.1:30092710-30093260 GCF_015228065.2 Penaeus monodon
CCTCCCCCAATCAGCGTAGAAATAAAAGAAAATAAGAACCCAGTTGCCTTTGCTTCGTGCATGCTTCGTAGCGGCGCCGGTCGGATTCCAGAAACGAGAGCATCCCACAACACACCTGCTTCTTGCTTATCTGGAAGACACGTGCCTCCTCCTCTGACATATGCCTCGTTTTCCTTGATTTATGGAGCTCCTGCCTATTATTTTTATTTATTTTTTCTCTTATTTTTGTTGTTGTTATTTGTGTGTCATTGTTTATCTTTTCTTTTTGTCTTTTTTTTTATTTAGGTATTTTCTTTATTGTTTGTTTAAACTGTATCCATTTTCAGTGTATCTATTATTTTCGCGAAATTCCTGTTCTGGAAGGCAATATTGTAGTACGAATAATTTCAGTTCACTATTTAGCAAAGCCTCTGCACCGTTTAATTGCTTATCGCTCTTCCACTGCCTATATATATTTTTTTCTGTCTTTTGTTTTTGCATTCAGACGATAAAGCCAATGGTGATTTTTGGTTAAAGAAAATTAAAGGAAGTAGTATAGTCATGGTACTGA
>NC_051415.1:30093688-30094001 GCF_015228065.2 Penaeus monodon
CATCTATGAAAAAGAAGAAAAAAACGTTCCTTATACGCCTCAATAATAATTAATCAGCTGATGTCCATTGACGAAAACGAACCTAAACAACATCTATGGTAATTCCCTCTAAACATTCTGAATTTGCGCCAACCGTATACTTTAACAAACTTACCATAATTGCACGAGTGGTCGGAGGGTTAGAAATAATTATGCGCCTCTTTATAATGCATACATCCGAAGTACACACGTTAGTTAGCATATCAAACGCAGCATAACCGTGACGGGGGTGCCCTTGTGTGCTTGTGTGGACCGTAATAACAGGATCTAATCT
>NC_051415.1:30097130-30097567 GCF_015228065.2 Penaeus monodon
AGTAATGAAATGTGGCACTTGTGGCCCGTAGAGTATCTGTAATTCCGTATGACATTGCAAATGATAAGTTGTATATAAGACTTTACCTTTTAGTTTATATGGTGCGATATGATGTGATATCGTACATCATCGGCCCAGTTTAACGATTCAGCTATTAAAGCGAATCACATCAATTTCTCCGTTAAGTGTTGCGATCAACAGATCCCTTGCATGACGCAGTAAAATGACGTTACTGTGACATAATGCAATGTTATGCCTTTTGTATCACCTTTCAATACAACATGATACCATAAATATAGTGTTAGATGTGATATTTTGTAATAGCTGTTGACAAGGAATCTAAAATTAAGATTTAGTGTGGCATCATTACCTTTAAAAAGTATTCTAAAAATATATTTTAAAACTAAAGCCTGACGTTACGTTGAGAAAGTCAAAAC
>NC_051415.1:30098504-30099369 GCF_015228065.2 Penaeus monodon
CTAGGTTATAAAAGAAACAGCACATCTAAACCAGCTGAGTCCGAACGAAATGGACTAAGCCCCAGTGGTACAGTTCTATTCCTTCTGACTGCAACGTAGATCGAGTGGGTCTAAATCCTTGTCAGGGAAGTGGGTTGTATATAGATTGATGTGAAGTGTCGTGCGATATAATTTGTTACAGTAGCAATGAAAAGTGAAGTTGTGGAAGGTCTGAGATAATGGAGACCTGTCAGCATCTGAGGCTAAGATTTTAAGAGCGTCGATGTTACAATAATGGATAATGGCACAAATTAGTACCCTGACAGTACTATCTTGTCTTATGATATCTAATATCAGTGATATTCAGTAACTAATTAGATCAAGGTTAAGGACATATAATGAAAGTTTCCTGTTTTGAAAAGTTATACTTATGTTGACATGACATTCACATTTTCTTACCAATTGTATACATGAACTTCTATCGCATAAATGTACTGCTCTTTCACCTAACACCACCTTGATACCTTGCCATCCTGCATCCTTACCATAACGGATTAGACACCTATTATACATCGCACCTCCAATCCCTTTCACAGACAGTGTATCAGCATAGCATAATTTAATACTGCGAGAGATTACTAATGTTGTCCTGCGGTATTTGTGAGCTGCGGTGATGCCGTGCCGCGTCGTTGTACCCAACTTTTATGATCCTCTTTGAGTATATGATACCGTAAAATGGCGGTTTAATTGCAAAAGTCTATGATATTGCATTTTACAATTAAGTACAAAGAATGTATATGATGTATTAATATGCTGTGGTTTTAATAAGAATAGAAAAGGCTTTCACAAGAACATTTTAATTACTGATGATGTTAAAATCTACAGT
>NC_051415.1:30099758-30100461 GCF_015228065.2 Penaeus monodon
GTCGAAATACGAAACATGTATATATCTATATACCATTTACGGAGACGAAATAGTCTAAATGAAAAAAACAAAACAAAAATATGTCGGTTATGTAGTAGTTACTAATTTCATGCAAAGATATTTTAATACACGAAAAAAAATTCTGGACAATACTCTTCCGACACGACTCTTTGAGATCAGTGTATTACACGATTTTATATGCAGCGAGTAAAATTACAATACAGTGTTTAAACTTCATGTTAGCTTTCCGCAAATATGTGGATTTGATGCTGGCGTAGCGCTGACCAAAATGATGTATAATAACAGTAAAAATAGCAATGAACTGTTAAGTTTAAGCTTCATTTTGCCATCAGGAACTCAACTTGCACCGTAAACGGATAGTGCAACATACTGTGTCTAAAATGTGTTTAAATTTTGTATGTTCATCAAAGCTCTAGGTTGTTTACCTAAATGGAATCCAGAGTACAGTGCACACCAGCACAGGGTACTCACATACGAAATCTGTGCCTCGCTTTTTCTGTCTTTCTGGGTAAGTACTTTGCAAAGTAATGGAGCCACTTTATTAAACATGTATCTGTTGGTACAGGAGAAGTGGAACCCGCGTTTTATTTTAAGCTTGCAGAAGACAACGAATGTGTTACTTGTGTTATTTTCGTGTGAAATCTACAACAGTTTTAGATGTAGTACAGATTATTATTTTTTC
>NC_051415.1:30102786-30103098 GCF_015228065.2 Penaeus monodon
AAAAAGCTTAAGATCAACTGAAAGTACGAAGCTCTAATTCAGTCTCTGTGTTGTGCTAATTAGACAGTTTGAATTCTCGATGAAAAGGAAGAAAAAAAAATGTACTAAAATGTCAAACTCAATTTCAGAGGGACAGAAAAGCAAACAGAGAAAGAAGGGTCAAAAAAAAAGGAAGATCAAAAAAAGTTGACAGTCAGCGAAGAGCATTTCTCAAATTGTAAAGCAACTTGACAAAAAGCTTACTTTGAATAACTTTCGGCAAGTCAGTTTAAAAATAGAAGGAAGAAATATAATAGTTTTCATCTCTCTCTC
>NC_051415.1:30103464-30103615 GCF_015228065.2 Penaeus monodon
GCCAGTCAAGCAGAAACGAAATGATATAAGCCTGAAATATGAATTTAAAAGCACGAAATCATAAAATGAAAATTTGCTTTCGCAAATGGGTCTAATGCACAGGAAAATTCCTCATTAATTCATATTGGTTTGTCCTGCGTGCGTACAGAAT
>NC_051415.1:30105261-30106092 GCF_015228065.2 Penaeus monodon
GTCCCCATTATAGGTCATCCCGAGGATAACACATTTATGACACTAATATCCACTTCACAATCCCTAGTAACGTCACTGTCGCCATCATCATATTTTCATCCTTACGATATACTCCCCGTCCATACCCACTCCTCTTGCCCTCCCTTGCCCACTCATGACCGCGTGACCCCGCGTACTACGCCAGCAGGCTCGACGGCGAGGCAGCAGGTGCGGCCTAGCAGGCTGGCTGGCGCTGACGGAACAGACTCGTCTCAGTTGCGTCCAGGCGAGGCATCGGAACGCACGGACTCGCAGCAGCTCTCGCTCTCGCGTCCCGTCAGAGCTCCTTCGGTCGTTCACAGGGGGCGCTCGCTCGAGGACTCCGGGAGATCGCGTTTGACTAATTCTCTGGTTTTGCAATAAGGACTTTGGACGGATTGAAGGGACGTGAGACATTTGTTTCCGTTTTTTTTTGTTTTATCCAAACGTCCTCTTTACCGAACTATTAGAGAACCGGTTTCAGTTCTCTCTCGGGGAGTTTATTGTCTTGAGTTTATTTTTTTTCGGGGGAGGTTTTGAACACAGTACTCTGGTCTGAAGGCGAGAGGAAGCAAGCATTATTCGTCGAGTGTCAAGTTCCTTTTTTTTCTTCGTCAATCGGATCCCGTGCGGACGGTCTTTTGCTCGCTCAAGGTAAGTTTCATGTGCTGCGAACGATGGAAATAGGAAAGTAGTGCATTTACTGTTCATTTTTCCTTGGCTTTGTGTGTGTGTGTGTTTTCATATGTTTAATTTCATGTAAGGTCCTATTATAATTACTTATGAAAGATAATTAGACAATAACATAATTAG
>NC_051415.1:30106526-30106648 GCF_015228065.2 Penaeus monodon
CCCTGAACTAAAACAATATCAAGCATATTACTTCCTCCAAATGAAAGCAAGCCCCGATGAATACCCAAAGCAGGAGCGGCTCGAACGACTCCCAATAAAGCAAAATTTCGACCCGACGTCTA
>NC_051415.1:30106691-30107310 GCF_015228065.2 Penaeus monodon
TCCCCCAGGCAGCGCGGAGTTCGGGGTTGTTGATGGCATTATATATCACGCCTTGGGTTCCGAAAGGCATTACTCATATAACTCTAAGGTCTGAAAGACGAAATCTATAAGAAAAAAATCATAAGTTCTAAAAAACCTTATCTAACACCGCATGACTTCAGAGAAATCTGTCGCAACGCAAGTTCAAAGGAGACACTATCTATCAGTAACAGTTTAAAAGACTTAAAAAAGGGAGAGTCGTCGGGGTCCTGGGTCATGTCGTCGAGGTCATGTCGTCGGGGTTAGGTCGTCCAGATTAGTTGGTCAGGGTCAAGTCGTAGGGGTCAGGTCGTTGAGATCAGGTCGTTGTGGTCAGGTCGCCGGGGTTAGTTGGATTGCTTTCGGGGTTGTAGTGCCGTGCATGGCTTATTGTGTTTGCGGTCGATAGTTTATTTACAAAGGAAGGGGGGAAGGGAGAGGGCCGAGAGAAACAAAAGCTAAAAAGAAAAGAAACAAGATAAAAAAAGTCAAGATTCTTCATTCTTTTTGTTAACTCTCGCTGGTTTTCTATCGTCTGCTCGAACGCATCTCGAAGTGGACAGTTCCTTACTGAATCCCCTACCCCCCCTTCACCCCGCCA
>NC_051415.1:30107458-30107611 GCF_015228065.2 Penaeus monodon
ATGTACACAAAAAAGTTCTCTTGTTTTGTGTCGCGAAAGCATTGACGAAGAAGGGAGTCCGAAATAGCACGAGTCTGAAATATCTCATCTCCGGTATTTCACATGGAAGCGCTCTGCCGATTCTTCACACGAAATGCGAACGTTACTCTTCCG
>NC_051415.1:30107849-30107975 GCF_015228065.2 Penaeus monodon
GCGTCTAGCAGTAGTCGGGAGGGGCGGGCGGAGAGTTCATTTCTGGATTTCCCTTTAGGATTTAAACCCCGTAGGTTTGTTGTGTTAGTATCGACTGAGTGTGTTTAGTTGCTACCGTGTCTCTCC
>NC_051415.1:30108023-30108090 GCF_015228065.2 Penaeus monodon
TGGGACCCTTGATTTATGCCTGTCTCTTCGTCTGCTCGTGTCTGGGTTCCTCTCTCTCACGCTTTCT
>NC_051415.1:30108149-30108520 GCF_015228065.2 Penaeus monodon
TATACATACATATACATAGTGCTTAGGTTTACTCGGTACGATGTTTCACAGGCTTCCGTAATATGAGCTGCCAGAAGTTACTTTTTTTATAGCTTTCGTAGAAAGTTTAAGCTACCCAATGCACAGAACGTGTGAAGATCCTAAATAATGTTAATTTTCCACACAACAATCCGACTAAGTTTATATTTCTTAGAATCAGTATTTCGTTAGAATTGTGCGTATTTCGTTGTATATGGCAACATTTCTTCATTGCTACCAATTGCCGTGAGCATTAAACCTCTGTGACAGAGAAGTGGGTGGACTGACTCCAATGTCAATCTATCCCTTTCCATGTTTGTATATTTATTCCTTTAAATGTTTAAACATTCAGG
>NC_051415.1:30108924-30109187 GCF_015228065.2 Penaeus monodon
ACAAAGTCCTATTCATAAACACATGATTTTATACTGAACATAAAGAAAGTAAAGCAATAGCTAATGCAAACGGATGACGTATGAAGTCAGTCTCACTTCATATAGCATTAATTACAATTACTTATTATTGTTTACTATTAATTATTTATCGTATACCTTCTGACATCACATAGCGAAAACCCAATTAGTTTCCCCGGTTTTATTTATTCATTCGGAAGACAAATAGGGTTTATCTTTTTGTATTTTTCGAAGCTCACTTTCTC
>NC_051415.1:30109373-30109547 GCF_015228065.2 Penaeus monodon
ATCACACATTTGTGTTTATGCAGACTTTCGCACACAAATGGGACTTATAGAAGCTATTTCATTTTTACACACGTTATATCTGTATGTACATATATCTAAATGTAGAAATATATTTACAGATGTGTTAAAAGAGGAAAGGGATGATATATGTGCAAATGGATGGACAGGGCTTTG
>NC_051415.1:30114066-30115135 GCF_015228065.2 Penaeus monodon
GCTTCTCGACTTTATAAAAATAAATCTTTAAAATGAAACCAGAGAAAAAAAAATTAATTGACCAAATCGGTGAAAAGAACTAAAGTCATGGGCAAGGCACTGCGTTATTATCACCGATGGAAAACACTCGTAAACAACCCATACTAACATTACGCTTGATGTTTACAGTAGCGATTTTCACACATGCAGACCTCCTGCTATGGTATCAAGTGCTTTTTTGTAAATGTTTCTATTTCTTTGTGTTTTTTTGTTCCATATATAATATCTATTTGTTGTTATGTTTTCGTTTTTTTTCCTTTACGCTTGAGGCTTTATCGACAATCGGACCCTTTTAACTCCGCAATCACAATCACGAAATAAATTAACGTGGAATTATTAGACAGAGTGGAGAGGACGTGGTTAGTGTACGGAGACCGTTGTCCACCTGCTACTCCCGTCTCGTTCCTTCTCCCCCCTCTCCCATTCGCGTTATCCCCATTTTCCCCCCCCTTTTTGCCCTTTCGTTTCTTTTTCTTCTACTCCTGTTTTCTCGTATCTCTCCCTTTTTCTTTCCTTTCTTCGCCTTTTTATTTTACATTTCTCTTGAATATTCTTTCATCTTCTATTTTATCCTTCTCAGGCCATTTCTTTTTACACAAAGCTTCATTCCCTTCACCCTTCTCCTCTCTCTTCTCCTCCCCCCCTCCTTTTTTTCTCGTCTGCTCCCCCTCTCTTTTCCTCTCGATTATCCCTCGTTGCTCCTCCTTCTTTCTCCCTCTCTCTCCTCCTCTGCCCTCACACCTACCCTTTCTCCTCCCTCCCCACTTTGCATACTCCCTCCCCATCTCCCCTCTCCATTCCCCCATTTCCCTCCCCTCTCCCTCTTTCCAGTCTCCCCTTGCACTCTTTTCCTTCTACTCCGCTTTTGCCCCTGTTTCCCCTTCTCCTCCTCCCTTCCCCTTTCTCCCCTCTTCCCTCCCCCACAAACCAATATCTTCTACAAGAATTTGTGATAACGTAAGTTTGAAGTTAACCCATTGTGTCTTATGCCTTGTGGCTTTTAACACTCGTTCTGACGGGAGTTTCTCCG
>NC_051415.1:30115180-30115813 GCF_015228065.2 Penaeus monodon
CTAATTAATCTATTGGGAACATTGGTCACTTCTGCCGGATCAAAGGTTTTGGGTGCCTTATGATGGGGTAAATAATTCAGTTGCGGTGTTTCGTGATTGGATAGATAAATAAGTTTTGGGATTTACTTGAATGGGTAAAGGAGTTGGTTTTGATGCTTGATGATTGGTGAGATAAATCGTCTTGCATATTTTACGATTGGGTAAATAAATCATTTTTATGTTTATTGTTTTTTTGGGTCGTTTGATAAAAATGTTGATGTGTGCAGAATAATTTCAGTCGTTTCGTCTTTTTTTTTTCGTTTATTTCTTATCTCAGTTATTTCTTTATTAACCCAGTTTCTTTTATTTTCTCATTTTTTCCTTTTTCTGGTCTCTCCTTTCTTTTTCGCTTGCTGTTTCATGAGGAAATCGTAATGAAATAAGAATTTGAATAATATATAAAAAACAGACTAAAAAAAAGGAAAATCAATTTGATTTCACTAGTAAAGAGAATGGTAAATAAGATGTTTCTTTGTACGTCTTCAGTGTTCCAAGTCAAGATCATGGCAAAAATGACAGTAAGAATAAACGAAAAATCACTTTTTATTTGCAGTAGATGGATATTAGTTTGATTCACCCCACCCACTCATTCCC
>NC_051415.1:30115983-30116212 GCF_015228065.2 Penaeus monodon
CATCGTCGTCACCTTTTCTTTCCGGTGTGCAATGCTTCAAATTTAGAGAGTCATTTGTCAGAGTGCAGGTGTGTACAGGTGGACATGAATCACGCTTCACATTAGCCGTGACGAAAAATCAGAGATGGAGGAAAAAAATCGCCATAACTCAAGCGCTTTGTGAAAAAAAAGGTCGTTCAATGGTAATATAAACACGGAATTCCCAGAGAAAATTCTTTGGTCACCATTG
>NC_051415.1:30116848-30116969 GCF_015228065.2 Penaeus monodon
CTGAACAAAGTCAACAATGGCCCTAAGAATGCTAATAAATGTCTGTTGGAATTCTTCTAAGTCTCCCTTGTCTCCTCCCAATAACACGGAGGTTCAAAACTTTGCCAAAACACGGGAACTT
>NC_051415.1:30117510-30117694 GCF_015228065.2 Penaeus monodon
TATTATTCTCACTGAAGGAGGATCTGGCTCTGACAGGTAAGATGTCATAATGTGTCATCAATATGTCAAATCGATCTAACATGTTAATAGTAGCCGTGGAAATGATGTTTATATATCCGAGCAGCTGTTGATAGGAACTGTGTCTGTAGTTATCTGAAGGATAGATTAACAATGTTAAGTGTAA
>NC_051415.1:30117802-30118184 GCF_015228065.2 Penaeus monodon
AAGAAAACTTTGAACATTTCTCCGGGGTGACTGAAGTAATAAGGTTATAAGCGGCAATATTGGCAAGTGAAGCGGAAAAAATAGACAGACAGGTACAAGGAAAGGAAAAAAAAAAATGGAACCCAAGCTGATGAAGAGAAGAGAAAGGGAGAAGAAGAAATCCCTGCTCGAATTTAGACGCACTGGAGAATATCAGACGAAAGAGGGAGCATGAGACAACTCAATAAGCGATGGCGAGTTCATGTTTATGTCAACAAATGTCAGATCTCGGGAGTTAATTTCGCGCAGATTTAACAAGTGACACAATGGAATGTAACTGGCTCTTCTGTTAGATTATTCTCGCAAATGTAATGGTCTTGGTTGTTGGAGATATTAATTACAT
>NC_051415.1:30118835-30119245 GCF_015228065.2 Penaeus monodon
TCATTCGCCAAGGAAAGAGTTTCTTTTCCCATAATTGCGTTGCCATCTCTGATTGCAACACAAGACGAGCATCCTACACTGCAACACCGAAGCCTTCTCCCCTTTTCCTCCTCATTATTGCGTTCCTCCCTTTCCCCCCTCCCTTTTCCCCTCCCTTATTGCATTTTCCCTTTCTTCTTTGTTCATATGATTTAACCACATCGTCCCTCAGTCTTGCTGCGTGGACAGCAAAGGGGGCCGTTTTCTTGCAAGACACAGCAGCCCCTATATTTTTAAAATATATGCTGATAAGCCATATAAGACGGTCTGTGGGAAATTGATATTTTGTTTTATTTTGTCTTATTAATAAAGAACGCACTGATATAGCGAGATTTGCATAGAAAAGATGAAAACAAAAATACTCATGCACT
>NC_051415.1:30119375-30119464 GCF_015228065.2 Penaeus monodon
TACATGCATGTAAATGCATTCAAAGCATGGACGTACCAATCAGATAGTGAGTGCGAGGTGAGGCAACGAAAAAAACTTATTTTATACCA
>NC_051415.1:30119707-30119773 GCF_015228065.2 Penaeus monodon
TCTTCGAAGGCAAAAGTTTTTCATGCGTTTCTTTTTTGTGGATGATGATAGAGAGTTCGTTCATCT
>NC_051415.1:30121051-30121270 GCF_015228065.2 Penaeus monodon
CCCGCGTCCATAAAGCAGAGGTCAGAGGCGGAATTCGAAGAAAACACCGCCAGACGCAGAGGGACATAGACATCAACATCAACAAAGGAACGTCGGGCTGCGCGTTTGCAATAGAACCCAGACCAATAATCTCATAAACACCATCACAGGCCGCGTCGAGGAATACTTTTCACGGCTTGTCCCCGCCAAGAACCGCCGAAACCAATAACCCCTTACTAC
>NC_051415.1:30121762-30121921 GCF_015228065.2 Penaeus monodon
GAGCCTCCTCCTTAACCCCCCCTCCCTACGACCCCCCCCCCCCACTGAAGTAACACGAATATCTTTTTCTCCACTGTCATGTTTCGGGCCGCGGCCGACCTGTTAGCCGTCTAATAACCCGTATAGCTGATTTGAATCCACGATCGACACGCTGCCGAG
>NC_051415.1:30122548-30122916 GCF_015228065.2 Penaeus monodon
AGGGGATGGCAGGGGTTGCAAGGTACCACCCACACACCCACCCCCACCCAGCCCCTGCCGTTGTCAGTCTCAGTGTCAGCAATATGCCCCCGTCGTCAGCTCTTCGCAATTCCTGACTCCATCACCGCTGCGTCGGGAATGAGGTTGATCGGGAATGACGAGGATTCCAGTCGGATGGAACTGTTACGAGGGCGGCCCGTGCGATCACGCCCCCCTTCGGGTGTCCCTTAATCAGCTGGGAGGAATATCGTCGAGTGAGAGTGACGGGTTGATGATGATGTCATGAGTAATAGCAGTGGGGAAAAAGGATAAAAATTGTTGCAGGTAATAAGGTGATGCAAGTAATAATGATGACGGAAGTGATAATG
>NC_051415.1:30123136-30123238 GCF_015228065.2 Penaeus monodon
ACGGTATTTTAAGTTCTACTGTTAACCTCTTTTATTATTGTTTCCATTCATAATTTTCGTTCGTTTTTTTCTGTGTCCTCTATTCATCCTTTCTTCTACATT
>NC_051415.1:30123698-30123908 GCF_015228065.2 Penaeus monodon
CTAAATATAAAAAACACAAAATCGAAACAAAATAAAATTACAACAGAAACCCAAAACAGAAAACGAAATCCACAACACCATAACGAAATAGAAACCAAATCCGCAACAGAAACCAAGAAAACAGAAAAAAATCTGCAACAGAAAGAGAGAAACAAGAAAAGAAACCCGAATAAACAACGAAAAACAAAGAAACAAACAAAATTCAAATCC